>NC_092128.1:118563286-118869328 GCF_043159975.1 Macaca nemestrina
GCCACTCCTCAGAGAAGGTAGAACTGGAACTGGCACAATCTGGCACAATTCACTTCTGCTGCCTTTTATGGGTTTGTGTGAGCCAGATCTCAGCCTAGAGGAATTGTGGAAGGTGGTACTAAGAATGAGACTCTCAGGGGGTCTTGATTCACGGGCTACTTGTCACAACCAGCGAACACAGATAGCTATGACACTGTGTTCAGTGTCAAGCTATCAAGAAATAAAATATTCACTTTATTATTGCATTAAGTTTTATTTTTGGACTTATTAAGCTGAACATGAGTAAAGATTCAAGTCTGGAACTATAACTTAGATAATTACCATGCCATAGGGCATGATCTTTGATGTACAGTTTGAGTGGACCCCTTGTTAAGTGATACAAGGTAAAGGCCGCATCTCAAATACCCACATTTGAATTGATTATTTATTATAAGCAATATCTTCTTTTCTTGTTAAGGATCGTATTTTGCAAGAGGTCATTACTTGGCGCACAAATATGTCAGTTTTAATACCTGAAGAATATTTGGACTGGCAGGAACTTGAGACGCAGCTGTCAGAAGCAAGCGTTTCCTGTACTCGGCTCTTCCTGCTGCTGGGAGCCGATACCTCTCCTGAGAATGTCTTTTCTAGTGACTGTAAGCCCCAGCTTGTCTCCACAGTGTAAGTACATGTTTGTGGGAAACTTATAAACAATTGGGACATCAAAATGATTTCAACTGCACCTTCCACACAAATGATAAATCAATATGGCAGATTATATTTTGAATAGAAAGAGGTTCAATTTATTTTAAAAATATTAAACTACTGGTACTGTGGGAAAGCATCTAAAAAGTGTAAAATATGAAATGATTCCCTTAATGTTTAACCACTGACTTAATCTTTCATTAGAAATTGAGGATCCCTGGTAAGTCCAAGGTATGCATGTGATTGAAGTTCTTGTTTGTGTCATTACTCAGAAATCATGCATTAACTACCAAAAGGAAGCTTCTCTTGGGAGCTGTAACTGTACATAAAATTTGCCTTGTTTTTATTTTATGACTCTGTGACTTATATGTGTGATCAATTTCCATTTTCCTTGACTGCTAGGAAGTTCTTCATCAAATATGTCAAATAGGGAATATTTATTTTCTTAATCTTTAAGTTCACTTCCTGTTATGGTCTTTAATTTTCCTCTTTTTTTACTTGTTGACTTGTTCTGTCTTATATTTTATGTATTCTCATAAATTGCTTTCCTCATTTTTCAAGTCAAAGTAGATGAGTGTGTAAACAAACTAAAAAAATTAGTAGAACTATTTCTACCACTTATGTAAGATTCTATTTCCTTACATAAGTGGACTGCCATGCATTTGCATGTATTTGTTTTTAGAAAAATTTATAATGATCTAACTGTCATCTGCAAGATCATTTTTAAATTTTAATTTTCTCTGGATTCTTTTTGACTGCAGGATATTTCATACACTTGAAAAAGCACAGTTTTCCCTGGAACAAGCATATTATTGGAAAGACTTCATAAAGTTTATCAGGAAGACTTGCGAAGTGGCCCATTATGTAAATATGCAAGACAGTTTCCAGAACAGACTATTGGGTAAGTCAGTAGCCTAAATTACAGGAATGGGGGATGTTTTCCCACTTTAGTGAGGTAACATAATTTCCTGAGAGTCTATCCTATTTAACAAAGAGGGGCTTAAAATGGGTCGCTCTCCACGCACTATTTGGCATTGTGATTATAATTTTTTCTCATCAATTATGACAAGATCTACCAGAAGTCCTGGTTTGACTGAGCCATGTTGTTCCTGCAAAATTTATAATAGTGACTCCTTTTACTCTCAAGACTGTCCTAGTTTGGGTGATAAATACTTCTATATGCAGACTAGTCATGATCCTACTTACAAGAGTCCAGATTTTCTGCTGTGGCCCTTCTCACTTTACTTAGCATTAAGATTGACACTCCCACTGGGGACAACACCCCATGATCTTGTAGAATGAAACACAAACTGCTTTTCTCTATACACACACTGAACACTTCCAACACTTCTGTGACCATATGGTGTGGATTTGTTCCCCAACAAGCAATTCTCCATTTCTCCACTGACCATAATCGGGTGTCCTACACTATCTACCTGGAATTAGCATCAGATCCTACAGGTTAAGGGCTCAGTCCCACAAGATTGCCCCTACTTCAGAGGCCCACCCCAAGTTCAGGCTTCCCTTCTCACTTCTGATCAATTGAGTATAAATCAGGATTCCCATGAGCCTCTTGTTGTGTTCAATAATTTGCTGATACAAGTTACAGAATGCAGAAAAACAGTTTACTTCCTAGGTTACTGGTTTATTAAGCAGAAATAATTTAGGAACAGTAGATGGAAGAAATGCATAGGGTGAGGTATGTGGGGGCATGGAGCTTCTATGCCCTCTCCAGGCCTACCACCCTCCCAGCACCTCCATGTCTTCATCAACCTATGAGCATTCTGAACACTGCCCTTTTGGGTTTTTAATGGAAGCTTCCTTATGTAGGCATGATATCTTAAATCATTGGCCATTAGTGATTGACTCAACCACCATCCCTCTCTCCCCTACCTAGAGGTTAGAGGGATGGTAAGAGAATGAGAGGAGGGAGGCAGAAGTTACAGTGAGCCAAGATCGTACCACTGCACTCCAGCTTGGGCAACAGCGTAAGATTCTGTCTCAAGAAAAAAAAAAAAATTCAAGCTTAACTTCCCTTTAATGAGAAAACATATTCTGAATGTTTTAATATTTTGAATTTGTTGAGATATGCTTTATGGCCTATATGTTCATTGATAAATGTATGTGCTCCTCGAAAGAATGTGAATTCTATCATTGCTGGATAGAGTAGTTTATATTGTTAATTAGGTCAACTATATTAATTGTGTTGCTCAAATCATTCATATCTTATTTGTGTCTTATTTGCTTCTTTTATCAGTTACTAATACAAAATACAAGTAGATTTGTCTATTTTCTTTTTGTTTTATCAGAATTTGCTGTATATAATTTGAAGTTATATTATTACGTGCAAAAAATCTACAATAAATATATATTCTTACTGGATGAACTCTTCTCATTAGGAAATGATACTCTTGCTCTAGAATTGTTTTTGCCTTAAAAATTGGCATAATCTAATAAAATGGTAGTATTAGTCCTAGTTGGTGCCCCAATGTTTAGCTGAAACACCACTTTAATTAAATTTATTATTAAGTATTTTTTCTCTTTTGATGCTATTGAAAATAGATTTGCTTTCCTTTACAATTGTTAATTGTTGGTGTATAGAAATGCAACTGATTTTTGGATAATGATTTTGTATCTTGCCACTTTGCTGACTTAGTTTATTCATTCTAACAGTTTTTTTGTGTGTTGAATATTTAGGGTTTTCTATATATAGGTTTATGTTATCTGTGAAAATAAATAATTTTATTTGGATGCCCTTCCTTCCTTCCTTCCTTCCTTCCTTCCTTCCTTCCTTCCTTCCTTCCTTCCTTCCTTCCTTCCTTCCTTCCTTCCTTCCTCCCTCCCTCCCTCCCTCCCTCCCTCCCTCCCTCCCTTCCCTTCCCTTCCCTTCCCTTCCCTTCCCTTCTCTTCCCTTCCCTTCCCTTCCCTTCCCTTCCCTTCTGTTCCCTTCCCTTTTTTCCCTTTCTTTCTCCTAATTGCTGTGGCTAGACCTTTCAGTACTATGTTGAATACAAGTGGCAAAAGTGGCATCCTTGCCTTGTTTCAGCTCGAAGTGGAAACACTTTTGTCTTTTACCATTGAGTATGATGTTTGCTACGGGCTTTTCATTATGGTTTTATTATGTTGAGGTAGTGTTCTATTCCTAGTTTGTTAAGTGTTATAAAAGGGTGTTAAATTTTGTCAAACTTTTTATCTGCATCAATTGAGATGATTATGTGTTTTCTTTCCTTCATTCTGTTAGTGTGGTATATTGCATTGATTTATTTTTGTGTGTTGAACCATCTTTGTATTATAAGAATAAATGCTACTTGTTCATGATGTATAATCCTTTTAATCAATTCTTTTTTTGCTATTTAGTTCTGTTTTTGTTTTATTTTGTGATTGTGTTTATTTTTTATTTTCATAGGTTTTGGGGGAACAAGTGGTATTTGGTTACACGAAAAAGTTCTTTAGTGGTGATTTCTGAGATTTGGGTGCACCATCACCTGAGCAGTAGACACTGTACCCAATTTGTAGTCTTTTATCCCTCACCCGCAACCCTTTCCCCCTTAGTCCCCAAAGTCCATTGTATCATTCTTATGCCTTTGCATCCTCATAGCTTAGGTTCCACTTATGAGTGAAAACATACAATGTTTGGGGTTTTCCATTTTTGAGTTACTGCACTGAGAATAATGGTCTCCAATTCCATCCAGGTCACTGCGAATGCCATTATTTTGTTCCTTTTTATGGCTGAATAGTATTCCATGGTATATATGTATACCACAATTTCTTTATCCACTTGTTGGTTGATGGGCATTTGGATTGGCTCTATATTTTTGCAATTGCGAATTATGCTGCTATAAACATTCGCTATTGAATTCCATTTGCTAGCATTTTGTTGAGGTTTTTGCATTAGTGTTTATCAAGGATATTGGTCTATACTTTTCCTTTCTTGTGCTATCTTTGTCTGGTTTTGGTCTCAGGGTAAAGCTGACCTCATAACATTTGAAAGTGTTTTCTTTTCTTCTGGAAGAGTTTGAGGAGGATTCATGTTAATTTTTCTTTAAATATTTGGTAGAATTTACCAGTGAAGCTGTTGGGGTTCTGGGATTTTGATGGTTGGGAGATTTTTTATTGCTAACTCAAGCTCCTTCCTAGTTATTAGTCTGTTCTGATTTTCTGTTTTTGTTTTTTCGTAAATCGATCTTGGTAGATCGGTTGCTCTAGGATTGTACTCACTTACTCTAGGTTATCTAACTTTTGATATGCAGTTGTTCATAGTATTCTCCAGTAATCCTTTTTATTTATATAAAACCAGTTATAATGCCCATTTTTGTGTCTGATTGTAGTTATTGGAGTCTTCTCATAGTTTTCTTTGTCAATCTGGATAATAATTTGTCAATATTGTTGATCTTTTAAAATAATCAACTTTTGGTTTTGTTGATTCTCTCATTTATATTTCATTTATCTCTATTTTAATAATTAGTAGTTCCTTCCTTCTGCTGGCTTTGGGTTTTACATCCTTAAGGCATGAAGTTCAGTTAATAATTTGTGATCTTTTCTTTAAATGTAAACATTCACAGCTTTATATGTTCCTCTTAGTGCTGTTTCACTTATGTCTCACTAACTTTTGGTGTGTTGTATTTTATTTTCAATTATCTCACAATATTTTTTAATTTCCCTTGTGATTTCTTCTTTGGCCTATTTGTTGGAGTGTATTATTGAATTTCCCCACATTTTTCAGTTTTGTTTCTACTACTAATTTCTAGTTTCATTACATTGTAATAAGAAAACACACTTTGTATTATTTAAATCTTTTAAGATATATTAAGACTTGTTTTGTAGCTTAACATGTAGTTTATCTTCGGGGAATGTTCTATGTAGACTTGAGAAAAATATGTATTATGCTGCTGTTGAGTGGAACATTTTGTACATGTTTGTTAGGTCTAATTTTTCTGTAATGTTGTTCAATTTCTCTGTTTCCTTTTTCTTCTTACTGATGTTTTGTCTGGTTGTTCTATCTATTACTAATAGTGGGGTACTGAAGTCTCCTACTGTTATAGTAGAACTGTTATCTTTCTCTTCAATTCTGTCAATGTTTGCTTCATTTACTTAGGAGCTCTGCTGTTTCGTGCATAGATATTAATAATTATTTTATCTGTTTTGGTGAATTGATTCTTTTAT
Organism: Macaca nemestrina; assembly: GCF_043159975.1. NCBI lineage: Eukaryota > Metazoa > Chordata > Mammalia > Primates > Cercopithecidae > Macaca > Macaca nemestrina. The sequence continues at coordinate 118,569,134 of NC_092128.1, forward strand.
CATTATATAATGTCCTTCTTTGTGTTTTGTAACAGTTTTTGACTTGAAGTCTGTTTGTCTCATATTGGTATGGATGTCTTATTCTCTTTTGGTTACTATTTTCATGAAATATCTTTTCTCACTCTTTCTCTGTTGACTTATGTGTGTCCTTAGATCCAAAGTGCTTCTCTTGAAGACAGCATGAAGTTGGATCCTATATCTTCATCCATTATACTAATTTGTGTCTTTTGATAGGGGAACTTAATCCATTTACATTTAAAGTTATTATTGATAGGGAAAGACTTACTTTTACCATTTTGACATTTGTTTTTAGACTGTCTTACAGCTTTCTTATCCCACATTTCCTGCATTACTTCCTTTTTAGTGTGTGTTTAATTGACTTATGATTTGATTCCCTTCTCATTGCCCTTTGTCTGTATTTAGATATATATTTTTATGCTTTATAAAAGTTATGAAGATATAAACCAAAATTACAATAATAGGTTTGTATATTTGTTCATGTATTGATCTTTACTAGAAAACTTTATATAATTGAATGACTTTACATTACTGCCTAACATTTTTTTGTTTTGACTTGGAAGACTTCCTTTAGCATTTCTTGTAGGAAAAGTTTAGTGTTAAGGAACTCTGTCCGTTTTCATTCATATGAAAAAGTGTTAATTTTACTTCCACTTTTGAAGAATAATTTGTTAAATATGGTGTTCTCAGTTGACAGGTTTTTGTTGTTGTTGTTGTTGTTGTTCTTTCAGCGCTTTAAATATGTCATTCAACTGCCTTCTGGCATGTAAGATAAGTCAGTTGGTAATCTTATAAAAGCTCCATTGTATGTTGTAAGTCGTTTTTCTTTTGCTGCTTTTAAGATTCCCCCTTTGTCTTTGACTTTCGATAGTTTCATTATAATGTGCCTTCTTATGGGTCTCTTTGGGTTTATGCTACTTGAAGTTTTTCAACTTCTTACATTTGTATATCCATTTATTTTTCAAATGTGGAGTGTTTTCTGCCATTAATTCTTTAAATGCACTCTCTGCCCCTTTCTCTTTTTCTCCTCTTCTGCCTGTGTATGTTGGTTGGCTTGATGGTGTCTCATAAATTCTTTGGGCTGTGTTCATTTTCTTTTTCTTTGCTGCTCTGATTTGGTTGTTTCATATGACCCACCTTTAAGTTTGCTGATTCTTTCTTTTGCTTGAATTTCTAAATTCAGTTATTCAATTTTTTAGTTCCATATTTTCTTTTGGTCTCTTTGTCAATACAGCCATGCATCACTTAATAATGTGGGTGCATTCTGAGAAATGCATTGTTAGGCAATTTTGCCATTGTTCAAACATCATAGAGTATGTTTACACAAACCTAGATGGTATAACCTACTCCATACCTGGACTATATGGTTAGCCTATTGTTCCTAGGCCACAAACATATACAGGTTATTCTACTGAATACTGTAGGCAATTGTAACATGATAGTAAGTATTTGTATATTTAAACATATATAACATAAAAAGGTAAGGTAAAAATATAGTATTATAATCTTACGGGAGCAAACTTCATTATGTGGTATATGACTGTAATCTCTGTCTTTGCTAATATTCCACTTTGTTTATAAACCATTTTCTAGATTTAGTTTAGTTGTTTTTCTCTGTGTTTTCTTTGAGTTCATTGGCCATATTTAAGGTAGTTGTTTCAATTTATTTATCAAGTAAGTCAGAGGCCTGCATTTCTTTAGCGGACAGTCTCTAGAGATTTATCTTGTTCCTCTGAATCATTCCTGTTACTCTGTTTTATTTTGGTATGTCTTGTTATCTTCTGCTGAGATTTGGACACTTGAAAAAAACTTCCACTTTCCCCAGCTTTTGTAGAATGATTTTGTACAGGGGAAGACCTTCATTGCCCAAACTGTTTTAAAGATTCAGGGTCCTTTTAAGTCTTTTCTAAGGATGTGTATTCCCCAAACCTAAATGTGTATTTTTATTCCACTTCCCTGCATACATAGTATATGCTTTAAAATATATTAATTTATTCAGTCTCTTGGTTCATCTCAAAAGCCTTGGATGTTTATTATATTCCTATGTCCATCATTGATCACTCCTAGCCACCTACAGGTCTGCTGACTCCCTGCAGCTCTAGCATGCCACAGTGACTGACTGCTGCTTTCAGTGGCCTCCAACCTGGCATCCAAACTATGCCACTTTTCTCATCTGTGCTCTACATCAGGCAAGATAGAAACCAGTCACTTTGGCAGCCCCTAGGCAAGCCAAATATTGCCAGCAAGTTCCATTTTATCCCTCGTATACTGAGGGAGGAACTTGGAATTGATACACATCTTCCTGACAGTGGCATATTGTGCCATGAAGGGGATGAAGAGTGAGTGAGAAAAATGTCACAAAATTTCACAATGAGTGTGACATTTTCTTGGATTATTAGGGATTTACTTGGTTTTCGCATCTTCTTAACTGATTTCTAGTGCAATGGTGCAATCTCATCTCACTGCAACCTCTGCTTCCAGGCTCAAGTGATTCTCCTGACTTTGCCTCCTGAGTAGCTGGGACTACAGGTGCATGCCACAGCACCTGGCTAATTTGTATTTCTTATAGAAATGGGGTTTTGCCATGTTGCCCAGGCTGGTCCCAAACTCCTCAGCTCAAGGGATCCACCTGCCTCAGCCTCCCAAAGTGCTGGGATTACAGGCATGAGCTACAGCACCTGTAATATTTCTTCATATTTATCCATCTTGAGGACTTAAGATGTATGGACTTATATATTTATATCGTCTTTGAACAATTTCATATTACTATGTCTTTATATATTTCTTTTACCTCAATTTCTTTTTTTTTTTTTCTTATCAGGACTCTACTTATGTGTGCATGTGTGTGTGTCTGTGTGTGTTTGTGTGTGTTTCCCAAATGTTTCTTCTTTATTCTGTATTGTTCCTTCTTTTTCTTCAGTCTCTGTGCCTCAGTCTGGGTGGTTTTCTCTGATTTATTTTCTAGTTGAGAAATTCTCTCTGCAGAATGTGTTTAATTAAGCTTACTCCTTTAATTCTTAATTTCAGTTAATATATGTTCTAGAAGTTTCATTTTATTTTATAGGTTTTACTAAATATTTTGTGCCTGATAACTTCAATAACTTTATTTTCTGGGTGTCGGTTTCTGTTGTATGCTTTTCCTATTTTTTCCCCAATTCTTACTGTTTTTTATACAACTTTTTTTCTTTTAAGAGGTAGAGTCTCACTCTACTGCCCAGGGTGGAATGCAGTGGTACAACCATAGCTCACTGTAGCCTCGAATTATGAGACTCAAGTGATCCTTTTGTCTCAGTCTCACAAGTAGCTATGACAACAGGCATATACCACCATTTGCAGCTAATTTTTTAATTTTAATTTTTGAGATAGGGTCTTGCTGTATTGCCCAGGCTAATCTTGAACTCCTGGCCTTAAGAGATTCTCCTGCCTTGCACACCCAAAGCACTCTACATACATCTTTTTATTAAATGCATTTCAGACATTACATGTGGAGATAGTGTCACACTCTGCATGATTTTTTTTTTTTTTTTCTTGCAGAGGTGCTTTAGTTTTGTTTCTGATAGGCAGTGAGAGTGGAGACATATTGCTTTAATTCAGTCAGGGATTAAACTATTTTTGAGCATGCTATGAAACTTTGTGAGAGCTCGATTGTTTCTTGTCTTCTTGTACTACTGGGGTGTAGCCCTCTGAGGGTACCAACCTAAAGTTGTGGTGTTTATCAAAGGCAATTTTTCCTTAGCTGTCTGTGCATTTCAGTTTCTTTCCTAGTCTTGTGAGACTTTTGAAAGTTATTATTTTCTCAGCCTCTCTTCCCTCATTTTTGTTTTGGAAACAATTGCCCGCAGTGGAAAAGTAGCTTCAAATGTTGGACTTCATCTCTCCTGTCTTCTCTCTTCTGTAATGTTAGCACACAAATTCCCAGTGCCTCAGTAGCTCTCTGATGCCTTAAAAACCATTACAAATATTGTTCTCACTTTTCTGGATGTTTTTAGTGGAAGAGTTGGACTACGACAGTCTAGTCTGCTACATACAGAAATGTTTTTTTCAATTTAGAATTCAAAGCTGTCATGTCACTAACCTCTGAGTGAGAAAGGCTGTGCCTGTGACTCAGTAGTTCAGCCTTGAGAAGCTTTCTCAGCATGAGTAGTGTTGTGGTAAAGAGCTTGAATGCTGGAATCAGACTAATTAGTTTCTAATCTTGGCTTTGCAACAGATTAGCCATGTGATTTGGTGGCAAATCCCTTCAGTTTCCTCATCTATAAATAAGTTTCGTAATATTAAAGGAATTAATACTTAAGACAGTATGTGATGATGCCATCACCTAGGTAGTGAGCATAGTACCCAATAGCTAGTTTTTCAACCCTTACCCACTCCTCTTTTCCTAATCTTTAGCTCCCAATTTCTATTGTTGCCACTTTTATATTCATATGTACACCGTGTTTAGCTCCCGCTTATAAATGAGAACATGTGGTATTTGGTTTTCTGTTCCTGAATTAATTTGCTGGGAATAGTGGCCCCCAGCTACACCCATGTTCTGCAAAGGACATGATTTCATTCTTTTTTATGGCTGTGTAGTGTTTCTTGGGGGTATATGTACTACCTTTTCTTTATCCAATCAACTCTTGATGGACACCTAGGTGGATTCCATGACTTTGCTATTGAGAATAGTACTGTGATGAGCATATGCGTGCATGTGTCTTTATGGTAGAATGGTACACATTTCTTTGGGTATATACAGAATAATGGGACTGCTGGGTCATAGGGTAATTCTGTTCTCAGTTCTTTAAGAAATGGCCACACTGTTTTCCACAATGTTGAACTAATTTACTTTCCCTCCAACAGTGTATAACTGTTATGGTTTCTCCACAACCTCACCAGCATCTGTTACTTTTTGACTTTTTAATGATAGCCATTCTGACTGCAGTGAGATGGTATCTCATAGTGGTTTTGATTTGCATTTCTCTAATGCAGTTGAGTATTTTTTCATATGCTTATTGGCCATGTGCATGTCTTCTTCTAAAAAGTGTCTGTTCATGTCTTTTCCCCACTTTTTAATGGCATTGTTTATTTTCTGTTTGCTGATTCATTTAAATTCTTTATAGATTCTGGATATTAGACCTTCGTTGGATGCATAGTTTGCAAATAATTTCTCCCATTCTGTAGGGTGTCTGTTTACCCTCTTGATAGTTTCTTTTGCTGTGCAGAAGCTCTTTAGTTTAACTGGGTACTATTTGTCAATTTTTTTGTTGTTGTTGCAATAACTCTGATATCTTCATCTTGCTGTTCCCATGTGTGGAATGATATTGCCTAGGTTATCTTCCAGGATATTGATAGTTTTAGGTTTAACGTTTAAATCTTTAATCCATCTTGCATTGATTTTTTTATATGAGGTGAGAAAGGGATCCAGCTTCAATCTTCTGCACATGGCTAGCCAGTTATTCCAGCACCATTTATTGATTAAGAAATCCTTTCTGTATTGCTAGTTTTTGTGAACTTTGTCACAGATCGATGGTTTTAGGTGTATGGTCTTATTTCTGGGCTCTGGGCTCGCTATTCTGTTCCACTGGTATATGTGTTTTATTTTTTGTTTTTATTGCTTTACCAGTACCATGTCATTTTGTTTCCTGTAGCCATGTAGTATCGTTTGGAGGTGGGTAATGTAATCCGTAGAGCATTGCTCTTTTGCTTGGGATTGCCTTGGATATTTGGCACTTTTTTGATTCCATATGAATTTCAAAATACCTTTTTCTCAAATTATGTAAAGAATGCCATTGGTAGTTTGATAAAAATAACACCGAATCTGTGAATTGCTTTGGGCAATATGGCAATCTTAATAATATTGATTCTTCTTATCCATGAACATGGGATGTTGTTCCATTTGTTTGTATCACCTGTGATTTTTTTGAGCAGTGTTTTTTAATTCTCATTGAGGAGATCTTTCACCTTCCTGGTTAGCTGTATTCCTAGGTATTTTATTCTTTTTGTGGCTATTGTGAATGTAATTGTGCTCTTGATTTGGCTTTCATCTTGGATGTTGTTGGTTTGTACATTGATTTTGTATTCTGAAATTTTGCTGAAGTTGCTTATCAGATCTAGGGGCTTTGGGGCAGACTATGGGTTTTTCTAGGTATAGGACTGTATCATCTTGCAAACAAGGATAAAACTATCCCTGTTTGGAGATTTCCTCTTTTCCTGTTTGGCTGCCTTTCATTTCTTTCTCTTGCCTAATTGCTCTGGCTAGGACTTTCAGTATGATGGTGAATAGGAGTGGTGAGAGTAGGCATCTTTGTCCTGTTACAGTTCTAAAGGGAAATTCTTCTAGCTCTTTCCCACTTGATATGATTTTGGCTGTGTGTTTTTCATCGATGGCTGTTATTACTTTGAGGTATGTTCCTTCAATGCCTAGTTTGTTAAGGGTTTTTAAAATGAAGGGATGTTGAATTTTATCAGTAGCCTTTTCTGCATCTATTGAGATGATCATGTGGTTTTTGTTTTTAGTTCTGTTTATGTGATAAATCACATTTACTGATTTGTATATGTTGGACCAAATTTTCAACCCTGGGATAAAGCCTACTTGATTGTAGTGGATTAACTTTCTGATGTGCTGCTGATTTGGTTTGATAATATATTGTTGAGGATTTTTGCATCTATGTTCATCAGGCATATTGGCCTGAAGATTTTTTTTTTGTTGTTGTGTCTCTACCAGGGTTTGGTATCAGGATGATGCTACCCTCATAGAATGAGTTAGGGAGGGGTCTCTCCTCTCCAATTTTTGGAATAGTTTCAGTAGGGATGGTATGAGCTCTTCTTTATACATTTGGTAGAATTCACCTGTGAGTTTATTCATTTATTTATTTTTGAGACAGGATCTCACTCTGTTGCCTAGGCTGGAGTGAAGTGATGCAATCAAGGTTCACTGAACCCTCGACCTCCTAGGGTCAAGCAACCCTCCTGCCTCAACCTGCCTAGTATCTGGAACTACATGCATGTGCCACCACGCCCAGCTTATTTTTAAATTTTTTGTAGAGGCAGGGTCCTGCTACGCTGCTCAAGCCGGTCTTGAACTCCTGGACTCAAGCAATCCTTCTGCCTTGGCCTCCCAAATTGCAGGGATTATAGGTGTGAACTACCATGCCTGACCTTTTTAGTAGTCTTTTAAATTACTAATTCAATTTCAGAACTCATTGATCTGTTCAGGGATCCAGTTTCTTCCTGGTTTGATCTTGGCAGTTGTGTGTTTTCAGGAATTCATTCATTTCTTTTAGTTTATGTAGTTTGTTTGCATAGAGGTGTTTGTAATAGTCTTTGAGGCTTTTAAAAAAAATTCTTTGGGGTCAGTGGTAATGTCCCCTTTTTCATTTCTGATTGTTTATTGAGATCTTCTCTCTTTTTTTCTTTATTAGCCTAGCTAACAGTCTATCAATCTTATTTATTCTTTCAAGAAACCAAGCTGTGCACCCGTTGATCTTTTGTACGTTTTGTGTCTCTGTGTGTGTGTGTGTGTTTGTGTGTGTCTTAATTTTCTTCAGTTTAGGTCTGATTCTGGTTATTTCTTGTTTTCTGCTAGCTTTGGGGTTGGTTTGCTCTTTTTTTTTCTTGTTCCTTTAGATGTGATGTTAGGTTATGAATTTTGTATCTTTCTAAATTTTCAATGTGGGTGTTTAGTGCTATAAACTTCCCTCTTCACACTGCTTTACCTATGTCCCAGAGATTCTTTTCTGTATCTTTGTTCTCATTATTTTTCTAAGAATTTCATGATTTCTGCCTTAATTTTATTGTTACCTGTAAGTCATGCAGAAGCAGATTGTGTAATTTCCATGCAATTTTATAGTTTTGAGCAATTTTCTTGGTATTAGTTTCTATTTTTACTGTGCTGTGGTCTGATAGTGTGTTTGGTGTGATTTTTTTAATTTGCTGAGGATTGCTTTATGGCCAATAATGTGGTTGATTTTAGAATATGCGCCATGTGCATGTGAGAAGAATGTGTTTTCTGTTGTTTTGTGGTAGAGAGTTCTGTAGAAGTCTGTTAGGCCCATTTTGTCAAGAGTCAAGTTCAAGTCCCAAATATCTTTGTTAGTTTTCTGTCTTGATCTAATATTGTCAATGGGGTGTTGAATTCTCCTTCTATTATTGTGTGGTTATGTAAATTTCATTGTAGGTCTCTATGAACTCATTTTATGAATCTGGATGCTCCTGTGTTGGATGCGTATATATGTAGGAAAGCTAGCTCTTCTTGTTGGATTAAACCCCTTACCATTATGTAATGTCCTTCTTGGTCTTTTAAAATTATTGTTGGTTTAAAGTTTGTTTTGTCTAAAGTTAGAATAGCAAGCCCTGCTTTTTTCCATTTTCCGTTTGCTTGGCAGATTTTTCTCCATTCCTTTTCTTTGAGCTTACGGGTGTCATTGCATGTGAGATGGGTCTCTTGAAGACACATACAGTTGAGTCTTACTTCTTTATCCAACTTCCACTCTGTGTCTTCTAATTGCAGCATGCATAGTTTTAGCCTGTTTACATTCAAAGTTAATATTAATATGTGCAGATATGATTCTGACATCATGTTGTTAGTTGGTTACTATGCAGACTTGATTGTGTGGTTGCTTTATAGTGTTAATAATCTATATACTTAAGTTTGTTTTTGTGGTGCCTAGTAACTGTCTTTCATTTCCATATTTAGCACTCCCTTAAGTATTTCTTGTGAGGCAGGTCTTGTGGTATTGAATTCCTTTAGCATTTGCTTGTCTCAAAAGGGACTTATTTCTCCTTTGTGTGTGAGAGCCCTGTTATTCTTTCCTCAACTTGGTCTATTCTGCTGTGAATACTTGCAGTTGTATTATAAAATTCTTATAGTGTGTTTTTCAGCTCTATGAGATCAGTTCTATTCTTTCTTGTAATGGCCATTTCATTTTTAGGCTCCTGTATCATTTTCTTACATTCCTTAGATTTCTTGGATTCAGTTTCAACTTTCTCCTCTATCTCAATGATCTTTGTTCCTATCCATATTTCTGAAGTCTGTCATTTCAGCCATGTCAGCCTGGTTAAGAACACTTGCTGGGGAACTAGTGCAGTCATGTAGAGGAAAGAAGACAATCTGACTTTTTGAGTTGCCAGAGTTTTTGCTATGGTTCTTTCTCAACTGTGTCAGCTGATGTTTCTTTAACTGTGGTGTAATTTGAATACAGTCAGTTGGCTTCTTTTCTGGATATTTTTAGAGGAAAGAGGCTTTGTGCAGGGTCTTTATTTGTAGTTGATGACAGTTCTGTTTTAAATTATTTGAGAAATTTCCAAACTGTTTTAAACTGTGGCAAAACTAATTTACATTCCTCCAGCAGTGTATAAGCATTGCCTTTTCACTGCAGCCTTGCCAGCATCTGTTGTTTCTTTACTTTTTAGTAATAGCCATTCTGACTGCTATGAGATGATATCTCACTGAAGTTTTGACTTGCATTTCTCTGATGATTAGTGATGTTGAGGATTTTTAAATATTTTTTTTGGCCACTTGCATGTCCCCTTTTTGGAAGTGTCTGTTCATGTCTTTTGCCCACTTTCAAATGGGGTTGTTTTCTCCTCACTGGATTAAGTTCCTTATTGATTCTGGATATTAGGCCTTTGTTGGATGCATAGTTTTAAAATATTTTTCCCCATTCTGTAGGTTGCCTGTTTACTTGGTTAATAGTTTATTTTGCTGTTGCTAAGTATTTAATATAGGATCAACATTAAAGTATACATTCTTTGGTGTGTCATGGGCCATACAATTTGTGCCAGGTGCTTTAAAGATAAATCTTGTTTTATGTTTCTATAGGGAGAAGCACCACAACTAATGGGTGAGAGTTACAAGGGTCCAAATTAGCCTTCAAAGGTTAAATACATATTTATGTTTTTAAATTTGTTTTTAATTTGTATCAAATTAGTACATAGACACTGATGTCAAATATAAGACAAAATGAAAAACAGGAATCCTCTGTCCCTCCCTCTCCAACCCTAATTTTTAAGAGGCAGACTCATTCAGTTCAGTACTTTTACCTTTTTATTTCTAACTAATATGCCTCCTCAACTAATCCTTGATATTTTATATGAGCTATTATTTTTGACTTTCCACTGTGTAAAGTGAGGACTGCTTCTCTTACATGCTCCTCATTTCCTTACATATTTCCCCTTTAACATCTTACCAATGTAGTTTTATCACATTTTTGTTAATTCAATGCTGCAGGCTTAGAGTGCTACGTCAATGATAATAGTGTTCGTTTCTTAATTTTGTGGGGAACCAGGATCACATATTCTTTCTTGCACACCGTTCTATTTTTCTTGAGTTAATAATTGGCTCATTATTTTCATTTGACAGTTTTCTATGCATTAATCACCAATTTAACCTACACTTGCCAAATCTGTACAATATTAACATGGTAAAAAATGTTAGATAACCTATAACTGTATAAACAACTTCTTCTGTTTTTCCTGTTGGCTTAATGCTCTATGGTCTTCATGCTCCAATTGTAGTTTTGTGGTCCCCTAGAGCCGGGGGTTACTGTCTGGTGATTCTTTTACCTATATCCCTGAAAAGTCCCTACTCTGCTTTTCTGTGTTGGAGCTTGTTTTCTTGATTCTATGTTTTATCTTTCTTGGTTTACACTCTTGTTTTAGAGAAGCATATCTTCCAGAAACTTTTTCAGAGAACACTTTATAGGTAAGTGATTTTTAGAGTTTGTATGTCTTAAAATGTCTTTTTTTTCCCTCTCAATTTTCATTGGTAATTTAGTTGGGCATAAAAACATAAATTTGAAATTAGTTTGCCTCATGTACCACGTTATATTGAAGCCAATATGCCAGTATATTGACTCTCTCAGTCTGAAATTTTTAGGTTGAGCTGATAGCTTTTAGCTGTGAGCAACCCTATTTACTCCAGTATGCCTGATAAATATTTTTATTTATCATATGTCATGTCTTCAAAAAGTTTGGGAATAACTTTATTTTAGTTTATAGGTTCTTGTTGATAAGATCCGTAGATAAAATTTCTAATTTTTTTTTTAATGTAGCTTCCCCACCCCCTTTTCCTTCTCACTGGTAAACTTTAGAATTCTTTTTCAGTCCAAATATTCTGAAATTGTATGAAGACTTAAGTTAGTATGATACTTAAAAATAAACATTTTGGAAAATGTTTTTGCATTATTTCTTTGGTAATTTCAAACCCTGCCTTGTTTTTTCCTTTTCAGAACTCCTGTTAGCCATCAGTTGAACCCCCTGTATGAATTCCTAACTTCTTCTGGGTTTTTCTTTTTTTCATTTGTGTGATCTTTTATGTGCAATCTTTCCTCAGTTTGTAATGATTCTAGACTGTTCATTCATATTTAAGAATAAGGCACTAGAATGGTGATGGAAAGTGCCATGTAAAAGGGGATGGCTTGTAAAGTGGAAGACATCATTCTAGGATAATCAGGAAGTAAGCCAACCTCCCATGAGATGATTCTCAGTTATTGGCGTAGTTGCACATCTTTTCTTTTAGGTAGTTCAATTTCTCCAAAGCTTACAAAATAGAATTTTTCAAATACCTGCTAACAACACACAGATGGAAAGGAATAGAACTGACTGCCAGCATTATGGGAAACAACAAAACGTGAGGTGACGAAAATATCACTGTTCAAAAATAACGGGTTAAATTAATCCCCACTATTTCCAGTAATGTTGTGACATCCATACCATCAATTGTGCCTATTACTGGAAGCTCTGTGTCAGTCTGGTTTTACTTCTTCAGACTAGTCAATCCCTAGCTTTCTACTGACATAGGAGAGGAGTAGATGCCTGGCTGGGATGGAGAGAATGTGTTAGAATTTATTCTTCTCATAATTTTATCTAAACCCATCTGCATATTTTTAGTTCCACCTCTCCTGCTTATAGTCAGATGCTTATACCTCTAAGTCATGAGACTTTGGGGGATTCTGTGAAGGAAATTAACTTTACTTTCTTTTGATTTCTTCTTCTTGAAGTTTAAGCTTAAACTTTTCCTTCTCTTCTATGCTATATACTCCTTGTCCATTTGCTTTCTTCCTTCTAACTCTTTCTCAACTGCTGTTGTTTCCTTTTCTATTCATTTTATCTACATGGTTATATATATATATATATATTTTTTTTTTAAATTTATTTATTATTATTATACTTTAAGTTGTAGGGTACATGTGCATAACGTGCAGGTTTGTTACATATGTATGCTTGTGCCATGTTGGTGTGCTGCACCCATCAACTCATCATTTACATCAGGTATAACTCCCAATGCAATCCCTCCCCCCTCCCCCCTCCCCATGATAGGCCCCTGTGTGTGATGTTCCCCTTCCTGAGTCCAACTGATCTTATTGTTCAGTTCCCACCTATGAATGAGAACATGCGGTGTTTGGTTTTCTGTTCTTGTGATAGTTTGCTAAGAATGATGGTTTCCAGCTGCATCCATGTCCCTACAAAGGACGCAAACTCATCCTTTTTGATGGCTGCATAGTATTCCATGGTGTATATGTGCCACATTTTCTTAATCCAATCTGTCACTGATGGACATTTGGGTTGATTCCAAGTCTTTGCTATTGTGAATAGTGCTGCAATAAACATACGTGTGCATGTGTCTTTATAGCAGCATAATTTATAATCCTTTGGGTATATACCCAGTAATGGGATGGCTGGGTCATATGGTACATCTAGTTCTAGATCCTTGAGGAATCGCCATACTGTTTTCCATAATGGTTGAACTAGTTGACAATCCCACCAACAGTGTAAAAGTGTTCCTATTTCTCCACATCCTCTCCAGCACCTGTTGTTTCCTGACTTTTTAATGATCGCCATTCTAACTGGTGTGAGATGGTATCTCATTGTGGTTTTGATTTGCATTTCTCTGATGGCCAGTGATGATGAGCATTTTTTCATGTGTCTGTTGGCTGTATGAATGTCTTCTTTTGAGAAATGTCTGTTCATATCCTTTGCCCACTTTTGGATGGGGTTGTTTTTTTCTTGTAAATTTGTTTGAGTTCTTTGTAGGTTCTGGATATTAGCCCTTTGTCAGATGAGTAGATTGCAAAAATTTTCTCCCATTCTGTAGGTTGCCTGTTCACTCTGATGGTAGTTTCTTTTGCTGTGCAGAAGCTCTTTAATTTAATGAGATCCCATTTGTCAATTTTGGCTTTTGCTGCCGTTGCTTTTGGTGTTTTAGACATGAAGTCTTTGCCCATGCCTATGTCCTGAATGGTACTACCTAGGTTTTCCTCTAGGATTTTTATGGTATTAGGTCTAACATTTAAGTCTCTAATCCATCTTGAATTAATTTTCATATAAGGAGTAAGGAAAGGATCCAGTTTCAGCTTTCTACTTATGGCTAGCCAATTTTCCCAGCACCATTTATTAAATAGGGAATCCTTTCCCCATTTCTTGTGTCTCTCAGGTTTGTCAAAGATCAGATGGCTGTAGATGTGTGGTATTATTTCTGAGGACTCTGTTCTGTTCCATTGGTCTATATCTCTGTTTTGGTACCAGTACCATGCTGTTTTGGTTACTGTAGCCTTGTAGTATAGTTTGAAGTCAGGTAGCGTGATGCCCCCAGCTTTGTTCTTTTGACTTAGGATTGTCTTGGAGATGCGGGCTCTTTTTTGGTTCCATATGAACTTTAAAGCAGTTTTTTCCAATTCTGTGAAGAAACTCATTGGTAGCTTGATGGGGATGGCATTGAATCTATAAATTGCCTTGGGCAGTGTGGCCATTTTCACGATATTGATTCTTCCTATCCATGAGCATGGTATGTTCTTCCATTTGTTTGTGTCCTCTTTTATTTCACTGAGCAGTGGTTTGTAGTTCTCCTTGAAGAGGTCCTTTACATCCCTTGTAAGTTGGATTCCTAGGTATTTTATTCTCTTTGAAGCAATTGTGAATGGAAGTTCATTCCTGATTTGGCTCTCTGTTTGTCTGTTACTGGTGTATAAGAATGCTTGTGATTTTTGCACATTAATTTTGTATCCTGAGACTTTGCTGAAGTCCCTTATCAGCTTAAGGAGATTTTGGGCTGAGACAATGGGGTTTTCTAAATATACAATCATGTCATCTGCAAACAGGGACAGTTTGACTTCTTCTTTTCCTAACTGAATACCCTTGATTTCTTTCTCTTGCCTAATTGTCCTAGCCAGAACTTCCAACACTATGTTGAATAGGAGTGGTGAGAGAGGGCATCCCTGTCTTGTGCCAGTTTTCAAAGGGAATTTTTCCAGTTTTTGCCCATTCAGTATGATATTGGCTGTGGGTTTGTCATAAATAGCTGTTATTATTTTGAGGTATGTTCCATCAATACCGAATTTATTGAGCGTTTTTAGCATGAAGGGCTGTTGAATTTTGTCAAAAGCCTTTTCTGCATCTATTGAGATAATCATGTGGTTCTTGTCTTTGGTTCTGTTTATATGCTGGATTATGTTTATTGATTTGCGAATGTTGAACCAGCCTTGCATCCCAGGGATGAAGCCCACTTGATCATGGTGGATAAGCTTTTTGATGTGTTGCTGAATCCAGTTTGCCAGTATTTTATTGAGGATTTTTGCATCGATGTTCATCAGGGATATTGGTCTAAAATTCTCTTTTTTTGTTGTGTCTCTGCCAGGCTTTGGTATCAGGATGATGTTGGCCTCATAAAATGAGTTAGGGAGGATTCCCTCTTTTTCTATTGATTGGAATAGTTTCAGAAGGAATGGTACCAACTCCTCCTTGTACCTCTGGTAGAATTCAGCTGTGAATCCATCTGGTCCTGGACTTTTTTTGGTTGGTAGGCTATTAATTATTGCCTCAATTTCAGAGCCTGCTATTGGTTTATTCAGGGATTCAACTTCTTCCTGGTTTAGTCTTGGAAGAGTGTAAGTGTCCAGGAAATTACCCATTTCTTCTAGATTTTCCAGTTTATTTGCGTAGAGGTGTTTATAGTATTCTCTGATGGTAGTTTGTATTTCTGTGGGGTCGGTGGTGATATCCCCTTTATCATTTTTAATTGTGTCGATTTGATTCTTCTCTCTTTTCTTCTTTATTAGTCTTGCTAGTGGTCTGTCAATTTTGTTGATCTTTTCAAAAAACCAACTCCTGGATTCATTGATTTTTTGGAGAGTTTTTTGTGTCTCTATCTCCTTCAGTTCTGCTCTGATCTTAGTTATTTCTAGCCTTCTGCTAGCTTTCGAATGTGTTTGCTCTTGCTTCTCTAGTTCTTTTAATTGCGATGTTAGAGTGTCAATTTTAGATCTTTCCTGCTTTCTCTTGTGGGCATTTAGTGCTATAAATTTCCCTCTACACACTGCTTTAAATGTGTCCCAGAGATTCTGGTATGTTGTATCTTTGTTCTCATTGGTTTCAAAGAACATTTTTATCTCTGCCTTCATTTCGTTATGTACCCAGTAGTCATTCAGGAGCAGGTTGTTCAGTTTCCATGTAGTTGAGCGGTTTTGATTGAGTTTCTTAGTCCTGAGTTCTAGTTTGATTGCACTGTGGTCTGAGAGACAGTTTGTTATAATTTCTGTTCTTGTACATTTGCTGAGGAGTGCTTTACTTCCAATTACGTGGTCGATTTTGGAGTAAGTACGATGTGGTGCTGAGAAGAATGTATATTCTATTGATTTGGGGTGGAGAGTTCTATAGATGTCTATTAGGTCTGCTTGCTGCAGAGATGAGTTCAATTCCTGGATATCCTTGTTAACTTTCTGTCTCGTTGATCTGTCTAATGTTGACAGTGGAGTGTTGAAGTCTCCCATTATTATTGTATGGGAGTCTAAGTCTCTTTGTAAGTCTCTAAGGACTTGCTTTATGAATCTGGGTGCTCCTGTGTTGGGTGCATATATATTTAGGATAGTTAGCTCTTCCTGTTGAATTGATCCCTTTACCATTATGTAATGGCCTTCTTTGTCTCTTTTGATCTTTGATGGTTTAAAGTCTGTTTTATCAGAGACTAGTATTGCAACCCCAGCTTTTTTTTGTTCTCCATTTGCTTGGTAAATCTTCCTCCATCCCTTTATTTTGAGCCTATGTATGTCTCTGCATGTGAGATGGGTCTCCTGAATACAGCAGACTGATGGGTCTTGACTCTTTATCCAGTTTGCCAGTCTGTGTCTTTTAATTGGAGCATTTAGTCCATTTACATTTAAGGTTAAGATTGTTATGTGTGAACTTGATCCTGCCATTATGATATTAACTGGTTATTTTGCTCGTTAGTTGATGCAGTTTCTTCCTAGCCTCGATGGTCTTTACATTTTGGCATGTTTTTGCAATGGCTGGTACCGGTCGTTCCTTTCCATGTTTAGTGCTTCCTTCAGGGTCTCTTGTAAGGCAGGCCTAGTGGTGACAAAATCTCTAAGCATTTGCTTATCTGTAAAGGATTTTATTTCTCCTTCACTTATGAAACTTAGTTTGGCTGGATATGAAATTCTGGGTTTAAAATTCTTTTCTTTAAGAATGTTGAATATTGGCCCCCACTCTCTTCTGGCTTGGAGAGTTTCTGCCGAGAGATCTGCTGTTAGTCTGATGGGCTTCCCTTTGTGGGTAACCCGACCTTTCTCTCTGGCTGCCCTTAAGATTTTTTCCTTCATTTCAACTTTGGTGAATCTGGCAATTATGTGTCTTGGAGTTGCTCTTCTCGAGGAGTATCTTTGTGGCGTTCTCTGTATTTCCTGGATTTGAATGTTGGCCTGCCCTACTAGGTTGGGGAAGTTCTCCTGGATGATATCCTGAAGAGTGTTTTCCAACTTGGTTCCATTTTCCCCCTCACTTTCAGGCACCCCAATCAGACGTAGATTTGGTCTTTTTACATAATCCCATACTTCTTGCAGGCTTTGTTCATTTCTTTTTCTTCTTTTTTCTTTTGGTTTCTCTTCTCGCTTCATTTCATTCATTTGATCCTCAATCGCAGATACTCTTTCTTCCAGTTGATCGAGTCGGTTACTGAAGCTTGTGCATTTGTCACGTATTTCTCGTGTCATGGTTTTCATCTCTTTCATTTCGTTTATGACCTTCTCTGCATTAATTACTCTAGCCATCAATTCTTCCACTTTTTTTTCAAGATTTTTAGTTTCTTTGCGCTGGGCACGTAATTCCTCCTTTAGCTCTGAGAAATTTGATGGACTGAAGCCTTCTTCTCTCATCTCGTCAAAGTCATTCTCCGTCCAGCTTTGATCCGTTGCTGGCGATGAGCTGAGCTCCTTTGCCGGTGGAAATGCGCTCTTATTTTTTGAATTTCCAGCTTTTCTGCCCGCTTTTTCCCCATCTTTGTGGTTTTATCTGCCTCTGGTCTTTGATGATGGTGATGTACTGATGGGGTTTTGGTGTAGGTGTCCTTCCTGTTTGATAGTTTTCCTTCTAACAGTCAGGACCCTCAGCTGTAGGTCTGTTGGAGATTGCTTGAGGTCCACTCCAGACCCTGTTTGCCTGGGTATCAGCAGCAGAGGCTGCAGAAGATAGAATATTTCTGAACAGCGAGTGTACCTGTCTGATTCTTGCTTTGGAAGCTTCCTCTCAGGGGTGTACTCCACCCTGTGAGGTGTGGGGTGTTAGACTGCCCCTAGTGGGGGATGTCTCCCAGTTAGGCTACTCAGGGGTCAGGGACCCACTTGAGCAGGGAGTCTGTCCCTTCTCAGATCTCAACCTCCTTGTTGGGAGATCCACTGCTCTCTTCAAAGCTGTCAGACAGAGTCGTTTGCGTCTGCAGAGGTTTCGGCTGTGTTTGTTATTGCCCTGTCCCCAGAGGTGGAGTCTACAGAGACAGGCAGGTTTCCTTGAGCTGCTGTGAGCTCCACCCACTTCGAGCTTCCCAGCAGCTTTGTTTACCTACTTAAGTCTCAGTAATGGTGGGCGCCCCTCCCCCAGCCTCGCTGCTGTCTTGCCGGTAGATCACAGACTGCTGTGCTAGCAATGAGGGAGGCTCCGTTGGTGTGGGACCCTCCTGGCCAGGTGTGGGATATGATCTCCTGGTGTGCCTGTTTGCTTAAAGCGCAGTATTGGGGTGGGAGTTACCCGATTTTCCAGGTGTTGTGTGTCTCAGTTCCCCTGGCTAGGAAAAGGGATTCCCTTCCCCCTTGCGCTTCCCAGGTGAGGCGATGCCTCGCCCTGCTTCAGCTCTCGCTGGTCGGGCTGCAGCAGCTGACCAGCAGCGATCGTCCGGCACTCCCCAGTGAGATGAACCCAGTACCTCAGTTGAAAATGCAGAAATCACCGGTCTTCTGTGTCGCTCGCGCTGGGAGTTGGAGACTGGAGCTGTTCCTATTCGGCCATCTTGCTCCGCCCCCGGTTATATATTTTTATATTATCTACTCTCATTTCAGTGGTGTTTTGGCTCTTCTTTTCGTTGGATATTCCACAGCTTGATAGGGGAGTCCTAAGAAAGTCAAAGCTGGTAGAAATATAGACACATTTAGAGGTATAGGTCAGCATAGAGGTCTGGTGTACAGA
Organism: Macaca nemestrina; assembly: GCF_043159975.1. Lineage (NCBI taxonomy): Eukaryota > Metazoa > Chordata > Mammalia > Primates > Cercopithecidae > Macaca > Macaca nemestrina. The sequence continues at coordinate 118,587,581 of NC_092128.1, forward strand.
GCAGATAACAATTTGAGTTGTTTGAACCAGAACTTGTGGAATGAGTGGAATTTGACAGGTAGCAACTGAAAGAAGAGTGTTCAAATACTTGCTTGATATAGTCTCCTCAGACACATCAGGCACACAAATCTTTCCATGTTGAACTTTGAAATATTATAGCTTTGAGTAAATGAATGTATCATCAGAATTTTTCATCATGATATAGAGACGTGGGTAAGGTGAGATGAACACTAACCAAAGTAAATCAAGAGACTATGTGTTCTCTTTTGCTTGTGTTGCATGTATCATGCACACCTGATTTGCTTACATGATTGCTACTCAAAGTGTGATACCTGGACAACAGTGTCAACATCATCTGGATCTTGTTCGATATGTAGAATTGTGGCCCCATCTCAGACCTACTGAATCAGAGTATGCATTTTAAGAAGATGCCTAGATGACTTGTAAGCACAGGAAAGTTTGAGAAGCACTGGCTGTTGTTACACATTTATCATTAGGTTATACGTTCTTTATTTCCTCCTTTTCCTGTTAGAACAAAACAAAACAACTGCATATGATAAGAATGTGGTATAACAAAGACATCATTTATTCTAGTCAATATGATATCCTATGGTTACTTAAATTTATGGAGTGCAGTTTTATGATGCAGATAAAACATGAACTGTTTGGTGTTTTGACATGGGTTTCGGAAGCAGATGGACTTGGTAGCAAATATTGCATCTGACACAGATTCTTAATTACTTTTATCCGTGGTAAAATAAAAATTTACATAGGTTTCTTTACTGAGTTCTTATGAAGAGTAAATCAAATGATGTTTGTAAAATGCTTAGCACAGTATTGTAGGCATATGCAATTAATATTAGTACCCTTTTCTTCCTCACCAAAATGAGTGTCAATTTTGAGGCATTACAACCAATGGCCAGGGAATTTGATATGGAAGATTTTATTTATTTATGTACCTTGTTTAAAAAATTATTTGATACTGTTGGGCTTTTTAAATTTTTTAATTATTATGCCTACATAGTAGGCATGTATATTTATGAGTAACATGAAATATTTTCATACAGGCATGCAATGTGTAGTAATCACATCAGTGTTGACATATACATATATCCATAAAACTGTCATTACAATTAAGACAGTGAACATCTTCATCACTCCCAAAAGCTTCCTCTCTATTGTCAATTCCGGCTTCCTGCCCTGTCACCAGGCTACCATTGCTCTGCTTTCTCTCACTGTATTTGAATTTTTATTTTCTAGAGATTTTTATAAATGGAAATATGCAGTATGTACTTTTTTGTCTAACTTATTTTACTTAACATAATTAATTTGCATTAATTAGTTTGAGATTCATTCATGTTGTAGTGTGTTCATTCCTTTTATCACTGAGTACTCTTCCATCATATGGATGTATCACAGTTTGTCAATCCATTCACACAATTCACAATTGGGTTGCTGACTCTTTCTGACTTTACAAGTAAAGCTGCTGTGAACATTCATGTACAAGTCTCGTTTGGAAATACACTTTCTTTTCCTTAAGATTGAAGTGGTTTGATTTTGTGGGAGTTGTATGCTTAGCCTTTTGCAAAACTCACAAACTGTTTTTTAAAGTTGCTGTACTCTTTTACACTCCCATTGGCAGTTCATGAGAGTTAAAATACCTCCACTTTCTTACCAACACTTGGTATGATCAGTCTTTTACATTTTAATCATTCTAATAGGTGTGTTTTGTTTATATGAGTAATAATTTTGAACACCTATCTTTTCATGGACCTATATACCATCTGTATCTTTATCCATAAATTGTATATTCAAATCTTTCCTACTTTTTAAACTGGATTATTTGTTTATTATTCAGTTTATAATTTTCCTGTATATACAGGATACAAACTCTTTATCAGACATACGCTTTGCGAATATTTTCTCCCAGCCTCTGGACTGTCTTTTCGTTCTTCTTAACAAAGTAACCCAGGAGCAGAATTTTAATTTTGATGATATTTCGTTTTTTTTTCGTTTTGTTTCTTAATAGATCCTGCTTTTGGTGTTGTAGCTAAGAAGCCTTTGCTAACTCACAAGGTTGCAAAGATTTTTGCCTATGTATTTTTTCTATAAGTTTAATAGATTTATGTCCTAAATTTAGGTCTATAATTCATTTTGTGTTAATTTTTGTATGTGGTGTAGGCATATACTGAAGTTTATTATGATTACTTTTGCATAAGGGGACCTAATTGCTTCAGCAAAATTTCTTATGAAGGCTATTCTTTTTCCATTGAATTACATTGGTATTTTTGTCAAAAAGTAGTTGTATGAATATGTGGGTCTTTTCCGGAACTCTCTATTTTATCCCGGTGATCTATTTGTCTATATTTATACCAAAATTAACTATCTTGGTTATCATAGCTTTATAGTAAAGCTTAAATTCAAGTAGTATTAGACCTTTAATTTTGTTCTTTTTTTTAAAAAAATTGTTTTTAGTTGTTCTAGGTCAATTTGCCTTTCCATATGAATTTTAGAATCTGCTTGTCAGTTTCTCAAAATTATGCTGGAATTTTAACCAGGATTGAATTGAATTTATCGATGAATTAAGGGAGAATTAGCTTTTTAATTATTTTCAGTGTTCTAGCTCATGGTATATCTCTCTCCATTTATTTTGTCTTCTTTGTTTTTCCTTAACAAATCCTTGTAGTTTTCATTCTAAAAGTCTTTCACGTCTTTTTTTCAGATTTATTCCTAAGATTTTAATACTTGTAGTGCTTTTATAAATTGTTTGATTCTTAAAAATTTCAGTCTTCAGTAATTTGTTGCTCATATAAATGTATATACAAATATGCATTTAATTTTTGTATATTCATCTTGTATCCTGCAAACGTGCTAAATTTACTTTTTAGTATTTTTATAGATTTCATCAGATTGTCTATAAATCATGTTATCTGTGAATAAACATGGTTTAATTGTTTTTGTATGTCTTTTATTTATTCTTACTACACTGGCTATAACTTCTAGTATAATATGGAATAGAAATGATGAAAGGTAACCTCTTTGTCTTTTCCTTGATCCTGGAAGAGGAGCATTTAATCTTTGGCAATTGAGTATAATGTTAGCTATAGGTTTTCATAGATGCTTTTTATTAGGTTAGGGAAGTTTTCTTTTATTCCTAATTTGGCAAGAGTTTTTAATCAGGAATAGATGTCAGATTTGTCAAATGTTTTTCTGCATCTATTGAGATGATTTAAAAAAATTTTTTTGAATTTAGTTTTTTTAAAAATTCTAATCATATAGTAAATTGCATTGATTTTTTAAATGTTAAATTAACCTTGCATAACTGAGATAAACTCTACTTGATAAAAATAATTACCTTTTTTCTATTATTGGATTTAATTTGTTAAAATTTTGTTTACATTTTGAATCAGTTTTTCTGAGGGACAGTGGTCTTTAGTAGTCTTTTCTTAATTTGTCTTTGTCTTATATTGATAGGTAATCATAACCTCATAGAATTAGTTCAGAAGTAGTCTCTTATTCTCAATTTTCCGGAAGAGTTTGTGTTGGATGGGTATTGGATCTCACTTAAATGTTTGGTAGAATTCACTAATGAAGCCATCTAGGCTTTTAGGATTCTTTATCAGAAAATATTTAATTACAAATTCAATTTTTAATATAGGTTAGGGCTGTTCAAGTTGTTCAATTTAGTATCATAAGGGTTTTTTTTAAAATCTGTATTCTATTATTATTCTCTTAATTTGTATAGAATCAAATTAAAGGTGGTAACGACACCTTTCTCATAGACGATATTGATAACTAGTGCCTTTTTTTCTTGATCACTCTGCCTGGAGGCATATCAGTCTTATTATTGATCTTCTCAAACAACCAGCCTTTGATTTCATTCATTTTTCTTGAATGTTTTTATTTTTACTTCCTTGATTTCTACTCTTCTTTCTTTTTTCTACTTAGTTTTGGTTTAACTGACTCTTCTAATTGCTTTGCATGGGAGATGAGGTCATCAATTTGAGACCATTTTGTTTTCTAATATAGGTGTTTAGTGGTATACATTTGCCCCTAAATACTTTTTTTAGAGGCATCCCACAAATACTGGCATGTTGTACTTTCATTTTCATTCAGTTCAAAGTACTTTCTGTGTTTCCTTTTGATTTCTTTTTTTGTCTCTGAGTTATTTAGAAGTGTTGTTATTTTTCAAATATTTGGGATTTTCAAGAAATATTTCTGTTATTGATATCCAATTTAATTTCATTTTAACCAGTGAACATTCTTTGTAGGACTTTAATCCTGTTAAGTTTATTGGGACTTGCTTTATGGTCTGGAAAATGATCTACCTTTATAAATGCTCTATATGCACTGGAGAAGAATATGTATTATGTTGTTGTTGGGTGGCAGTTTTTTTATAAACAGCAATTACATCAAGTTGCTTGCTAGTATTGTACAAATCTCCTGCATCCTTACTGATATTTTGTCTTGAGCAGCTTTGAAATGTCTTGACTATAATTGTACATTTTTCCATTTCTTCTTAGATTTCTATTAGTTTTTGTTTCATGTGTTGTGAAGCTCTGTTGTAATGTTCGCAAACGTTTAGAATTGTTATATGTTCTTGATTGATACTTTCATCATCATGAGATGATAATTATGTTATCATGTGAAACCTACTTTGATAGCTTTCTTTTGATTAGTGTTAGGGTGGTATGCCTTTTCCATCCTTTTACTTGTGACTTGTTTATGTCCTTATATTTCAAGTGCATTTCTTGCATGTAGCGTACAATTGGATCTTGTTTTATCCAGTCTTACAAATTGTGAGTTTTTTTGAGCATGTAAATTATACATTAGGTTGGCGTAAAAGTAATTGCTTTTAAATAGATTTGCCATACACTTTTGCATCAACCTAATAGTATGAACTAAATAACATAAACATTTATGTGATTAATGTTCCTTTCTGCTAGTTCTATAATTGCTGTCATTTTTGATTGATTGATTTTTCTCTCTATTATGGGTCATATTTTTCTGCTTCTTTACATGCCTGGTAGTTTTTTATTGAATTCCAAATATTACAAATTTTAACGTTGTTTTGTGCTAATTATTCTTGCATGCCTATAAATAATCTTGAAACAAATTGCTTGAAATAATTTGATTCTTTAGGATCTCATTTTTAAGATTTGTTAGGCAGGACTGGCAAAGTGCTCAGTCTGATTTTAAATACTTCCCACTCCTGAAGCAAGACCATTTTTGTACTGTACTCAATGACTAATGAATTATGGATTATTTCAATCTGGCTGATAGAAACAAAGTATATTCCTGGTCCTGACCACCAGAAACTGTTACCTTTAATCCTTTTCTTTTTTTTAAAAAATCATTTATTATTATTTATTTATTTATTTTTTTGAGACAGTCTCACTCTGTCACCCAGGCTGGAGTGCAGTGGCGTGATCTCGGCTCACTGCAATCTCTGCCTCCTAGGTTCAAACAATTCTCCTGTCTCAGCCTCCCAAGTAGCTAGGATCACAGGCGTCCGCCAGCACACCCGGCTAATTTTTTGGTATTTTTAGTAGAGATGGGATTGCACTATGTTGGCCAGACTAGTCTTGAACTCTTGACCTCAGGTGATCCATCTGCCCCAGCCTCCCAAAGTGCTGGGATTACAGGCATGAGCCAGCGCACCTGGCCACCTTTAATTCTTTTGGGTATTTTTTCCATGGTCTCAGGTAGTTTCCTCAAATGCATGTGTTGATTATTACTCATCTGAATAGTCGAGAGAAGCACACTGCCAATTTCATTGCCTTGTGCAGTCTTCTCTGGCACTCCATCCTGTGGTTTCTAGCTGTTATTCAGAGTCTAAGCTTTTTCCCAAATCAGCATGTCCACTGGACTCTGGCTCAGTTCTCCTTCTTGTGCCATGGCCTGGACTCTGTCTTAAAGCAGCAAGCTGGCATAATCATAAGTCTCACCCTGTCATCTACTGCCTTTCCTGGATCAGTGTCTTACATTGCTCAATGGCCAGTGATTGGTACTTCATCTTGTCTGGAAGCACAAGTCAAATTAGAAAGATTCCTAATTGTCCTTTTTTTTTCTTTTTTTTTTAAACATTTTCAATCACATTAGGTGAACTACTCTAGCATTTTTTACTTTTTTAGATTTGTCTCTTATAACCAGTTTATAATTAATGTAGGAAATGTCTTTTCATTTAGCTTTTCCTGAGGAATCTCCTTGTTTTGAAGAAAACATGGATTGGAAAATCATCAGTGATAATTATTTTCAATTTTTGAATAATCTACTCAAGTCTCCAACAGCTTCCATATCCAGGTAAGTTATCAGAATTCAACTTCTAGGTCTTGATTTAATTATCATCTGAAGATAATCAAAATCTAATTGTAGGATATATATTCTTTAAAATTTATGAGCCTGATTTAGATATTGACACAATCTTTCATGTGAGCTGTTCAATAAATATTTCTTTAATAGAATGTATGACTCAAGTTTCAAGTTGCTTAATAGAATGTATGAATCAATGGATTTTGAAAGGAAATACAGATTGTAGTAAGAAGATTTTCCTTCAATAATAACACGATTTGTAATAGATGCTCCAAAAATAAGGCATTTGTTTTTGAAAAATTGTCTTAGCTAGTTGCCTAGAGTTTAAACAGGAAATCAATACTATAGATTCTGTTAGTTTCAAAGACTCCTGGGAGGGAGAAGTGGTCTTTGGAACTAAATTTGTCAGACTATTTTCTGCTGTCCTATTTCAGCACATGTATTGAAATGCAGATTCTTATGTATGGTTATGAACAGTATGTCCAGTTTAAAGGTATACTCTGTTATCTGTGGGGTGTGTTGGAACATGACGGGAGAGAAGTTTTGCATAAGAGCAGTAACTCTCAAATTTGAGAATGGATTAAATCTGTGAAGATCGCTAAAAATAAAAATGCTTGCCCCTTGCCCTAGACATAGGAAATTTTACTCTGTGTACAGGACCCAGGTTTCTGTATATTTCACACATTCTATAGGTGGTTCCAGTGCACAGCAAAGTTGGAGAACCATTCTGCTGTATCTGTCTAAAATGGGGATTAGTCATTCCTATGGAACTTCTTAAGCCCAGCTATTAGTAGGAACAGAAGAAAGGACAATGGGATGGACCCTCTAGAGAATCAATTCCTTGCCTATGTCAGATTTTTAATTCCTCTTTCCTGAGAGCCTCAAAAATTTAACAGCCCTGGAAAACCAGCACAAAACTAGTCTATTTGTGCACAAGGACACATTTAACTTTATATTTGTAGACCCATAGCAGTTGGCACAGTGTCTTTCATCATGGATAGTAGTAGATAATTAGATGTTGAATTAATGAATGAAAAATCATTGAACGTTAAACACAATTTATATTAACAAAGCTGAACTTGAAATGACAAAACCTGGGTAGTCTCCTAGTCATGCTACATAATAACAGCTTGAATCTGCTAATTAAAAAAATAAAAAGTTTATTTTTTCATGAAAGTGAAATAATGATGTGTACTTCAAAAGGCTGTTGTAGGAATTAACTAAGATTGTAGTTGTGAAAGTGCTTTATAAGCTAAATTACTAAGGTAATATAAAAACATGTGGCAATCATACTATTAGTAGTACTACTTCTACTTCAATTTATTATTCTATTGCTACTCCATAACCCTCTCAGTTCCATTTCAAATGGAACTGTCTTTATCCAAATAAAGACAGTTTTATGTTCTCCTCTATCAAGGCACAATGACTTGGATGATAATTAGGCATCTATTCTTAGGGAGGGCTGGATTTAGGCAAGGTTTATGTTGAATTCCTAATAGAACTTTCTCTTTCCTGATGGGATTTTTTTTTCCCCAAGGAATTATTTCAAAGAAGTCATTCTGTCCTAAAAATAACAACTAACTAAATTAAGCCTATATTTTTTGTATGGGGTGCTCAGATGTCAGCTATGAGGGAGGTAAACAGCATTTTGCCTTTGATAGGTCTTGTGTCTGTCCTATGTCAGAGAGTGTGTTATACAACAGGAGCAGAGGGTTAAAAAACTTCGGAAGTAATTTACCCTTTAGGGCATAAATAGCCAATAAAGGCCAAAAATTCCTTACCCACAATTCTGAACTCTTACAAAGTCTGAAAATAGAGGCTTTTCTTATGGTTGACATCACAGCTCATTCAGCAGAGATTTAGCATGAACTGATGTGAAGCAGTTTCAAGAGTATTTTCCTGCGCCTCAAGATCATTCACAGGTCTCACTGCCGAGGTGTTAATATATTGATGATCAGGGCTGCCCCAGCCCTCACTGAGGTGCATGAATACATATCTGATACCTGTACCATGCTGCATTTCTAAAGGATGAACATCCTGAATTCTGAAACACATGTAACCCCACGAATGTCAAAAGTGGATTTGTAACTTCTGAGTCAGTAGAAGTTAGTTCTGCAAGTGTGGGTTTCTATTACAAGAGGGGACTTACAGTGACTGAGTTGCTCTTCTGAGAACTCTGTATTTTAAAATTAAACACCTGGAGATGAATTACCCCATATATAATAATGAGTTTCTAACAGTAGGATGTATATAGTATTGTTGAAAGAGCACTGGAATTGCCTTCCAGGACAGGGAATCCCCACACCTTCCTTAAACCATACAGGCGTAGTTTCTAATGCACTCCACTATTTGTACTACCTTTATATGCTAAGACATTTTGAAATGGAATTAAATCCTAGGATTCTTCTGACATAAATAGCGAACTTGTCTTTAATAATCATACATATTATTGTTAAATATGCCAGGGGAAAATAATTAAGAATGCATTCTTTTTGGTAGTAGGAAACATTTTAAGCTAAATGTATATAACTTCATTGTGGATTTCTAAAACACTTCCAAATGCTCACATTAGTTTAATTTCTGTTGAAAAACATGTTGTCTATTAAATGTTTCATTTGTGTTTTACTATCAATAAGTGAGTATTAACTTGGAAATGTGATAAATCACATTTATTTTATATTAAAATAATTCTACTAATATTACAGGGCTTTAAATTTCACAAAGCACCTTCTAATGACAGAAAAGAAGTTGCACACCCTTGAGGATGAACAAATGAACTTTCTTTTATCATTTGTGGAATTTTTTGAGAAATTATTGTTGCCTAATCTTTTTGACTCCTCCATCATTCCCAATTTCCATCACCTCCCATCTCTCACGGAGGATATTCTGAATATAAATTCTCTGTGGACAAATCATTTGGAAAGTTTAAAGAGAGACCCATCTGCCACTGATGCTCAGAAACTCTTGGAACTTGGCAAAGAAGTGAGATGGAAAATGCGAACTCTCGAAAGTCACTGGATAAGGAAGGAACCAAAAAATCTTTTGAGATTCCTGGAATTAATACTTTTTGAAATTAATCCCAAATTACTAGAATTATGGGTCTACGGCATTTCAAAAGGAAAAAGAGCTAAACTGGAAAACTTCTTTACACTTTTAAATTTTTCTGTTCCAGAAAATGAGATTCTGAGTACAAGTTTTAACTTTTCCCAGTTGTTCTATTCAGATTGGCCGGAATCACCAGCTATGAACATAGATTTTGTACGTCTAAGTGAGACTATAATAAAGAGTCTCCATGAATTTGGATTTTTGGAGGAGGGAGAGGTCTCAGAAGTTCTGAACACCATCTACACTATCAGGAATGCATCTGATTTTTTCTCAGCCCTTTCTGAACCTCAAAAACAAGAAGTTGATAACATTTTGACTCAAAAATACCTAAATGTCTTTCAGGACAAGGATTCAGCTTTACTTCTGCAAATTTATTCTTCATTTAACCAATACATTTATGAATTTTTGAATATTCAGAGTAGAGGTTCTTCGCTGACTTTCCTTACACAAATCTCAAAACACATTTTGGATATCATAAAACAATTTAATTTCCAAAGCATCAGTAAAGCATTTGCATTTTTATTTAAGGCAGCAGAGGTTCTTGGGGGAATTTCTAATGTATCTTATTGTCAGCAATTGCTTTCAATTTTTAACTTTTTGGAGCTTCAAGCCCAGTCCTTCATGTCTACAGAGGGCCAAGAACTGAAAGTGATCCACACTACTTTGACAGGCCTCAAACAGCTGCTCATAATTGATGAAGATTTTCGTCTTTCTTTATTTCAATACATGAGCCAATTCTTCAACAGTTCAGTAGAAGGCCTATTTGATAATGAGTGCTTGATTTCGGACAATAAACACATTTCTTCCGTAAATTATTCAACAAGTGAGGAGGCTTCATTTGTTTTTCCATTGGCACAAATTTTTTCAAACCTCTCAGCAAATGTCAGTGTGTTCAACAAGTTTATGTCCATTCACTGTACCGTTTCATGGCTTCAAATGTGGACTGAAATCTGGGAAAGCATATCTCAATTATTTAAGTTTGACCTGAATGTTTTCACATCTCTGCATCATGGTTTCACTCAGCTTTTGGATGAACTGGAAAATCATGTGAAAGTCTCCAAAAGCTGCCAGGGAATATTTCCCACACGTAATGTTGCTAGACTCATATTAAATTTGTTTAAAAATGTAACTCAAGCCGATGACTTCCATGATTGGGAGGACTTCCTGGATCTCAGGGATTTTTTGGTAGCTTTAGGTAATGCGTTAGTTTCAGTAAAAAAACTTAACTTGGAGCCAGTGGAGAAATCCCTTTTCACCATGGAAACTGCCCTGCATCAGTTGAAGACATTTCCATTCAACACAAGTACAAGCAGAGAGTTTTTAAATTCTCTGCTCAAAGTTTTCATTGAGTTTAGCAGTACCTCAGAAAATATAGACAGAAATGTAGATTCGATAAATGACTTTCTTTCAAATAATCTCACAAATTATGGAGAGAAATTTGAAAATACCATCACTGAGCTAAGAGAAGCAATAGTATTTCTTAGAAATGTATCACATGATCGAGATTTGTTTTCCTGTGCTGATATTTTCCAAAATGTTACTGAGTTTATTTTAGAAGATGGCTTTCTATATGTAAATACCTCACAGAGGATGTTACGTATTCTAGACATGATAAATTCCACATTTTCCTCTGAGAGCACAATTAGTAGGCTGAAAGGATGCATTGTGTGGTTAGATGTCATAAACCATTTGTATTTGGTGTCTAACTCCAGTTTTTCACAAGGCCATCTTCAAAATATTTTGGGGAATTTCAGACATATAGAAAAGAAAGTGAACTCTATATTGAAAATTATAACTTGGGTGTTAAATGTAAAAAAACCTCTTTGTTCATCAAATGGCTTGCATATAAATTGTGTAAATATTTACTTGAAAGACGTAACTGACTTTCTAAATATTGTACTTACTACAGTCTTTGAAAAAGAGAAGATACCTAAATTTGAGATTTTATTAGCTCTTTTAAATGATTCCACAAAGCAAGTAAGGATGAGCATCAACAATTTAACAACAGACTTTGATTTTGCATCTCAATCCAATTGGAAATATTTTACTGAATTAATTCTAAGACCAATAGAAATGTCAGATGAAATTCCTAATCAGTTTCAAAATATTTGGCTTCATTTAATAACACTGGGGAAGGAATTGCAGAAGCTTGTAAGAAGTATTTACTCTAACATCCTGGAAAATAATTCCTCTTCTAAAACTGGAAACTTGTTAAACATATTTGCCACCAGTCCAAAAGAAAAAGATGTAAACAGTGTAGGCAATTCCATTTATCATTTAGCTAGTTACCTTGCCTTCAACTTATCTCATGACCTCCAAAATCCACCAAAAATAATTTCACCTGAAATAATGAAAGCCATGGGTCTTGGGATTCAACTGATGAGGGATGTGTTCACCTCCTTAATGCCTGCAGTTCATCACATTAGTCCACAAAATACAGGTTATATGCAAGTTTTGAAGAAGGTAACTTCTGTCATGCGTACTCTTAAGAAGGCAGACATAGACATTTTGGTGGATCAACTTGAACAAATTAGTGCAAGCCTAATGGATTTCTTTAGGAATATCAGTAGTGTGAGAACTGGCAAGTTAGAGGTCAACTTGCTTGTTGACTTGATGAAAAAATTTGTAGACAGCTCGCATTCTTGGAATGTTAATCACCTGCTACAACTCTCACGCCTGTTTCCTAAAGATGCTGTGGATGCTGTGGTAGATGTATACTATGTGCTTCCTCATGCTGTAAGGCTCCTACAGGGAGTACTTGGTAAAAACATCACTGAAGGCCTCAAGGATGTCTACAGCTTCATACTCCTTCATGGCATAACCATTTCAGATATCACCAAGGAAGACTTCACAATTGTGATAAAAATTCTTTTGGATATAATTGAATTAATATCAGATAAGCCAGATATTATTTCAGAGACTTTAACTTGTTTTCCTGTGGTTTGGTGCTGGAATCATACAAATTCTGGATTTCAGCAGAATTCAAAGGTAGACCCCTGCAGTGTCCATGGGCTCATGTCTTCTTCCTTTTATGGCAAAGTGGCCAGTATACTCGATCATCTCCACCTGTCTCCCCAAGGTGAAGATTCACCATGTTCAAATGAAAGCTCCCGAATGGAAATAAATAGGAAAGTGGTCTGCATAATTCATGAATTAGTGGACTGGAATTCTATTCTTCTGGAACTCGCTGACGTCTTCCATGTTAACATTTCTCTTGTGAAAACTGTGCAGAAATTTTGGCATAAGATATTACCATTTGTCCCACCTTCAATAAATCAAACTAGGTATAGCATCTCTGGACTTTGTCCTAGTGGTCCCATAAAGCAAGTTGCTTTGCAAATCATAGAAAAAGTTAAAAATGTCAACTTTACAAAAGTTATATCAGGTGAAAACACTCTTGACAAACTAGCTAGTTTAAACAAGATCCTTAACGTTAATGAAGACACAGAGACATCTGTTCAAAATATCATTTCCTCGAATTTGGAAAGGACAATACAATTGATTTCTGAAGACTGGAGCCTAGAAAAAAGTACTCATAATCTACTCTCTTCATTTATGATGCTCCTGAATGCAAATCTCACAGGTAGCAGTTCAGAAGCATTATCAAATTTTATTGAAAAGAATGAAACAACTTACAACTTTGAAGAACTATGGCCTGAGTTTCAACAAATCGTGAAAGACCTAACCCAAGATTTTAGAGTCAGACACCTGCTCTCTGAAATGAACAAAGATATCAAAAGTATAAATTCAGTGGCTCTTCAAAACATTACTTTGCAATTTGCCCGTTTCCTGGAGATCCTGGATTCACAGTCACTGAAGACATTAGAAATTATTGAAGATTTTCTATTGGTCACAAAAAACTGGCTTCAGGAATATGCAGATGAGGATTACTCCAGAATGATAGAAACACTATTCATTCCTGTGACCAATGAGAGCTCAACTGAAGATACAGCTTTGTTAACCAAAGCTATTACTACTTTTTGGGGCTCTTTAAAAAATATATCTAGAGAAGGCAATTTTGATGTTGCCTTTCTTACTTATCTGCTAAATCAAGAACAGCTGACTAATTTCTCAGGTGTTCAGTTGCTTTTTGAAAACATCCTAATTAATTCAATCAATAACTTAGCTGGGAATTCTCAAGAAGCAGCTTGGGACTTAAGTGATACTGACCTTCAAATAATGAATTTCATTAACCTTATCTTGAACCATATGCAGTCAGAAACTAGTAGGAAAACAGTTCTCCCTCCGAGAAGCATAGTAGGTTTCATGGAACAACTTTTGAAAACACTCTTATCCCTTTTGCTAAAGGAAGATTCTGAGAACAAAATATCTCTTCTGCTGAAAGATTTCCACAAAGATGTTATTGCAGAGATGAGGTGAGTCTACTTTTGCTTTGTGTCGTATATGCAGTTGTGATATATCTCAAACTACTTTATTTTCTGGAGTATAGGCATGTCAAAAACAGTATTTGTATCTAATACTTTTGAAATATCTTTGATGTAAATTTGTCTTAATAAATATTTTATCAAAATGTCAACGTAAAAGAATTTTGGTTACTGTCATCTAACTAGTAAAATATAAACCCAGTCCAGGGTAATTAATCACATATTATTCTTACATTTTTAGATTATGAAAACAATTATGAATTCCATTTTGTATGGATCTGAAAAATTAGTTTTCATAGCTGTACGTGCATATACGGGATTGCCATAATTTGAATTGCTATACTAACTGTCTAATCACCAACTAAGGACTTAAATATTCTCAACCCAATGAATCTACTGTGATGCTTGCATTTACAGACATAAAAAGTGATAGTCACATTATCTTTTTTTCATATATCTTCAAAAATCTCATCTGAAGTTTGCCAGTGAAAAGGCTGGAGGGAAATTCCAATTTATTCCATGACGTCTGCTTTAGTCAAGTTTCAATCAGAGTAACAAAAACCATCAAAGGATTTAATCCAAGGAAATTAGCTTACACAATTTTGGGGCTGGCTAAATAAGTCTGCAATCAGTAGGGCCGACTGTCAGGAAGGGAGGCCCACAATAGGCAGGGGCGCCCCGGGCGTGAGTGAAAGCTCCTTGTCCACAGGCGGTCAGGAAGGAAGACCAGGGGAAGGGAGAGCCACTGACTATGAATACCCAGCGGTGGTTTTGTACCTCTAAGTTACAGAGGTTCTACATCCTCTTTCAGAGTTTTCCTGCCCACTCAGGACAGTATCCCTTCTGATTAAAGTTAACTGATAAGGAATTTTAACTCCATCTGCAAAATCTCTTTATAGCAACACCTAGATTAGTGTTTGATTGAATAGCTGGGAGAAGATGTATTTATATTACACAATGGTTATAACTCCCATCTATTCTCCGTCTCTCATGAAGGAATCTCCCCTATAGCCCACCCAGATGAGAAACATACAAGAAAGGGACTTCTGGGGCTATTACTCAGCCTAGTCACGTTGATACATCTGTCTAAGCAATTTGCTAGTACTCAGTACTTCTCAAGCTCACAAAAGTATAAATATGCTAACCACTTTTCAGAGACTTATCTCTTACATCAAGAATCACATTGTAGTCATTTTACCTTCTTTCCTAAGTAAAAGCCATTTTAACCTTTTTCGTAAGCAAAAGTATGTGGCTTTTTAAGTTGCCAGGTTCAAAATACTGTAATAGAATTTGTTCATGAAATTCCTCACTGTTTTCATTTCTTGGCAACAAAATATTGAGTTTCATCTGAAATTATTTTAGCATGTCATCTTTTACACAGTATTATCCTCCCATGATGCTAGTATAAAACAAATAAAATAATATATATCACTCTATATCTTAATATTTCCACTGTTAATGTATTAAAAACAAAATTAAAAGTGTATATATATATATATATATATATTTTTTTTTTTTTTTTTTTTTTTTACAGTTTTGTCCCAAAAGATAAAATTCTAGAAGTTCTGAAACTGGATCAATTTCTTGCCCTGATGAAAGAAGACAGATTGATGAACATTTTTTCAAGTTTAAAGGAGACTATATATCACCTAATAAAAAGTTCACTTATATTAGACAATGGAGAATTTTATTTTGATAGTCATCAAGGACTGAGGTTCATGCAAAATTTATTTAATGCCCTTCTCTGGGAAACGCCAGTGAAAAATGGGACTGAAAATACTACAGACTTTTTCACAATGGTGAGTCTGTTGTTTTTCCATGGGAATACGTCTGGGGACCTCTTCAAACTCAATCAGGATCTTAGGGCAGCTCTTCACCTTGTAAGAGAATGTTCAACAGAGATGGCAAGGCTTCTGAATACAATTTTAAATGCTCCTAATAAGGACTTCTATGCTTCGTATCCTACCCTCCAAGAAGTTATACTTGCTAATCTAACGGATTTGCTTTTCTTTATAAATAATTCATTCCCTCTAAGAAACAGAGCAACATTAGAACTTACTAAGAGATTACTTGGTCCTCTTTCAAGAGCTGGTGAAGAAAGTCGTGTCACAGAACCCCTCTTAGAAATGTCTGGGACTCTGGTCATGCTGTTGAATGACAGTGCTGACCTAAGAGATCTTGCCACATCAGTGGACTCCATTGTGAAACTTCTTAAGCTGGTCAAGAAAGTTTCAGGGAAGATGGCCACAGTTTTTAAAACTCATTTTGTCTCCAATACCAAGGACAGTGTGAAATTCTTTGTCACTCTCTATTCCATCATGCAACAAAGTGTTCAAAATCTTGTGAAAGAAATAGCTACTTTGAAAAAAATAGATCATTTCACATTTGAAAAGATAAATGATTTGTTGGTGCCATTTCTTGACTTGGCCTTTGAAATGATTGGGGTCGAACCTTATATATCATCAAACTCTGATGTTTTCAGTATGTCACCTAGCATGCTGTCATATATGAATGAATCTAGGGACTTTTCTGATATTTTGGAAGAAATTGCTGAATTTTTAACATCTGTGAAAATCAACTTGGAAGATGTGAAGAGTCTTGTGGTAGCATTTAACAATGAAACTCAAACATTTTCTATGGATTCTGTCAACTTGTGGGAAGAAATTCTGAGTTGCTTAGTTCCTATAAATAACATCACCAACCAAATGGACTTCTTATACCCTAATCCAATTTCCACTCATAGTGACCCTCAAGATATAAAATGGGAAATAATTCATGAAGAGATCCCTTTTTTGGATAAAATATTATCACAAAACAGCACAGAAATAGGGTCTGTCTTGAAAATGGTGATTGGTCTCACCTTAGAAGCTCTTTGGAAAAACTTAAAGAAGGATAATTGGAATGTTTCTAATTTGTTGATGACATTTACTCAGCATCCAGATAACCTTTTGAAAACCATAGAAAGAGTTTTAGAGGCCTCCAGTGGAATTAAAAGTGACTATGAAGGTGATTTGAGTAAAAGTTTATATTTTGACACACCTTTGATTCGGAATATAACTCATCATCAACTTGAAAAAGCAATCCATAATGTTTCAAGTAGAACAGCTCTCTGGAGGAAAGGGCTTCTGTTTAACAACTCTGAATGGGCAACTTCCACAAGAACTTTGTTTCAGCCACTTTTTGAGATTTTCATTAAAGCAACCACTGGAAAGAATGTCACATCAGAAAAAGAAGAGAGAACCAAGAAAGAGATAATTGACTTTCCTTGTAGTTTCAAACCATTTTCCTGTTTGGAGAAATACCTGAGAGGATTATTTGTATTGACTAAATACTGGCAACAAATCCCACTGACAGATCAAAGGTAATAAAAAGCAAGCCGAATTCACTTTGTTTTTTTCCCTACCACAGTAACTGTAAAATAGAACCATGCAGGAATTACATTGAACCAGGGTAAGTAGTTTTCTTGACTTCAACTTTACACTCTGAAGTTGGCTTCAACATAGAGCAATTCAAGTCCAGTCATTTTTCTCACAATTTGACTCATTATTTGGCATTCAAATATAATTATAATTTATTCAAAATATTTCAAAAGTTAGTTATTTTATTCTCAGAAGCAAAAACCTCTTATTCTATTCACTCATCCCAAGACTAGCTGCATAAGCAATTTTTCTATTCATATCCTCTGGCAGCCAAGGGTCCAATGACTCAGTATACACACAGGAACATGAAGCTGCTTGCTTCACAGAAAATTATGCCTCCAGTTGTAGCTAACCACAGGAAAGGGCCAGGCAGCTGCTGGCTTCTGCCCTCTTTTGATTCTGCCAAACTTCACGTGTTTGATCCACCTCCAAGCCCTCCCATCCCTGAATGTTATGTCAATAGAAACCTGTTCTTAAAAGCTCCAGCCTTGCTAGTTGTCATGCCCTGGAAGCAGTCTCTTGCCTTAGGTTGGAGACCCTGTGCCTCTTGATGTGCAGAGTCCCAGAGATGCTGCAGTGGTCCCTACCTGTCCTTTCTCTGGGTGACAATACTGTTAGGATGGTCCCTGGCCTCTGTTTCTCCCTGCCTTCCTCTCTGGCCCACATGGAGATTGGAGATGCCATGTCAACCTTGGTTCATTTGCCAGGCAAGCTGACTTATTTTCTGTCGGTTCTATTACTACAGAGCTGTACCCTGAATCCAGTCATGTTCTATGAGTTGGAAAGATGTCTTTAGTTAGTGAAACAGGTAGCCACTGGCACAAATAACTATTGTTACCTTGGAATTTGACTGTTAGTTTTCAGAGCTTCCTTCCTCATCTCCTCCTTGCTTCTGATCTGAAACTATATTTTGCTTGATTTTAGTGCTCTGATCCCCAACTATACCCTGTTTGACTTTAGTGCTCTTCTCTGAATTGTCTTTTGAGCTGAGGTGGTCCTGGCAACCCCATTCTCCACCAATCTCAGGTTTTATCTCAAATTTTTCAGTTCTCCACAGAGGGAGTTTACACCTTAGCTCTTCGTACGGTCATGTTTTGACACCCTTTCAACATTTACCTTTGCATTTTAAAAGAATGGACCAAAATAAGAAAGAAAAGCAAATATTAAGCGTATTCGCCACAAAATTGATGCTTTGCACTAATTTGGGAGACCGAAAGTTTTCTAAAGGTCCAGACTGTGTTATCTGTGTTTTCTTATGTTCCTACGAAGAAAATATGATTATGCAGGGAGGTTCTTACATGTGTGTTATAACTTAGCCTACACAGCAGAAATGCACATTGGATGCACATTTTTACCCTTTCATGTCATTGTTTATATATTTTTTCTAAGTGTTGGTGAGATGCGTGAAGTTTTCCAGCAGCCTGTGAAGCCCTCAGAAGCCATGGAGATCCTGCAGAAAGTGAAGATGATGGTCATACGTGTGCTCACCATCGTTGCAGGTGGGCTGCTCATATAACAAATGCTCTGCAATTGCCCTGTGCCAGTTTTCAGAACTCAGGTGTCAGAGAGATGAGTAGATTGCACTTGAGTTTCTTTTAGAACAAAGCACAGCCGTCTTAGTCTGGCAACCAGGCCTTGAGGAATCTGCCTCTCCCAACCTCATTCCCACCACTGGGTCTCTGCTCCAGCCAAATTGAACAGCCCCTTCCTGCCCCTTTGCTGGGCTTTCTGGTCTTTTTGTCTTTGCTCATGGAATGTGCTTCCCTTGTCTCCTTGACCTAAACTACAGCAGTACTCTGTGGCCTAGAGCTGGGGTATCTTGTCCAGAAGTGTTCCCCCATCTCCTTTACTGGCAAAGACCTCGAAGAGACTTTGATCACATGCAGTACTGTACTGTCTTCTTTCTTACATCTCCTCCCTCTGCTGCAGTCAATATGTTTTGAAGATAGAAACTGTGTCATAACCTTCTTTGTGCATTTCCTGATGGGTGCCGAGTAGTCCCTGCAGTAACCTGAATTCCCTACAGCCATGACACTTATTGCTGGTGTCATAGTTTTTGGTGTCTTCCTGCTACAGTCTGTAAGCTTACTGGGAACAGGATCAGTCTCTTGTTAAATTCTGTGTCTCCATAATACTCAGCACAGTGTCCAGCAATAGTGACTATATTGTAAATGAATTAATTCATCTAGTAAGATGATCCTTGCCAAATCCATTCCTGCACATTTCAGTGCAATCTCCTTTCAATGCCACTGCTGAAGGAGAGTCCCACGAGCCGCTTTAGAGGGTAACTGGAGGATCTTAGGGCTTTTCTGAAAATGTGAGTGTTGAATTTTAGAGCACACTTGAGTCCGTGGAATGGACCACAGTTGTTTAAGTGATTCACAGGTGCACAGAGGTGCTGCCATCCTCTGGCCCAGTCTCCTGAGCAGGGCTGCTCAGAGTTCCCTCAGTGGGCTGTCGGGCCTGAGTGCTCTGCCTTAGCTGATGGCAGTGGGTTTTGACAACATGAATCGAAGCCCAGAAGAGGAGGGGAAGCGAGTAGAAATGGGGAAGCTAAGGGTGGATCCGATCAGATCAAGAGGAAAAGAGAAAAGTGAGGGGTCATCTGAGTGGGGCTTACCTCCATATCCTGTGTGAGCTCCACCATGGTTGGCCCCAGACTCCCTGCCCCCTAGCTCATCTGATCCACATGTTCATTCTTCTACCTTCCCCTGATTTACTCCTGGATCATTATTATTATTTAGATTACTATCAGGTTGTTATATTATGATTTGTAGATTAAGTCTTATATCCTTTGGAAAGCTTTCCTTGACCTACCCTGTCTGGGGTCACATGGCCTTAGCTCCCTGTTATGGCCCTTACCACCGTGTGCTGTTCTGATGATGAACATGTGTCTCTTCTACAGTCGTGAGGACCCGAAGACTGTGCCTGTCTATTGATCACTCCAAACCTGGCACATGGGGATTAGAACACGGGAAATGCTGATTGACATTTGTTGAATGAATGAATAAATGCCAGGAGCCCTTCTATACTTAGGTCATGTTTCACTGGAATTACTAAATGTGAAAACTGTTCATGGGGGAGTGTTCAGCAATGAGTAGTGGGTGGGCAGTTGGCATACTCTGGGCCTATGTTGTAAGACTGAGCAAACTGTGGGGGCCTGGGGAGGATATCGTAGAGAAGAGTCTGGTTTACTCAGGAAGGGGCCCAGTGGATGTATTTCCAACATCCACTATCAGAGAGGAAGGGTCACTGGCCCCAGGATGGTTAACTGGTGGGTATGGGCCACTGAGTCTGCGAGCCAGGAGTATGGACCAGCATCTGCTGGGGAGTGTTATGGAGAAGAAGTGAGCCTTGGACAAATCCAGTATGTGAAATCCATTTTTCAAAACTAACTCAAAGAAGATGAATTCTTCTTTGTATTGATAAGTGCTAGAAAGAAGCTAACGTATGGCCATGAGGGTGAGAGTGAGGGGTGGAGGAGAGGAGAAGACCTTGGGAGTGCAGCTCTGGGTAAGGACATTTCAGGTGAGACTTACGCAGTGAGGATGTGTGTCTGCCATGTTCACTGTTATATCTCCCCAGGGCTTAGGAAACATCCTGACATAGATATGATAGGCGTTCAATCAATATGTGTAGAAGGATTGGATAGGTCAATGCATGAGGGCTGGCACTAGGCTGGGCACTTGTCACTATTTGAGTTAATCTACACAATCACTGATGGACTTGAAGCTAGTGTGCTGGGACTCGTGGTCTGTAAGGCTGCCTCCTTACTATCATGATAGACCACTTAGGATTACACACCGTCATGTCTGGTAAGGCTTTATTGCTCCAAATGTCTTCAAGGGCATAGTTAAACATGACTGTTACAATAAGTGATGTCGTGAAAAGTGGTGTAATGGAAGAAGCAGGCACTTTGACATTGAACAGGCTGAGTTCCTCGATTCACGCTAAGTGACACAGGGTAGCTACTGAGTTTCTGTGAGCCTTGAACAAAACATAGGGGAACACGTATTTCAACCTATGTGAGAGGATTAAATAAATTAAGTCACCTCCAAGGGGCTTGCCCTTAGGAGATGCCTTGAACATGCTAGTTTCCCATGCATCTCCCTGCCTGCCATTGGGAAAAGTACTTCTCAGCTCACAGAGCTAGTTCATAAGCAAAAATTGGTGACTTACAGACTGTCTATCACAGAGTTTGTTCTAATCTGCTCACTCACCTCTTTTTTTGAAATACAAATGGTTCTTTGAACAGAAGAATTGATTGGTCATTGGGTCTAAGAAACATGGAAAAGAAAAAACAGATGGAGAAGTGAGACAAGCTTGATTTAAAAATGAAACCCCAATTGCTGTGTAGGGGTTTTGCATTTTTTTTTTCTTTTAAGATAATCTGTATTTCCAATTAGATGTTATGAACATTGGTGATTAGGAATATTGCTTTCTATTGTCAAATAGAAAGCAATAACATGTTACAATCTAAGTACAAGTTAGGATGGTCAGTACATGATTTCAGCATGTGGAATTGTGCTCAGGTAAAATTCAAATCAAACTTCTTCCTCGTTCTTGAATGCTTCTCTGGCATATTGAATTCAGCCATGTTTGAAGACATAATTATTTTGACATTTCACAGTCAGCTAATGTAATGGTTTTTAAATGAATTAAACATTAGTTAATGTATGAATTTATGTTTATTTTGCCATTCTGTGTTGCAGCTGCTAAATTAATATAGCATACTTGAGATTACATTAGTAACAGATAATTAATTTTTAATTTTTATATTTTATTTCAAGGAAACTCAAGCATAACTAACATTTAAACTGCCACCCCACTGTCCTTATTGAATTGTTACTCCATCCTGTAGAATAGGAGGGCAGTGACAGATCCCATAAAGTTAAAAGGATGGGGTGGAATTGACCAACATGGGTGCCTCTCCCATCATATAAAGGGAAGAAGAGTCAGGTCTGTTATTACTATTGTTGTTGAAAATGCACTATATTTTCATCATATCACAGAGTTGAGCTTAGTATCTCCAGTAGGAAAGTTGTCACTTTCCTCCTCCTGATCTAATGCTTTAAGGATGCCAAGGACAATTGCAGGAGAGCTCATACAACAGAAGGAACCTCAGTGGGCAGCTGCTTTAATCTTCCAGTTTCCCTAATCGACAAATTGAGGCCCAGAGAGTGAGAGTGAGTGTAAGTTTCCCAGGGTTTCAGAGTGAAGCGGTCAGAGCCCATTTCCAGTTGAAGAGACCTGAGAGGGTCCATGGGGCTGAAGGGAGGAGAGGGAAGGGGTCCAGAGAGTGCTGGCAGATCTGGAAAGCCAGAGTGGGTCTGAATGTGTCCTCGGAGCCAAGAAGAGGGGCCATAGCAGGTAGGAAGGGCTGCAGCCAGGGATTTGACGAGGCAATGAGAGGTGGAGAAAGAGGGTACCTGGGAAAGTTGGAGGAGCCAAGGCTCAAAACCAGCTCTTGCTAGTGTCAAGACAGTTGTCAGGTGTCCTTGAGGGTGGTGACTTTGAGGACAGGCTTCAAGATGTGTTAGATGTGAGGCAGATGGAGACCAGATGGCCTGACAGCCCAGCACTGCGTCCCATGATCATATCATCCCTGACCTAACCTTGCAGGAATGCTGGGCATGGTCACTGTCAACTCCACGTTTCTCGTTTTACACTGAGGAAGCAAGGGGCTGACACAGCCCACAGCTTGCCTAATGCCATACATTATGTCAGCTTTTTCAGGGTGCATTCTCTGCTCTTTTAGGTTTGAAAAACATAACTTATAAACACATTGCTGTGTCTTTCCTGGACAAGAGGATACGTTTATGCTTAAAGATAAGTGCTGTGATATTTAACAGCACATTATCACCTTCATTTCAAATTTTAATAAGAGATTACTTAACAGAAACATTTTACATTTCCTGCAATAAAGATATCTGTCTTCGAAATTGGTAAAATGAGATTAATGAGAAAAGAAAAACAGGGCGTCATGGTGGGTTGCTTCTGGAAAGCATGACTTTGGGTATATGGTATCTACTCTGCATTTTATGTGGTTGAAAACTGTTTTATTGATTAATAAATTTTATATTTTAGAGTAGTTTCATATTCACAGCAACCTTGAATGGAAGGTGCAGGGATTTCCCACATACCCCCTTCCCCACCATTGCCTCCCTCATTATCAGAGTGGGACATTTGTTATAGTTGATGAACCCTCACTGACACAGCATCATTCCGAGTCCACAGTTCACGCTGGGCTTCGCTCTTAGTGTTGTCATTCTATGGGTTAGGACAAGCATATAATGATATACATTCAATGTTATAGTATAACACACAGGGTTTTACTGTCTGAAGGATCCTCTGTGCTCTGCTCATTCATCCGTCCCTCCCCTCTAGCCCCTGGCAACCACGGATCTTTTTACTGTCTCCATAATTTTTGTCTTTTCCAGCACGTCATTGAGTTGAAATCATATAATATGTAGCCTTTTCAGATGGCTTCTTTCACTTAGTAATATGCTGGAACTGTTTTTCCTTCCTTCCTTCCTTCCTTCCTTCCTTCCTTCCTTCCTTCCTTCCTTCCTTCCTTCCTTCCTTCCTTCCTTCCTTCCCCTCTCTCTCTCTCTCTCTCTCTCTCTCTTTCTTTCTTAGATGGAGTCTTGTTCTGTCACCAGGCTGGAGTGCAGCGGTGCCACCTCGGCTCACTGCAACCTCTGCCTCCCGGGTTCAAGCAATTCTCCTGCCTCAGTCTCCTGAGTAGCTGGGATTACAGGCACCTGCCACCACACCTGGCTAATTTTTGTATTTTTAGTAGAGATGGGGTTTCACCATATTGGCCAGGATGGTCTTGATCTCCTGACCTCGTGATCTGCCCACCTCGGCCTCCCAAAGTGCTGGGATTATAGGCGTGAGCCACTACACCTGACCCAGAACTGTTTTTCTAAAGGACTTTTGGGAAACAATTTATTATTAATAATTTAAGAGTCAGGATAACATTTTTTCTTTAATTAAAAAAAAGATTTTCTTTCTTTTAAAAATGTATTTTATTTTCTGTCACGACCAAGCATCTAGGAAGTGCGAAGCCCTGTGCTAGGTGCCACAATGACAGGAAGGCAGTGATAAGAAAAGTTGCTCGTGGTGGCAGGTCTTGTGCAGATGGATTTACCGTGCAGTGGGCGACCACATAGGGAGGTGAGCACACAGGCATCTATGCAGCAGGGAATGGAGAGGCTCTGCGCAGCCTGGGAAAGGTGGGTGTCTGGAGGCAGAGCTCTAAAAGATAGGTAGGTTCAGGAAGGGAGAAGTGGTGCCTTGTATCCGATGGCCTTGAGGAGACAGGAGGGAGACAGGGCATGAGTGCAGAGAGGTGGAGGCATCTGAGATTGTGGAAAGACTTTGGATGCAACGTGGAGCCTTTGCACAGATTCCTGTAGTGGGGGATCTCCTTTGAGGAAGAGCCCTGTGGCTCAAAGCATAAGGCAGATTGGAAGGGTGAGGTGGGAGTGGGACTGTTAAGAGCATAGCAGTTTCCTGGGCATGATCTATGGCTGCTGGACAGACACACAGATGGAGAGACATTGGGAGGTCACCCTGAGCAGATGGGGAGGTTGGTTGGCTGTGAGGACCAGGGGGAGGAGAGTCATGACTGGCTTCCAGGAAGTGACTTGTGAGGCATGGGGCATGGAGAAGACCACACATAGACAGTGTGTAATTCATCCTTCAAACGGGGGCACTTTTGAGAATGACAGAGGGCACCGTTCATAACCACGCAAGAATAAGTGAAAAGCAAGTCTGTCCTGGGCAAACTGGGGTGAATGAGTACCCCACTTGTAGGGGATACAGGGAAAGGAGCCAGTTTGGGGACATAGAGAAAATTAATATTTACAAAATCAATTAGGCCCAGAAAACCAAAATCTTTATTTTATTACATTTGGAACTCAAAAGGCACAGCTTTACCCTCATCATCTGAATGTTCATCTTGATGATTTAAGGAATGTTTAGGAATTTGTGTCACTTTGAATCTTTATAAAGTGATTTTGTGAGAGTGGCTAGTTCAGGAAAGGACTGTCTATTATTTATTTCTCTGTGTGTTTCCTCTGGCAGAAAACCCTTCCTGGACCAAGGACATTTTGTGTGCTACTCTGAGTTGCAAGCAAAGTGGGATAAGGCATCTCATTTTATCTGCTATACAAGGGGTCACTTTGGCGCAAGACCATTTCCAGGTATGTCATCTTTAATATTTCAGAGAATTTCATGTTCATGACTATAGGCCCTTGCAAGGCAGTCAAGTTATTCAAACCTTGCTGCTTGGTTCTTATAACTACAGCAACGGTGTCACACACAGTCTTGTTGCAAGTCGGGCTCGCAGAATGACTGCTCATGCTTCCTCCCTCTTGGCCTCTCCCAGTGGTGTGCTGGGGTTGAGTGGCATTGATTTATGAGAGCTGATTGTTAAATTTTTGGGAATTTTGCAAGCTGATTGTTAAACATAGATATCATAATAAATAAATTACATAAACTTACGATGAAATAAATCATGTTAGAAACATAAGAAATAATTACTCAAGATTCATCACTTCCTAATTATTTTAGTATGTTTTGCTGTTATCTATCTTCCTGAGATGATTTGCTTTTGTTGTATCCACATGATGGAAATACTATGCAGTCTTGTGCTAAGTACAGTTTTTCCCATCTCTATGTTTAGTGACGTTATGGTGGCAGCTTGAACTGGGCCATGTGGGAGCGTTTGCACCATGGAAATTGGCAAGTGCTCCAAATCAGATTTTTTTTTTTTCTGGAGAGTTAGTTTTTAAATATTTACCAGCCCAGCACTGGCTCTAACTAATTGAATACACCGGCTAGTACCAAAAATTGATGGCTGAATGGGAACCAGCATAGCAGTTTCCTTTATATTAAATTGGACACATGCCCAATAGGATCCCATGTAGGGTCTCCAACTACAGCTAAGTCAGAGAATGTGACTTTTATTTGGGGCCCACTCCTTTGTCCTAGAATTAAAGACCCCTGGGCCCCTAGGCAGGCCTGATCTTCCTGACAAGCTTGGACAGTGGTGATGTCTTTCCAACAAAGCAGCGAAGACCTGTCTTTCTTCTAGGTCTGGTTCTGAATGTTGTTTCTTGCTTTTGTGATGCATACATCTGTGAGCATGAGATTATCACAGAAAGCAGAGAAATAGATGATGCCGAGGGAGATGAGAGATAGCCATGCCAGACTCCCACAGCACGGCAAGGGTGTAGAATGCCATGCCTTGGTGAAGTGTCAGGAGGGAGTGAGAGCTGCTGGTCCCTAATCAATGTCTTGTGGCCTTTGGAGGAGTTGTGCATTACAGCAGGAAGCCCTGAGCAGTCCCTAGCAATGACTGACTGTACAACCCCATATTCACATTGATTTATTTAGAAGATCAAATTCTTATTTCCAGGTTGTGCAGATCTTTGTCAGATATTAAATGTGGATACAGAAAAAAAAATCCTCAGAGACAATTTTTTTTTTTTTTTTTTTTTGACATAGAGTCTTGCACTGTTGCCCGGGCTGGAGTGAAATGGTGTAATCTCAGCTCACTGCAACCTCTGCCTCCCTGATTCAAGCAATTCTCCTGCCTCAGCCTCCCCAGTAGCTGGGATTATAGGTGCCTGCCACCACGCCAGGCTAATTTTTGTATTTTTAGTAGAGACAGGGTTTCACCATGTAGGCCAGGCTGATCTCGAACTCCTGACCTCGTGATCTGCCCCCCCGGCCTCCCAAAGTGCTGAGATTACAGGCGTGAGCCACCATGCCTGGCCCCTCACAGACAGACAATTTTTTAGTGGTAAGCGAAGGTTATAATAATAACATAGTCAAGAGACTCCAGCTTTCAAAGCAACTGACCCAAAGACTGTATTTATAGTTCAAATTGTTATATGATTGTCAACAAGTCTGGCTGGTAACAGTTGAGTTAGTTTTGCTGAAGAGCAGAAGTTCCTGTCTTTAATGACAAAAATAGTATGTTGCTTACCTCAGGATGCAAAGCTTTTAGGATGGGTCTGTGGTTCAAGGGTTTCAAGTATGTGAGACTTTTAGAAATATGAATCTTTTTCAGGCTGTGGGATATGAAGTGCCCAACAGAGGTGGGCCAAGCGCACAATGCCATTTGTTAGTTTTCAGTATCTAAATAATTATTTTAAATATAGGTTTCTCAGTAGCAACATGGAATTCCCATTGAAAGAGAAAGTTTCAGCTGATCAAATTGATATGACAAAAGTTTTGGGGCTGTCACCTCCTTACCCTCTTCCACCCTTTGTTCCAAACAGTAAAAAGCAGCAATAAAGAGATGAATGGGCAGCAGAAATTAAATTTCAGATATGACAGCAAGTGCCCACTGTATCTCTTGGGATAAGCTGAGTTGGAGAATGTGGCTGGAACTTCAGGTTGGGTGGGGGCTTCCTACTGCCTCTTTAGATCTAGACCTTTGGGTCCACCTGTGCACATTTATCCCCTATTTGCTGATTCCAGGCCTGATCTAGCCAGAGAAGGAGAGTCTGATGGGTGCTGCCTTTTACACATGGTGGTTTTACCAGATCCCAAAAGTATAGCCTGATGAATGTCAATCTCAACCTTTGTCCTAGATGCTTCTCCTTACCTGGAGCCTGGTACACCTGTGCTGAAGAAACTTGGAATTTTTCTTCCGGTAGTCCTTGCTACTGGGGTAGAATGTGCACTTTTCTACTTTATAATCCCCTGTATGTCAAAATTATTATTTTGTGAAATTTAAGAATACCATCCAGAGCAGGAACATTATAATTGCATTGAATGAAAATTAATTTGCATGCAGTTACAAATTATGAACTAGAGGTTCTTTGCTATAAGGGAATACTCCATGGCAGAGCCCTCATGCAATGGGTTTAATTCAATTTATGTTCTCAGGAGCGAGTTGGCCCCTAAGGGGATACTCACCTATATCTATTGTTCTGACCTAGTTGTATCTGTGCATTGGTATGCTACAAAAAGGGATCTCTTTGGAGCAAGAAGAACACTGAGCCTGTGAAATGCTTGGGTGAGAGAATTGGAGAAGGTTTAGAGAACTTCACACTCAGAAAAAAAACAAAAACAAAAACAAAATGCAGAGTGTGAAACTCCAAGGGCTTCTATGCATGTTATTAGAAATGTGCATGTAGCTTGGAGTCTTGAGGCTGGACCTAGACATCTCTCTGCCTTGCAGATGCTCTGCCTGAGTTTGCTGCCATCCTTTTCCTTTCTGCTTTGCTGTGGTTACATTCAGACAACAAATGGGGTCTGTGCACATTAGGGGCAGTGGGTGAGGGAGGAGGCTGTGTCTCCTGCGATAGAGCAGGCAGCGGAAACTTAGGTGAAAAAAGGAAAGAAGTCTGTATCCTTGAGCCCTGCCACACGATAGAAAATGGAGACTGGCTTGAGCTGACCGCTCCCTGTCAGACTCCTTCAGGTGTTACTGACACAATGCAGGGGTTCAGTTGCGTGGCAGGTATCAACCCAATGACCACAACCAAGGAGGATTTAGCAATGAGATTTAAGTAAGGAGAACACCAGGGATGGTTCCCAAAGTAGTGCCTCCGAGCTGGGGACTGGGTTAGGTTTTATCAACATCGTGTAATGAGGATCTGATTGACTGGATCCTGCCCTGGGTGATGCCAGAGTTCAATGCAATTGGATCCTGGATCCTGCCATGTAGTGTCCGCTTCTTAATTCAGTCCCCGCTCCTCAGTCCGAGCACTCCGGTTCCCGCTGTGGTTGCATACTGGTTCATCTGGGCATGCTCGGGTTATGTAACCTGAGGGTCCATGGCAACTGAAAAAAACTCGCAAATTTCTTACGTAAAAGTTGAACCAGATGGGCCGGGTGCGGCTAACATAGACAGCAGACACCACTCCACCTGCCCAGCCCCTCAACCTCCACATGCGGAGTCTCACTCCTCTTCTCCCTGTCTGAGCCAGGCATTGACACAGACTCAGCCTCGCCCAGCCCCACGTCACTCAGCTCCCGGGACTTTCCCCGGGCTCCTCTCGCATCCTTCACCAGCTGTCTCCAATTGCATGCCTGGCTCCTGTGTGTGGCAGAAGGACCCAGACTGTGTCCAGACCCTTTCTCTTCTCAGTCTATGCTCACATGCTAGGTAATCTTATCCAGATTCATTTGCAACCTAAAAATTCCAATTACTTCCTGACAACTTCCAAATTTCCTTCTCCAGCCAATACCTCCCCTGACCTTCATGCTCGTGTGTTCAGTTGCATTCCCTCGCAGATGTTAAACAGGCCCCTCAACTCTACTCATGCAAAAAACAAAAAAAAACCCCTCTTCATCTTTCCATGTAATTTTTCCCTCCCCTGGTGTTCTTTCCCTCAGATGCCAGGGACAACAACCCTGGCATACTTGTTTAGTCTTTCTTTCTTTTATTTTTCAGTTAGAAAACTCTCCCTTCTACCTTCCAAATGTTTCCATGATCTGGCCATGTTCCACCCCCTCCACCAGCACCTTTCTGATCCGAACCAGCTCTCCCTTCCTCCTCCCCTTGCCTCCATCCCTAATGCAGTAGCCAGAGTGATCCTTCCAAAACATCATCAGACGGTGTTACTCCTTTGCTGAGAGTGCCCAGTATCTTCCAGTCTTATTTGGAATTACTGTCTGATTTCTAAGGGAGGCCACTGCTAGGTCCTGCTGTCTGGGGGGCACATCCCTCTCTCTGCCCTCCTAGGCACTCTCTTCTCCACTTCACTGGCTCCTTTGCACCCAGCTCAGAGCCTTTGCACCTGCTGCTCCCTCACCTGCAGTGTGCTTCCCTAATGATGCTAAGAAGTCCTTCCTCTTGCACCTACAGCACGGCCCCAACCCCACCTTATTTTCCTCCAGGTCACCTGTGACATGCTGACCAGTTTGCCCCTATGGCTGTCTGCGGGTAGTGTTCCTGCACTGGAGTGTGAACCTCATGGAGGCAGGAGTTTTGTCTCCTGTGTTCACAACTCTCAGTCCAGCACCTATCTTGGGCCTGGCACTTGGCAGGTGCTCCATAAGTATTTTTTGAATGAATGAATGAATAGTCCTATAAGATTTCTGTTCAAGTTCCACTCCCAAATCGCTTGGGAATAAAAGAAACTTATGAAATGAATGACAATAATAGATGAATTGGAGTCAAGAAGTTGCAGGTTTTGTAATAATCTATTGGCTGGTTTAGTTCCCCCCACAGTGAGATTCTGAGGTTTGGTTGAGGTGGTGGTGACAGTGGCACGAGTGCTCTGATCATGGATTAATGTTCATCAGTTCCTGAGAAGTCTTCACCGCCACTAAATCTACCTCAGCTGTGCCGGGGGCTCCATCTCGGGGCAGCCTCCAGAGCTCAGCTCCCAACCTTGACTTTTCAGCAGTCTTCACATTTCCTTGGAACATATATTTGTTAGCTCCCTTTGGTCCCTTGAATGGTTCATGATTTTTCTTTGCAAGAGAAACTGACAGTGGTTTTGAAAAAAAATTTAAAGTTTTATTTTGACAGAAATATTACCTAAGTGTTGACTTACTCATGATACCTTCCCATAATTGGTGCAACATGGAACTAGGCTTCCAATATCAGTAAGAATAGAGTGATATAAATAAAATGTGATGAAGCAAATAAATTCTGATGATGTAAACTAAAGTATTTATGGTAGAATAGCGGTGTCTAGGGAAAGTGTATAGATTCATGTGTATGTTTATAGACATAGATGTTATATGTTTGTGGTATTTTTCAGGTTGTTTTAAATTTTAAATTACCTGTATTTGTCATTTAATTCCACATATGGTGTTTTGCATTTTGTCAATTAATAGGTATTATTCTAAAGATTTTCTTTTTTGGCAAAATGATTGGTCTTTTAAAAAACTGATTGTTTCCAGGAAGATACTGATAAGATGTCCATGAAATCTCAGAGGTGGGGGCTGGTGATACGGAGGGTGGGGACCTAATTCTAGAGTCTTTCCAGATGTTCCCCAGAGTCTTAGGAGCCTCTCCACCTGCAGCGGGCAGAACAGGAGCCTCCCAGACTGCACTGCTGACCTTCAGAGCAGGGCAAATCCAGGTTTTATCCACCTCACATATGAATAGCCACATATGATTTCTTTTTAATCATTGTGTTTGTGGCTGTGAATTTTGAAAAGCCTAAATTTTCTTTAAAATTTTGTTATTTTCATATTTATTTTTAATAGTATATATTTAAAATGTACAACACAATGTTTAAACACACAAAGTGACATGATTACTACAAACAAACGAGCATATCTGTCATCTCAGAGTTATCTTTGTGTGTCATGCGTGTGTGTTAAGAGCACCTAAAATCTACTTTCTTAGCAAATTTCAGTATGTAATACAATATTGGCAACTATAATTCTCATGCTGTATATTACTTCTCTAGGTGTGCCCATTCTACATAACCGCAACTTTATACCCTTTGACCAACATCTTCATTCCTCCCACGTTCATTCCTGGTAACCACGACTCTATGCTTTGTTTCTATGGGTTTGACTTTTAAAAAGTTTGACTTTACATGTAAATGAGATTGTGTAGTAGTTTTCTTTTTGTGGCTGACTTACATCACTTAGCTTATCTTCTGGGTTCATGCGTGTTGCTGCCAATGGCATAATTTCCTTCTTTTTATGGCTGAATAATATTTTATTGTATATAATGTCACATTTTCTCTATTCATTCATCTCTTTAGAAACATTTTGGCTGATTCTATATCTCGGCTTTTGTGAATAATGTAAATCTCTTTGGGATGTAATTTCATTTTCTTTGGCTTTATACCCAGAAGTGGGATTTCTGGATCATATGGTAGTTCTATTTTTAATATTTTGAGAAATCTTCATACTGTTTTCCATAATGGCTGTAGCAATTTACATTTCCACCAACAGGGCACAAGGTTTCCCTTTCCTGCACACCCTCACCAAGTCATGATTTCTTGTGTTTTTGGTAACAGCCATCCTAACAGGTATGAGGTAATAGCTCACTGTGGTTGATTTGCATTTTCCTGATGATTAGTGAAGTTGAGCACCTTTTCTTTCACCTGTTTCCCATCTTTATGTCTTCTTTGGATAACGTCTGTTCAGCTTCTTTGGCCTTTTAAAAAATGGATTTATTTGTTTTTCTGCCATTGAATTGTGTGTGTTCCTAAGAACAGAGCTTCGGGAAGTTAAGAGCCAGGCCATTTGGTGGAGAATTGCATGTTCTCTTTTATATGTTCAAGAACATGCTGTCTTGCCTGGCTGGCTAGCAGCAGAGCCGGGAGTAAAATTTGGGCTTCTGTATTACCACAGCCAAGGGCTCTTTCTCCTACTGTGGAATGCACAGAAGCAACTGACATGATTGTTTGTTCTCTGTGTTTCCTGAGACTAATGATATAAACTAAAATCTTACAAATAAGTATGTGTGTTTCTAACCTATATCATTGCTATGTTTTCTAGGAAATTGAAAAGATATGGTCCTTGCCCAATCAGCTAAATTGTGAAAGTCTTGGCAAGAATCTTTCTAGCACCTTGGAAAGCTTCAAGAACAGCTTGGAAAATGCCACTGACCAGGACTGCACATGCCAGCCGAGGCTGGAGACGGTGCAGCAGCACTTGCACATGTACGCTCTGATATTCTTTCATGCCCTCCCCAGTACTTCCATTCATAGAGAAGATGTCTAGCACTTTTAAAATGTGAATTTCAGACAGTAGTCTGTACAAATACTCTTAATGTACATATTAATATGTATTCTCCAAACATCAAAGTTTTCCATGACAATTTTTGAGTGGTAAAATGTAACAGCAGCATTTATCAGAAGGCTAACTTTATTGGTGACCAAGATATTAGATAAAAGAATGTAATCCACAATGCTTGGTGGCAAATGCCTGTAATCCCATCTAATGGGAGGCTGATGTGGGAGAATCGCTTGAGGCTACGAATTTGAGACCAACCTGGGCAACATAGCAAGACCCTGTCTCTAAAAAGTAAAAGCAACAATAACAAAACAGTTAGCAGGATTTGGTGCAGTGCATTTTTGATCCCAACCACATAGGAGGCTGAGGCAGGAGGGTTACTTGACCCCAGGAGTTTGAGGCTGCAGTGAGCAGTGATTGTGCTACTGCACTCCAGCTTGGCTGACAGATAAAAAGCCTGTCTCATAAATAACTAAATAATTTCTATATGAGCAGGCAAATATTTTTCTTCTCTTTTCTTTTTCTTTTTTTTTTTTTTTTTTGAGACAGAGACTCGCTCTGTCACCCAGGCTGAAGTGCAGTGGTGCTATCTGGGCTCACTGCAAGCTCCGCCTCCTGGGTTCACGCCATTCTCCCTCCTCAGCCTCCTGAGTGACTGGGACTACAGGTCCCACCACCCTGTCTGGCTAATTTTGTTTTTGTATTTTTAGTAGAGACGGGGTTTCACCGTGTTAGCCAGGATGGTCTCGATCTCTTGACCTCATGATCTGCCCGCTTTGGCCTCCCAAAGTGCTGGGATTACAGATGTGAGCCACTGCACCCGGTGGCAAATATTTTTCAAATTACATTCATGTTTGATCAATTTTGCATAGTGTTCTGAAAGTGTAAAGCACCAGAAGGGGAAATAAGGAACTTTGAATTCTGCAAATGACTTTTTCACAGAAAGAATTATGTTCATCTGACCCTGGCTATCCTAATTTCTCATACGTTCCATGATCTATCCTATCTATTCTTTTCACAGTTGCAAAAAACCATTTATTATGCATCTTCATTCCCCTGGTTCATCTCGCTTGGCAGGAGCTCTGAGAAAGAAATACTGGAGTGTGGGTAGTATTAATGGATATTCACATACAGATGGTGTCGGGAGACATGTGCGTCTAATTGTTGGAGGAACTTTATGGAAATGTGATCTTGTTATCCAGCCCATCTCCTGGGAGCTGAGGCAGTATTATTCATTCCAATATTGTTTCTGATGTTTTATCTTGCCTAATTTAGCTTTAATTTTCTGCTATTTTAGGTTGGCCAAAAGCCTCGAGGAAACTTGGTCATCAGGGAATCCCATCATGACTTTTCTGAGCAATTTCACAGTAACTGAGGGTAAGTATGTGGTTTTCCAAGTTTGCTTGATTAAAAATTAAATTTAGTTTCTCATGCAAATACATTATTAAAATAAAACATACAACAGAAAATTTATGCTATATGTGATACATAATCATTTAGAACTTGGCTGGTCTGATGTATTTGGCATTTATAAAGAAAGTCCTGAAATCCTAGGGTACCATATTGAAGCAGAGGAACAAAGAGAAGCTTCTGTGGTCTGGATTTTGCTCTGGCCTTGCCCCCTTGGACAAGCAATTGGTGCCTGTGTGTCTCTGTTTCCTTGGCTGTTCACTCTATCAACCCATGAAGTTTCTTGTAGCATCAACATGCCATGTCTGAAGAATTCTGGCAAATACTTAAATGACCCCTCTCGTTAAAAAAGTGAGATGAGTAGATGCATGTATACAAGTGAGTTTCCTATAGCACTTGGTCACTGCTCCCTAAGAAGCAGCTCTTTCTTTTTTTTTTTTTTTTAGTCTCACTCTGTCACCCAGGTTAGAGTGCAGTGGCGCGATCTCAGCTCACTGCAACCTCCGCCTCCTGGGTTCAAGCTGTTCTCCTGCCTCAGCCTCCTGAGTAACTGGGATTACAGGCATGTGCCACCATGCCCAGCTATTTTTTTTTTTTTTTGTATTTTTAGTAGAGACAAGGTTTCAACACTTTGGTCAGGTTGGTCTGGAACTCCTGACCTTGTGATCTGCCCACCTCGGCCTCCCAAAGTGCTGGGATTACAGGTATGAGCCACCGCACCCGGCCAGAAGAAGTTCTTTCTAAAATAAATGTTCTTGAAACATTCAGGCCTTAGAGAGAGTAGACCAGTAACCAGAAAATACCACAGAACCTGACATTTTGGTTTATTGTTATACAAATTATTTAAGTTATTCTTGGGGGAGTAAGGTATGACTTTATTTAGTGATTTATGGGTTGAATGGCATGAAAGAAACTATCCTAGCCAGGTTGTAATATCAAATTTTGTTTTTGCAGTCAATAATCTCCTCAGCCTTTATTATACAAATTTCTTATTTTCCTTACTTTGCAGATGTGAAAATAAAAGATTTGATGAAGAATATCACCAAGTTGACTGAGGAGCTTCGCTCTTCCATCCACATCTCAAATGAGACTATCCATAGCATTCTAGAAGCAAATATTTCCCACTCCAAGGTGTGGTGCTGCTTCTTGTCTGTCTGTTTTGCTCATCGGAGGAGCCTTAGCCTGAAGTTACTGGCACTGTGTTGTCCTTTCTTCCTTCTTCCCTTCCTCTCCTTTGGCTAGTGGAGTGGTTTGCTGCACGAATGATATAATTGGAGGCAGAAAGGAGACAAAAGAACAAGCAAGGAACCAAAGGGTGTCATTGTCCCATGCCAAAATCTTAGGGTTTTTAATTCCATAATATTTTCTTTATTTGGAGTTAGAACAAAGTTGGTGATTATTTATTCAGTTGATTCCCAGCCCTGACGCAAGACACCTGGGAAGAGTCTCTGCTTGGTTCAGCAGGTGTTGCAAAATTCTTAAAATACCCAAAACCAAAAACAGCTAAAAATATCTAAGAATCGACTATGACTTCCTCTGAGTGGAGAGTGACTGGGCGCAGTCTGACTGTGTGCTACCGTAGTGAATCGCTGTGAAAGCAAATGAGCAATGGCAGGCAGTGTCATCTCCAAGCTGAAAAATGTGATAAAACAATCAAAGAGCTATTGCAACAAACCAAGGAATAAGTAACATCCGGGCTACATGGCGTATGGTTTATCTGTGGAAAAGGGGAACAGGGACATTTCATGTTGTCCACAGCAGATATCACCTGGATCCTTAGCAGGAGATTTTCTGAGACAGCTTTCAGCACTTGTAGTTGGGGTTTTACCTTCCTGTACAGAGAACCTTCCAGAAGTAGTAACCGTGGAGCTGATTCATAAGTGAACATTGCAATTGACCATCAACTGGGCCCCAACACACATTTAATTTCATGTCAGTTCTGGTTAATTGGGGCTTATTGCAAGCTTGACGGGTAGACTAATGAAGAATTAATCTAAATTAAAAAGAGATCAGAAGCTGGGAAACCAAAATTCAAATGACAATGTCACCAAGTTACTTATAATAAGGCACTTAGTATTTATCTTCAAGGAGAAAATGTCGAATTCAGCTTATTAAACATGCGAGAGCCAAGGAAAGCTGGGGGCAGTGCTGAAATTGTCTCTTCCCTACCTCGCATGATGCCTTGTAGAGAAACAATGAAGATTTTTGGTTTAAAATCTTTAGTTATTGAAACGAGTAACTGGGGAAAGAAACAGTGGCTGGAGTAATTGGAGTAGCTACCTGGGAATGTTTTAAGACCAGGGTCAGATTAGCTAACTTTTGGGGTCCCTTTCAAATTCAGTTTTATGATACTTTTTGGGTTTGGGCTCAACTATTTTTGATGACCACTGCCTGATGAAACAAGTGGCCACTGGGTGTCACTGCTGTTCTATTAAGGGAGGGCTGTGCACAGAGAAGGCGCCTGTGATAATGTGGTATTGTGTTGTGTCGATGGTTTTGCAGTGCTTTTCTTGCATTCTGTGTATCTTTCTCTACCTCCTTGTCAGTATGAATCATTAAGACCGCCTAAACAGCTGGACAGTTAAGTAATTGGGAGGAGTATTTAAAAAGCTGCATTCTTGCATTTCAAATAAGTAATGAGATTATTTGCTTTGACGGTTAAGTATATCCATAAATTCACGTGTATCTACAGATCCTAAGCAAGGAATTCATGTTAGGTTAGGAGGTGACACTTTGGATATTTGTTTTTTCTAGATTGTCAGGTTTTCAGTAGCACCATATTATTTCTAGCATCCTTTTCTTGTCTTTCTTCCTGGGCTTCTCTACCATAGCTTTAGTCAGTTTGCAAATAATCACATCAGATTCTTAGTCCAGGCTGTTGGTGGCCTGCAGGGAATACTTTGCTGTGGTGTTAAAGCCCTGGCAAAATTGCAGAAACCTTCATTCATTCATTTCTTCCTTTATTCACTTAGGATGTTTCTGCATGACAGGAATGGTCCCAAAAATTTGGGCTCAAAGTCTGTGCTCCAAGGGAGCCAATGATCTATGGGGGATGACACAGTAAATATGCAAACAAATGAAGACTGGTGTTAAGAGACCAGAAAGTTCTATCATGCAAATAGAACACAACAATGAGGACAGGTGGTCCCTGGAAGCCTCCCTGAATCAGTGAAGATGGACGTCAGACTGGAATGATGATGAGCATATAATGAGTTATGTGAGAGTCACAGAGCTAGGGACATTCCTATCAAAAGACCAGAGGCAGGAGTGAGCAGAAGGAGGGAAAGGCAGCAGATGAATGGATACCATCTCATTTTTGTTTCCTGCCCTCTTCCCTGGCTGCAGAGAACCTGCCATGGGCACCCACCTATGGGAATTTCCTTTTTCTTGCAGAGCTCCATTCTCTAATGTCAGCATCACCCAATTAAAACCACAAATCACAGGGGTTTGCTGGACACTGGAGCCCATCTAGCCCAGCCTTCTGTCCTGGGCTTGGATCCTGTCCACCTGCCCTGTGAAGCACCCATCCACTTCATGCCGTGTTCCCATGTTTCAGGCACACATTTGAATCAACAATGACTTCCTTCCTTGTGTAGGGCTAAATTTTTATTATTTTAAAATTAACAATGAGGTCAAAGTGTCAGGACCCATATAGATTGAGACAGCAATCAAGTCGGCCTTCTGCCCCTTTATTTTCTGTGCTAAACAATTGGGCAGTGTTCAGAGGACTTTTGCTTGGAAGAGGAATACTTTTTCACAATCCTCAGTGGATTTGTCCTCCCCGCCCCACAAATGTTAAGGAGGAAGGGAGAGGGCTTCCCCTGAAAGTTCTGATCTCTTCTGGGAGGCTCCTTCAAATGGAATGGTATTCTGAATCTGTTTTTCTGTTTCTTTTGAGCAGAAATGATTGAGTTTAGTGAATCTGGTCAAATTTCCTTATCTCACTTGGGGCCGGTCCTGGGGGCTGGTTCTGTTGGTTGCGTCATTAACAGAGCTGCTGGGCACAATTTATGGAGAGGGAGAGATTCCTCTTAGGAGTTTGGAAACATTACACATTGCCTTTGTTTTAATACATGAAGTTTTGGCCGGGCGCGGTGGCTCAAGCCTGTAATCCCAGCACTTTGGGAGGCCGAGACGGGCGGATCACGAGGTCAGGAGATCGAGAGACGATCCCGGCTAACACGGTGAAACCCCGTCTCTACTAAAAAATACAAAAAAATAGCCGGGCGAGGTGGCGGCGCCTGTGGTCCCAGCTACTTGGGAGGCTGAGGCAGGAGAATGGCGTAAACCCGGGAGGCGGAGCTTGCAGTGAACTGAGATCCGGCCACTGCACTCCAGCCTGGGCGACAGAGCGAGACTCCGTCTCAAAAAAAAAAAAAAAAAAAAAAAAAAAAAAAAAAAAAAAAAAAATACATGAAGTTTGTTTCCTGAAAAGCTTCAACAGATAGTTCTTGGTGAAACTCATTTCAGAGCAGACACTGGTCAAAATCTGCTTATTCTGGTTTTTTTTTTTTTTTTTTTTTTTTCTCTCCTCTCTCTGAAGATAAAAAGTAATTAATGTGTGACTAGAGTTACGGGTTTCTGGGATCACGAGAAGTTTGGCCTGAAGGTTCCTGGAAGACACCATCTGTTGTGTGCAGCGTCTCATTCTAGAGAGTCCTTCCTACGCCCTGGACTGCTTGTCTGGCTCTGTCACCACATCATGACGCTGGGGTTTATGGTCCTTGTAATCCAGGGTTCCCAGAATGAAATGCACACACCCATCCACCACCATCTCGTTCTCTGGTGCTCTTAGAGTAGGGCTTTTCTCTTCTTTGATTTGTTGTTCTACCAGAGTATTCTCAGTAAATATGGTGGGTTCTCATTAAACATTCACTAAAATGAAGTGAAATTCCAGCTACTCTCCTTCCATTAACTCAGCTAGCGTTTCTTAGGTTTATGAAAGCCACATTACCTTATTTGCTCATTAAGAATCCTGAGAAATGAATATTGTGCTAAGGGCATTTGTGTCTCATTTAACTCCCTCTGAGCAGGGCATTTCTCTTCTTTCACAGATGCATGTGGTGTGGTGGAAGTCACAGCTGGGAGAGGGCCTGAAATCAAACCCAGGTCTTTGAACTTGAACTGTGTTATTCTTCCATCACATGATGTTATTGCTTCAATTTATTATAAATTAATGGTTCTAAGAAAATTACTGCTTGCCGATGCGTTTCCTCTTCTCCTACTTGCACTTATGTAAATATTTTTAAAACTTAATTCCCCAATTGGCATTGATCTTTGCAAAAATACTTCTTGCTAGTTTTGGCACAGTATTTTTTCGTTTTTATTTTTAAAAAGTAAACTTTTATCTTAGGCTTAGGGGTGCATGTGCAGGTTTGTTATACAGGTAAACTCGTGTCAGGGGGTTTGTAGTACAGATTATTTCATCACCCAGGTATTAAGCCTAGTATCCAATAATTATTTTTTCTGATTCTCTCCCTCCTTCCAACCTCCATCCTCAAGTAGGCCCCAGTGTGCTTTGTTCCCCTCTTTGTATCCATGTGTTCTCATTATTTAGCTCCAACTTATAAGTGAGAATTTGCAGTATTTGATTTTCTGTTCCTGTGTTAGTTTGCTGAGGATAATGGCCTCTAGCTCCATCCATGTCCCTCCAAAGGACATAACCTTGTTCTTTATATGGCTGCATAGTATTCCATGGTGTATATATACCACATTTTCTTTATCCAGTTTGCGCTTGATGGACATTTAGGTTGGTTTCGTGTCTTTGCTATTGTGAATAGTGTTGCAGTGAACATACATATGCAGGTATCTTTATGGTAGAGTGATTTATATTCCTTTGGGTATACACCCAGTAATGGGTCAAATGGTAGTTCTCTTTTTAGTTCTTTGAGGAATCGCCTCACTGGTTTCCACAATGGTTGAACTAATTTACATTCTCACCAGGAGTGTATAAATATTCCCTTTTCTCTGCAACCTCGCCAGAATCGGTTACTTTTTTGACTTTTTATAATAATCATTCTAATTGATGTGAGATGGTATCTCACTGTGGTTTTGATTTGCATGTCTCTAATGATCAGTATTATTGAGATTTTTTTCATATGCTTGTTGGCTGCATGTATGTTTTCTTCTGAAAAATATCTGTTCATGTCCTTTGCCCACTTTTTAATGAGGCTTTTTTTCTTGTAAAATTTTTTAAGTTCTTTATAGATTCTGGGTATTACACCTTTGTCAGATGCATAGTTTGCAAAACCTCCCATTCTGTAGATTGTCTGTTTACTCTATTGATAGTTTCTTTTGCTGTGCATAAGCTCTTTAGTTTAATTAGGTCCCATTTTTCAATTTTTGCTTTTCTTGAGATTGCTTCTGGCATCTTCATCATGAACTCTTCGCCCATTCCTATGTCCAGAATAGTATTACCTAGGTTGTCTTCCACGGTTTTTATAGTTTTGGGTTTTACATTTAAATCTTTAACCCATCTTGAGTTGATTTTTGTATAGCATAAGGAAGGAGTCCAATTTCAATCTTCTGCACATGGCTGGCCAGTCATCTCAGCACCATTTATCGAAGAGGGAATCCTTTCTCCATTGCTTGTTTTTGTCAGGTGTGTTAAAGATCAGATAGTTACAGTTGTACAGCCTTATTTCTGGACTCTCTATTTTCTGTTAGTTACATTGGTCTATGTGTCTGTTTTTTTGTTTTTTTTGTTTTTTTTTAAATAACCAATACCATGCTGTTTTGGTTAATTGGATATTCTTTCAAGGTGTTTTTTAATATCAAATTCTGATACTTTAATTTGCAAGTATCATTTTTTCTCTCAACTTCATCATTCACCAAAAGATGAGAGTATCTTATATTTTCATCCAAGTGGTTAGTGCAGAAAGATTACCATGGCGTAGGAAGGTATCACCTAACACCTATTTATTTGTTTGGGCTCTTAAATCAGTTGCAACAGGTCTGTCTGGGGTGTCTTGGTAAGTTATTAGCCTAATAATTTCATCGTTAAAGGAAAATGACTTTATATTGACATGGCTCGTTGATCATGACTGTATCGACATGGTTTTCAGTAATTTTCTTTTTCTTCAAGGGCTTACACATAATCTTTTTGATAATCCATGATCAGAATTCTTCCAGAATTGACGTTATCATCTATTAGTAATTTCTAAAGTCTACTTTACAAAATAAAACCTGGATAGTTTTTATTTCCATCATGACTTCTTAAAAACTGTAGGTAGTAGAAATGTCACTCTTTCTGAAGGCATGAAGAGGAAACAGGGAGAGAGGGAACTGGAAATGGAGACAGTTTTGGTGGAGAGGGTGGCCGGACAGCAGTCGTGGCCTCACTGAAGAACTACAGCCAGGCTGAATGGTAGTTCTTTATTTATTTATTTATTTATTTATTTGAGATGGAGTCTCGCCCTGTCTCCCAGGCTGGAGTGCAGTGGCGCGATCTCGGCTCACTGCAAGCTCCGCCTCCCGGATTTACGCCATTCTCCTGCCTCAGCCTCCCGAGTAGCTGGGACTACAGGCGCCCGCTACCGCGCCCGGCTAATTTTTTGTATTTTTAGTAGACACAGGGTTTCACCGTGGTCTCGATCTCCTGACCTTGTGATCCGCCCACCTCAGCCTCCCGAAGTGCTGGGATTACAGGCCTGAGCCACCGCGCCCGGCTGAATGGTAGTTCTGCTTTAAGTTCTTTGAGAAATCCCCACACTGCTTTCCACAGTGGCTGAACTAATTTACATTCCTACCAACAGTGTATAAATGTTCCCTTTTATTACAATCTCACAAACATCTTTTATTTTTTGACTTTTTAATAATAGCCTTTCTGACTGGTGTGAGATAGGATCTCCTTGTCGTTTTGACTTGCATTTCTCTAATGATCAGCGATGGAACAACAGACATGAGGGACTACTAGAGGGGCACTACTAGATGGGGAGGATGGAAGGGGGAAAACGGGTTGAAAAACCACCTATTGGGCACAATGCTCACTACCTGGGTGATGTGATGGTTCACACA
This sequence comes from Macaca nemestrina, assembly GCF_043159975.1. Classification (NCBI taxonomy): domain Eukaryota; kingdom Metazoa; phylum Chordata; class Mammalia; order Primates; family Cercopithecidae; genus Macaca; species Macaca nemestrina. The sequence goes on from NC_092128.1 coordinate 118,629,906, forward strand.
CCAAACCTCAGCAACACACAACTTACACATGTAACAAACCTGCAAGTACCCCATAAACCTAAAATAAAAATTGAGAAAACAAGGAACTGCAGCCAGATGATGCCTGCCTCACTGGGCAAGGACACCATTGGCACCTAGAGGCCAGCTGCCAGGGTGTTTATCCACAGAGCTTTTAGGCATCCTGTTTTACCCTTCCAGTGTGAAGATGGTTCTCTTTAGGAATATGAAAACCCAGAAGGAATTAATTAGTTCTCTTAAGTGTAGTCATCATCCTTAACAATAAACCCACTTAATTCTTATTCATCTTTTCCCTTTAATATCCTGTAAGTCAAAACTGTGCTTTTGCTAGTAGTGACTGATAGGCTTCTTAGTAGTAATGTCATTTTTGAGCACTTATATAACACTACCCCTGAGCTGAATGCTTTACATCTCATTTAATTCTCCTAACAACCCTTTGGAGTCCTTTGTCTTTTATTGTCATCCCTAGTAGTATAGACAAAGAAACTGAAGCTTGTAGACGTTAAGCAGCTTTTAGGAAGTCAGATAGTAAGAGCTGGAGTCAGGATCCACCACCTTGCCACAGTGTGGCTTCAGTCCTTCTGGACAGGTTCTCGCAGCCTTCTCCTGCCCTCCGATGCTCATCTCTTGTACTTGCCTCATTATCCCGTGAGCAGCTCTGAGCTCGAATGGGTCTCCAATGGCAGAGAGCCACACTGCTCCTCTCTGAAGTGCGTACGGTCTATTTTTAAATACCTGCCCTCCTTTCATTTTCTTGTCTTACAAATTCTAACTTGGCAGAATCTCTCTCCCCATCATCTCCAGTTCCCTCAAATCACTGTCTGTGTTTCCTTTCTGGTCACAGCTGGGCTGAGGGCAGCCTTTCCTCCCATGCTTTCCCAACCGCTGAGTCTACAATGAGCAGCTGGGCAACACGGAGGCCATCTCTGGTGCTCTCCTCTGAATGCAATTTGGGTTTCGGCAGATGTCCAATAAACAAAGCTCTTGCTAAAAATGCAAATGCCTCTCCTAAGGATCTTTGTCATTTTTAAACCACATAAATACCCAGATAATTATCTAAGTGGCCAAGTGTGTATGAGCCAGGCTCGCAGGGCAGAGAGGCATTGCCCTGGATCCTCAGCCCCCTTCCAGCTTTCCAAGCCAAACACGGACACATAGGAAAATCAGCAGGAACCTGGCATTCTGTTTCTGATAATTTGCAGCATTAGCCTATGCAAAGCCTGAGATAAAAGGTGCCTGTTTTGCTTTGAATAGAAATCACACAAGATGTTTTCAATCAAGCACAACTCAGTGTTGTCTTTGTTTTTCTAAACTTCCTCCCCTCCTACCTACTCTCAAACAGGAACAATGAACACAATACAATCTTTAAAAGATAAATAGTAATGTTTGGAAAACCACAGGAAAGGAGAGGGAGCAAATGTGCTGCTGGGGTTGTTGCTTCTGTACATTGTGACTGCGGAGCTTCCACATGACAGGGCGTGGGATCCTCTCTGTTTGGTAAAAAGAGATGTAAACAATTTCAGGACAAATATTTTTTGTCCTGGGACTACACTCTAAAAAATGTATTAAATATGATCTTGCATGGGGACCACTGTGTGACATGCTAGAAAGTAATTAAGACAAATCTTCTATGGCAAATGCAGAAAGGACTCTTATTAGGCCAGCTTGGGTTGCTGCTCATGAAAAGCCAGGGCGAGTCCCCTGAGTTGGGAGTTTGGATGAGGCCCATTTTCAGGGATGGTTTTATGCATAAGCCTATTTTGTGGGATTGATCAAAGAGAGGCTCCTCTTGTGAAAGCAAAGGGTAGATGCCTATATTCTGCTCCCAACCTCCTCCTGAGAGCTTCCCCTTTGTCCAGAGACAGCGTGATTGAAAACAGTGGCATTAAGGAAAATTTCACCAGTGTGTGTTTGCACAATGCAAGTCCTATGTGAAAAAATGTCTTCTTGGTAAATTAGCGATGAAAATACTTAATATTTTTTCTTAAAGACTCAAAATGCACACTAGCATAGTAGAGTATCAGAGCCATTCGTGATGATTAATTTTGTATGTCAACTTGGTTAAGCTGCAGTACTCAGATATTTGCTCACACATTATTCTAAATGTCCCTGTGCAGGTATTTTTTAGATGACAGTAACAGTTAAATCAGTAGACGTTGAGTAAAGATTACTCTCCATAATATGAGTCAGCCTTATCCAATCAGTTGAAGGCAAAAAGAAAAGAACAAAGTCCCCCAAGGAAGAGTAATTTCCGTCTCCAGGCAGTCTGTAGACGTGAGCTGCAATGTCAGCTCCTTCCTGGGTCCCCAGCCCGCTGGCCTACCCTGCAGATTTCAGGTTTGCCAGCTCCCACATTTGCATAAGCCAATTCCTTAAAGTAAATCTCTCTCCGTGTATATATGTTATGTGTCACTTAATGACTAGGTTCATTCTGAGAAATGCATCGTTAGGCGATTTCACCATTCTGTGAACATTACATAGAGGGTACTTACACAAACCTAGCTGGTACAGCCATTACACACCTAGGCTGTATGATATGGCCTGTTGCTCCTAGTCTGCAAACCTAAACACATCTACCCTTTGCTTTCGCAAGAGGAACCTCTCCTTGATCAATCCCACAAAATAGGCTTTTGCATAAAACCATCCCTGAAAATGGGCCTCATCCAAACTCCCAACTCAGGGGAATCGCCCTGGCTTTTCATGAGCAGCAACCCAAGCTGGCTCAATAAGAGTCCTTTCTGCATTTGCTGTAGAAGATTTGTCTTAATTACTTTCTAGCATGTCACTCTAGAGTACAGCAGGTTACTCTAGTGAATGCTGTAGGCAATTGTCACACCGTGGTATTTGTATATCAAAACATAGAAAACACAAGAACATATTTTACGATACCTGTTCTAAACATAGAAAAGGTACTGAAAAATATGGTATAAAAGATTAAAAAATGGTATGCCTGTATGGGGTACTTGGCAGGAATAAAGCTACAGGACTGGAAGTTGCTCTGGGTGAGTCAGTCAGTGAGCGGCAAGTGAATGTGAAGGCCTAGGACATGCCTGTACACCACTGTAGACTCAATAAATACTGTGTGTTTCTAAATTTATATATAAAAAAAATTTCTTTCTTCAATCATAGATTAACCTTAGGTTACTGTAACATTTTTTACTTTATACATTTTATTTTACTTTTTTTTCTAAGACGGAGTCTTGGTCTGTTGCCCAGGCTGAAGTGCAGTGGCGTGATCTTGGCTCACTGCAACCTCCACCTCCTCAGTTCAAGCATTACCCTGCCTCAGCCTCCCGAGCAGCTGGGATTACACGTGCATGCTACCACACCTGACTAATTTTTTTTTTGTATTTTAAGTAGAGACAGGGTTTCACCATGTTGACCAGACTGGTCTCAAACTCCTGACCTGAGGCAATCTGCCTGCCTTGGCCTCCTAAAATGCTGGGATTATAGGTGTAAGCCACTGCACCCGGCCGAAACTTTAAAATTTTAAAAAACCTTTGGACTCTTCAGTGATAACACTTACATTAAAACACAAATACATTGCACAGCTGTACAACTGTTTTCCTTTATGTCCTTATTCTATAAGCTTTTTCTATTTTGAGGTTTTTTTACTTTTAACTTTTAAAACTGTATTGTTAAAAATTAAGACACAAACACACAGTCTAGCATAGGCCTACATGAGGTCAAGATCATGAATACCACTGTCTTCCACCTCCACATCTTGTCCCACTGGGAGGTTTTCAGGGACAATAACATGCATGGAGCTGTCGTCTCCTGTGACAACAATGCCTTCTTCTGGACACCTCCTGAGGGACTTGCCTGTGGCTGTTTTCAGTTAACTTTTTTTTAATAACTAGAAAGAGTATACTCTAAAATAACGAGAATATAGTGCAGTTAGTACATAAACAAGTAATACAGTCATTTATTATCCTTGTCACTATTATGTACTGTACATAATTACATGTGTGATACTTTTATTATGAATGTCAGTGCGGCAGGTTTGTTTACGCCGGCACTGCCACAAACACTTGAATAATACACTGGGCTACAACATTACAATGGCTGATGTCACTAGAAGATAGCAATTTTTTCATCTCCATTATAATCTTATGGGACTACCACCATATATGCAGTTTGTCATTATGTACCAGATAATGAATGATATTTTGGTCAACAATGGACCCCATATAGGATGGTCATCCCTTAAGATTATAGTACTGTATTTTTACTGTACCTTTTCTATGTTTAGATATGTTCAGCCACACAAATACCACTGTGGAACAATTGCCTACAGGATTCAGTACAGTGACACACTGTACAGGTTTGTAGTTTAGGAGCAATAGACCATACCCTATAGCCTAGGTATGTAGTAGGCTGTATCTTCTAGGATGCTGTAAGTGCACGCTATGATGTTCACACAATTAAAAAATTACCCAGTGGTGCATTTCCCAGATGTATCCTTGTCATCATGAGACACATGATTGCATACACACACACACACACACATGCATACACATTCTCTTGGTTCTGTTTCTCTGGAGGACCCTGACTACTACACCATTATCTATCTCTTAATGTATTTTGGGGACATTTTATGGCATCTATTGAGTTCTCCGTGCTCTTATTCAGTGCGCATGGTTCCTATTCACATGGGTTCATGCACTTCGGCCTCAGTTGGTCTGAATGCTTCACAGCAATTATGCCCATCAGGAGCAAAAATGTGGAGCAGGAAGTATGGTTTTTGTTTTATTTTTCTTTGTAATTTGGTATCTCACAAATGCCCTTAACTGAAAAGTATGCCCAAATGAAGAGGTATGTCAAAGGCTTTAATTGCGATGCATGATAGTAATAAACCAGAGACTAATATAAGTTGTCCTCAGTGCCTCCTTCTGAGTTTACTTGCTTTTAAAATACATATAACAAGCTTGGCAATCCTGTTTTTCAATCTAAAAATGAAGGAGGCAAAAAATATCAGCTTCACACTGATGACAGTGGAAAGTGGAAGCTGATAAACTGAAAGCCCAGGGTAAGACTTAATATCAGACAAACAAGACACAGATGCTAACTACGAGGCTGGCGACGGAGGGTCGGGGGCTTGGTGAGCATTCGAGTGAGCCTCGTGGAGAGCAGAGGGACAGAGTTTCAGAAGGGTGATCCAAAGACCCCAAGCGAGGGCAAATTTTATAAGAAGTCAGAGAATGATGTGGACACTTCAGAAACATTTCCATCAAAATGTTGAGAATTGAACCACAGTTTGGGCTCCCCGCATCTGCAGGTCAGTCCCTGGAGCCGGGAAACCCAATCTTGGGTGACTCCATGCTGATGAAGCTCCAGCCTGAGGTGGTGAAGCACACGATGTCATAGGTATCCTCACTTCTGATCTCTGTGCTTTGAAACAGGTTCTCTTCAGTGCCCTCACCGTAGCTCTGTCTGGAAAGTGTGATCATGAAATCCTTCGTCTCCTGCTGACATTTCCCAAAGGGGAAAAATCTCGGATCGCGACGCAGGAACTCTGTGGCCTGCCGGCGTCAAAAGTATATCCTCTGATTGTGTTGCTGAGTCAAAACCTGGATGTGCGAGCTTTCATTTACAAGGTATGGGGAGCATGCTGGCTCGGGGCGGTCCTCTGCAGGAGTCTGCTGTGGTGGCTGCAGATAAGTAGGGTAGTCCTGGGGGTGCTGCAGTGGGAGAGGAGCACCCGGCCACTCTGCAGTGGCCTCCACTAGCCTCTAGTGTCACCTGTTTGCTGACTCCAGAGTGGGGCTCAAGAAGACTTTGTTGTAATAAAGGGATGTTCAGGAGACCCTTCAGGGGGCCCTTGGAGACAGGTGTCAGGGCATTGGGACAGAGTTGTTGGTGGTCTCCATGCTCCACCATGGAAGGACCCACTGCAAAAACGCACCACTGCTTCCTAATGCCAGGGGTTCTCTCCTCTGTAAGGGCCACCTTCCTGGAGCATGTTTGAGGAGGCTGGGATTGCGCATGGTCCACTCCTGAGCCGCCCAAGTTAGGTGCTGCTTCCCGCACCATGGCTCTGTCAGTCAGCGGGAAGCATCCAGCTCTGCCAGGGCCCGCCCTGGAGAGAATGTGGAGGGGTTGGCAGCACAGGAAGCCCAATCCCCTGTGTGTGCCGGCTCTGTACTTGCCCTGTGATCCTCTGACAAGCAGCAGTGTGAGGGCAGGGAGGGGCTGGAGGAGGCCAAAGACGATGATGTCGGCAGGAGAGAGTGGAGAGTGGGAAGTGAGGAGGCCCAGCACTTTCCAGACGGGCCCAGAACCCATGTAAGGGTGACCCAGCTCCTAACCACAGCTCACCACTCTCAAGCTGCCCCTTCCAGAAGCTTCTCCTCCTTCTGGCCTCCCTTGTTTGAATCTTTACTTAAGTTTCCAGGAGCTTCCCTTCCTACCCTTAGGCATTGATCTTGCTCCAAGTACCATTGTTTTCCCTTTAGGGAAGTATTTCATAACCTCTGGGTTCATTAGAGGGGCTGCAGGGTTTGTAGTATGGTAAGGTGGCTGTAGGCACCCCGAGTCTGGGAGAACAGTTTTAGAGTCAGCAAAGGGTAGATCTGCCATTTCAGCCACGCATAATTTCCTTACTTTCTATTACTTTAAGAGTCCAGGGGGTAAATGTTGGAACACACACACACACACACACACACACACACACACACACACACACAGAACAAATACTTGTTTTCAGAACAATTACATTTTAAACCCATAAAGAGGAGGATAAACATTTCTTGCGTACCCATAATTTGCAAACCCACCTCTATCTTGGTGGAATTCATATTTCTCGCTGACGTGCTTATGGTTTAGCTCTGCCTTTGCTCACCACAGCCTCTCTTCCAACTTTGCAGTTTGCCTTGTGGGAAACAGAGCTCCCATTGGCACGATGGTACTTTAGTGGCCACTTTGTTATGTGCACAAAGGTCCCCGATTTGAAGTAAGTGCTTGTAGAGGCCCACATAATTACTTCTACAAGGGCCATCATCTGTACGAAGATTCTTTTGAAGGATAAGATAGTGGGTTAGATTCAGTCTCCCAGACACAGTGAAAATGACATCATCATTAATAACAACAGCACTTGTTTTTCAGGTACCTTCTATATGCAAGGCTTTATGAAAGTTGATGAAATACGAGATATTGCTCAGGATGCTAGGGCAGCCCCACCTCCATGTGAGGGTCACGTGCAGGTGCAGCTCACTCCCAAGTCCATGTACTTTCTGATTCACTCAGCTGACAATGAATTTCTGAAGCCTTCAGCAAAGCACAATTTGCTATATTAATTTGACACATCAATCTGGTCTGTTGGAGCCGCGCTGGATCTCTGTCACTCCCCACTATAAGTCAGGGACCAGTCACTGTGTGCCACTTTTTTAAAGGGCAGCTGGTATTAGAAAGATGAGTAGAAAAAGTGACAAAAGTTACACACCATTTCTCCTGCTAGAGTTGTCTCTGTAGTACGAACGGACAGAACTCCATCATTAGAAGCAGAGTGCTTCTGTGAAGGATGGAGCTGTGATCTCGGAGCCCTGGAAGTCATCTGCAGAGCTAGCAGCTAGAACACTAATGAGCAAAAATAAGAAGCAGTGACAATTGGGTTCCTCTGCCCCAGCCTGGAAAACAGAAAATTCAGTATGCAAATGACCGTCGGTGGAAATTAGCTGTGATTTTCCCTGCTCTGTGCAAAGAGCTGGCATTTCCTCATTTATCCATTCATCCAACAAATATTTATCGAGCAACTAATATTTCCTGCTTCTATTTTATTCCCAGTAGCTACATAAATGATCAAGACAGAAGAAAAGCCTTGCCCTGCTTCCAGTGTAGAACTGAGAATATGCAAAAAAAAAAAAAAAAACCAAAAACCAAGTAAAATACAGAGCATTTCAGTTGGTTATAGCATAAGTAAGCTTCAAAGGGTACCGACATTTTTAAAGAATCGGGGTTAAATTCCCATCCCTAAACTTTTCTAACTGTGAGACTTCAGGAAGACTTTTAGTCTCTTCAACCCCCAGTTTTCTCATCCACAAAATGAACACTATATTGGACATCCGCAAGGTATTAGGAGGACTGAGATGATGTGTGAATGTTATGAATACAGTAAAGCAGTAGATTAATGTAAATTGCTTCACATATAAGGACTGCTCGTATTTTGAGCCTCTTCTCAAATTTCCACCTTGGTCACTACAAAGATACAAAGAAATATTTGACAAATGATTTGAATTTTAATGATAGATCACATTTGTTTCTAGTTTACATTTTAACAATGCTAGTGCAATTCAGTGTGCTCCAAAACACCTGAGCTATATATACTCCAACGAAGAGGACTTTCGTATAGTACAGCAAAGGCGTCTCTGAAGTTCGAGACAGAAAATAATCAAATAAACAAGTTTTCCCAGCTCAAAAGATGCTTGTGAGGGTGAAAATACAGTGTTGGTTATTTCATGTTGTTTTGTTTTGTTTTTGTTTTGTCCTTTAGACTCTGATGCCTTCTGAAGCAAATGACTTGCTCAACTCCTTGTTGGATGTAGTTTCCAGCCTCAGCTCCTTGCTTGCCAAAGCCCAGCACATCTTTGAGCATCTTCCTGGGTTTCTTCACACATTTAAAATCACTGCCTTGCTAGAAACACTGGACTTTCAACAGGTGTGTGCTTCATCTTTGTCCCTAGGGAAATATTCAAATTTGCCCCTTCTTTGTATTTGCCCCTTTTTTCCTTTATCTTCCCACATCTAAAATTTGCATTAGAGAGCAAAATACCGGAATGGAAGTACCTCTTCATATCTCTGGAAGCAACAGCATAACATAGAATAAGGCCTGGCATCTCTCCAAAAACTGCATGAAACTGACACTGTTGATCCACATTCCGCCAGTGTGGAGATTGGGATAGTACATGCATTATCTATGAAGTAAGAAATTACTAACTCAATTATTGCACAGATGAGATTTCAAGGGCCTGTTTAACTTAATTCAGAGAGCAAATTGCTTTCAAAAACCTTAAAACATTTATTTCCTTATAAATAATTGGTTTACAAATTACAAATCATTTATTGCAAATGCAAACACAAACTTGATTTGGTTTAGTGGCTTAATATTAGGTTTTGCTTGAACTCTCTTTGCCTGGGATGGAACTGACTGGGCACGAATGAGGAGTGTGGAATTTTTAGGGTTGGAGGTGCAGGATGAGGAGCAAGATAACAATGTTCTCAGAGCTGCTATGGAGACATATTGTAAGTCCATCATGTGATAGATAATTTGTATAGCTATAAAATATCTAGATATCTAGGTAGCATAGACACACATTAAGACTAGTAATTAGTCTGAATTAGTGATATTTTACGGATTAATAATTTATTACTGGACAAATAGGCCTTATCTCTGTGTGTGTGTGTGTGTGTGTGTGTGTGTGTATCTGTGTGTGTGTGTGTGTTTAGGTATGACATTTCCCTCTTCTACCAGGTATGTTGGCCAGAAAAACTACTGTAGTGTTTCAAAAGGTATCCCAGGACAGAAAACTCTAAAGCAGACATTCGATTCTTTTGACTTGTTGAATATCTTGTACATTCAGTGGAGGAAGGAACTAGACTTTCAGAAGTGTGTGAAAGAATTGTTTTAAGTCACAATGTAGTTGCAATTTAGTTTTCTTATTTTCTCAGGTTTCACAAAATGTCCAGGCCAGAAGTTCAGCCTTTGGTTCTTTCCAGTCTGTGATAAAGTTGGTTTGCAAGGACCAAGCATCATTCCTTAGCAATTCTAATATGTTCATTAATTTGCCCAGAGTTAACGAACTCTTGGAAGATGACAAAGAAAAATTCAACATCCCTGAAGATTCAAGTAAGATAGGATAGTAGTAATATATATATGTGTTTAGATTCATTTGTATCTTGATAATTGGCCCTACTTTATACTAAGTATTCTGTCTGTGTATAAGGTTGCTATATACATAAATCTTCTGCTTCCACCTCCCCAAATGCTGGCATGGCAGCTGACTTTGAACAGTCCTAGTGCCTTTGAGCACAAACAAATCCTCTCACCTGGGTCACTAAGGAACTGTGTCACCAAGGAAGTGTCTAAAACACCTGAAACCCCAACCCTATTGGTTTCCCAGGCTAACCAGTATTGGTGAGGGTCCAGGCATAAAGACCATGAGCACTGCTTTGGTCCATGCAAATGGCTATATTGTAATAACAAAGAGAACTTGTCTGTGGCCACCTCCAAATTTGCTCTCTGTGAAGCTCAGGTACAAGTGAATATGCACGATAGGTACAAATGAATGCAAATTAATATGTCATTTTTTGGCCCCAATTTAAGTGGAAACGTTTTTATTAGTAAGGCAGAATAAACATGCTGGTGAGGTTTTGGGGTTTAGACAGTTCAGCTCCATCAGTTGTGCATTTTTGGTCATGTTGTTTTATGTGTCTGCATCATGTTGGTTTCATTTATAACATGGAAACAGTAGCACCTAGCTTATAAGCTTGTTGTGAGATGCAATGGAGATGACGAGTATTGGCGCCTTAGCATAAGGGTATAAATGCATCCTAGTGTATTCATTTTCTATGCTGCATGACAATCATTGCACACTTAATGGCGTAAGACAACACACATCTGTCATCTCATAGTCTCTGTAGGTCACATGTCGGGATTTCTGAGTTAAAATTTTTAGTTTTGTACATATCATGACTATGCTTTTTTTCTGCAGTAAAATTGCTCCTGTTCATATTAAGCTTGTAATGTAAACAGTAAGTCATTAAATTTCAGTAAGAACAACTTCTATAATTAATGGTTTAAAATGTATTATGTAGTCATATTCTTAATTTATACCTTAGAGGGAAGTATTTCCATCAATTTTATTGTACTTGTCAAATAATTTTTTTTCCTTTCAAATGGGGAGTTTGGGAAGATGAAAGTAACATTTAAAACAACCACAACAATCATACCTTGAGTATTTATAAATCACAGTATCAAATCTAAGATAATATTTTCATTTTATTCTTATAAAACTAAAATAATATTTTCATTTTAAATGTTCTCTAGATGGGTAAAGAAATAGTTATACTGAAGTATTCCTCGCTAGCTTAAAACCTTGTAAGATTTAGTTCCTACTCATTATGGTGATGAAATATCTACCCTCATCAGGTAACCATTGATTTAGACAATTTAGCTAAGTAAATCTTTAATTGAAATCAACTAGTATCACAAGATTCATGAGAGCCACCAAGAGGGATTCAGTACTTGCCTGAAAATAAGGCAATTTAATATGTCAAAATTAGGAAGTTTGATAGTTCTGCATGGGTTCCTTAAAGACAATTCAGTAGTAACCTGTAAAGCTGACTTCATAAGAAAAGCTCAGTTCTGATCTCAATATTGTGACTGTTGAAATGAGAATTTTCTTGATGAAAAACCAGATTTATTGTTCTAATTGTCGTTTTCATTTTCAAGTGTCCATGTCATTATTTAACACTCTTTTTGATTACTTAGTTTGAAAATGTAAGTCATTCTTTCCTGCCTTTGAAGTCACTTAAGTGAACACAGTATCATGAAGTTTCTTATGCGATGAGAGCTGCTGAAAACTGTAACAGGGGAAAAAATCTTGTTTTACCTCCTGTCTTTATTTGGTGTTGCTATAAAGGAATACCAGATGCTGGGTAATTTGTAAAGAAAAGAGGTTTGTTTGGCTCACAGTTCTGTGGACTATGCAAGAAGCATGGCACCAGTATCTGCTTCTGGTGAGGCCTCAGGCTGTTTCCACTCATGGCAGAAATGGAAGGGGAGCTGCCATGTGCAGAGATCACAGGACAAGAGAGGAAGCAAGAGAAGGGGAGGAGGGAGGTGCCAGGCTGTTTTTGTGTGTGTTTGTTTTTTTAGCAAGCAGCTCTCTTGGGAACTAATAGAGTGAGAACTACACTCATTACTATGACAGTGGCACCAAAACATTCATGAGGGATCTGCCCCCATGATCTAAAGACCTCTTGTTAGGCTCCACCTCCAACGCTGGGGATCAAATTTCAGCTTAAGGTTTGGGAGGTCAGGCATTCAAACTATAGCACCCCCAAAGTTCAGAGTCGTGTCAGAAAAAAATATGTCTATCATTGAAAATGAGGCATCCTGGATATGTGAATGTATTTCCCTATTAACCTAGGCATTGTGTATCATTAGTAATGTATTTTTTCTCTTTCTAATTGCAACAGCACCATTTTGCTTGAAGCTTTATCAGGAAATTCTACAATTGCCAAATGGTGCTTTGGTGTGGACCTTCCTAAAACCCATATTGCATGGAAAAATACTATATACACCAAACACTCCAGAAATTAACAAGGTCATTCAAAAGGTAAGTTAAAATGAATGAGAATCATATAGACCTTCCTAAATCGGGAAGGAATCTTTAAAAATGTCTGACATAATTTTTATGCGCCTTGGATTATGTAAAAGGCTCTTATGTTGGATCTATTTCATTTTAGCCTGAGTGTTTTTCCTGTCGTTGTTGTTAAATCTGGATTTGCTGACTCCTTCCCTTAGAGGACACTTTGGGGGTTGGAGTTGTTATTTAGAATAATTAATGCAGTGAACTTACAGAACTCTAATTTTAAAAGTCAAGGACAATGAGACTGAGAGGAGGACTGTTTGGAGTAATTCCAGGAAAACTTGGAGAACAAATGCTAATCTGTTTTGCCTGGTGCATCCAACAATTAAGAAAGAATCAGACATGGTACATACAAACTGATGTATTAGCAGTTAGTTAGTATTTTGGTTAGTGATGTTTCTGAATTCATTGTGAGGTTTTGCTTCACCCTTTGGAGAATAAGGTGAGATGAAGACACCAAAGCAGGGTTTACCCAAGAGGAAGTTAGACACTAGATGGCTCTGCTTATTTTCCTTTTCTTACATTGTTTAACCTCTCAAATCTGTTTACTGCAGGATTTGTTATTACTAATATTTGCAATTTCTTTTTAAATAATTGTGTTGTATTTTCCTAGAGTCTTTTCTTGCCAGCTGGGCACCTGGAAAGGGGACATTTTACCAAAGACATAGGAATAATTTTGTCTTATTGTCAAACACAGAAGAGAAGATATCTGTACTATTCATGTTAAACTTCCAAGCCTCAAGTAGTATTAATAACCTGGAAACTGATCATATGGCAGGGGATCATATAAGCAGTTAAGTCATTTTTTATCAAACTTGCCTTCACGAGTTTCATGCTCCTGACCCATGGTTGCCGTGTGAGGTCACAGCACTATTTCCTGTAAGTTCCCTTTCCCACTTTGCCACCTACCTCAGGGGCTGCATTTACCTCTGCCTACTCTGAATGGTATTTGAACTTTAAAACATTTATTTAATGTTTTAAATTTTTGTTTTGTTTTGTTTTTTGGAGAGACGGAGTCTGGCTCTGTCACCCAGACTGGAGTGCAGTGGTGCAATCATAGCTCACTGCAAACTTGCACTCCTTGGCTCAAGCAGTTCTCCTGCCTCAGTCTCCCGAAGTGCTGAGATTACAGGTGTGTGCCCCCACGCCCTGCTAACTTTTTAGTTTAGTTTTGTTTTTTTGTAGAGGTGTAGTCTTTCTACTTTCTAAAAAAAAACCTTGGAAGTGTCCTTTTGGAGGGGTATTTGCCTAAAGTCTGTACTTTCACATGGAACGGCATTGATCGCCATATATGCTTGGTGTGAGCTGTTCTGTTGGGCAGGACCTCTGGCCTCACAGCTACCATCCCGGGACTGGAGCCTCTGCACCATTATTCGAATTTCCTTAGTGTAGTAAGTTTTTTTAGGGTTTTGGATATTTAAGGAATTTCACAGAAAATGGCTCCATATCACAGCTCTATTTTAAATTCAAAATTTAAAAATAGGCCATGACTTTAAAAAATGGTATGCTATATTATTATGTTAATATTATTAATATATGAGTACAGCATTGCATATTATGCTGTATTCTGCGGTATAACAATTAGTATGATGATCTCTGCTTTTAAAGAGCTCACCCTATTGTGGGGAAGAGAAGGCAAATAGCTGAAGAAATAATTTAGATATACTATGCTGTAAGGACCATTCAGTGCAGCAGAGGCACAGGCTGGGTGGGGCAGCTGGTCTCCCTGGAAAGAAAGACTGGGCAAAGCCCTTGGAAGGACGGGTTGTATAAGCCCCTGTGAGGTGGAGATGGGAGGACTTTGGGCCTGGACAGAGGTGTGGGGAGGTGCTAAGCCCCACATGTGTGTTCTGAGAAGGATGAGAATTTTTGAAAAATCACCAGACTTCACTGGTTCTTGCTTAGCCCCTTTTAGATCTTACAGGCAGTGTTAAGAGTTGATGTCTTTTTCACTTATTTAAAATGGCTAACAACTTTGTATGCAGGTGTCCTGGTTTTGCACTTATAAAGCTGATTTTACGGCATTGTACCTGGGATGAATTATCCTAACAGTCAGCCACGGCTATTTGGTTTTATGAAAATTGTTTCTAGTCATTACACTCATGGTCTAAAGTCCCGCAGAGCTGGGAGATGCTTGTAGCTTTGCCACTTGGGCTATGTGAAGCAATATTATCTACAGTGTTGGAGTGGCCCATGCTATAAATTATTTAAGACATGGTCTTTTTCTCTCCATTACTTCTTGTTAGGTGGAACCATCTGAAGTTGCCATTTTTGCAGGAAAAAAAATCTATAAAAGTTGGTAATTTCATTTGGTTTGACTTGTAACAGCACAGGTGGCACCCAGAAGCATGATGCTGTAGTAAGAAACGTGTGTGTGTGTTGGAAGGCTGGATTTTGGTCCCCGTTTTCCTAACTCTCTGTGACCTTAGGCTTATTGCATTCTCTTTGAAGGACTCTTCTCTGTCTCTGACATGAAAGACTTGAGTAGATCTGTGATTTTCAGTCATCTGGGCGATGGCTCTTCATGGAGGATGCATCAGAATTACTCAGGGACCATTAGTAAGGCCTTCCCCCTTCTGGGCTCTGATATCCCCCGCCCTGGACACTTGCACCCATCACATCCATCCATACCCTTCCATGGAGCTGTGTGCACCTCCATCTATCAGCCTTAAAGACAGTGGAAGTCAAGCACTTTCATGAACCAGAAAAAAAAATGATGGCCAAAATTTCTAGAGAGTGTTAAAAGATAAACTTAGGGACATTAAAATTTCAGTAAGTTTATTTGAGCATTCGGTTATTCATGAATTAGGCAATGCTAGACAATTCAACCCTCCACTGACCATGTTGGGGCATGGGATATGGGGTAATAGAAGAAGCATATATAAAGTGTTTGCTGCAGCAAGAGGGAGAAAATATATTTGTTAAAGTCAAAAGTCCCTAGTTGGAGGTTAGTTGGAGGTTTCTGATTGGTTAGTTTTAACTTTTGTTTTACTGTTTGCATTGCATTGGGTTTTGGTTTGCTTACATAGGAACTCAAGGTGCTACAGCCGTCTTAGCTTAACAGCCTCTCGATCAACTATTTTAACAGGAGTTAATTTAACTTATACTTCTAAGGGTGTCAGACTCAGTATTTGCAAAGGAATTGATGGTATTTCCATGTTATTGGTCAAGAGATTCCTCCAATGCATTAGTATGCTCTTTTTATTTTGTAGGTCAGAGTTGTGTTTGGTTTTGGCCTAGGCTGATGAAAAATTGAAGAGCGATGTGTAGACACAATGTGAGCTTGAACGGAGCCTATGAAAGAAAAACAGATAAAAGGATATATTGTTTTCCCAAGAATAAGTAGCATGCCTGAAATGATACTTCAGTGAGAATCACGAGGCACATTCTAGGCCCCTGCTGCCCAAAGTAGGTTTAGTTTGGGCTCCTACAGAATGTATAAGCCCATGAAAGCGGACCGTCTTGTTTTCATCTAGCTCTCTCCCTATTGGCCAAGTTATTTGAACTGTCGTGCTCAGTGTCCTCCTTTGTGAAACTGGGCTAAATCATAACTCTCTCTCAGTGCCATTTGGAAGTGTAAAAAATACCAGAAATAATATTCAGAAAATAGTAAACCAATGGGATCTCCTCCCCTAAAAATGTTATTCAAAGAAATGCATTCTGCCATTGTTGCCTCTGGGGAGTGGGGAAGACAGATGTCACTTCAGAAAGAAGAAAGAGATGGTAGAGGCCAGTGGTTCCAACCAGAGTGGGGTCAGAGAAATTTTACCCAACTGGGCACGTGTGACAGTATCTGAAGATATTTTTAGTGTCACACGTAGAAGGCACTGCTGGCATCTGGAGGCTGGAGGCCAGGGATGCTCCTAAACATCCTACAATGCACAGGACAGCCCCCACCCCCAAACAAACAATGATCTGGTTTACAATGTTAGTGGTGCTGAGGTTGAGAAACCCCAGCCAGACGGGAGCAGGTGGGAGTCCCTGGGAAGAGAGGGATGAAAGTAGAGGAAGTTAGTGGTCAGGTGGGCATCCTGGCTTCTCCTCTCCTGGTGACGGTCCCAAAGAGGAGCTGTGGGATGATAGAGGAGCTGCAAGCTGAGGGCGTTGGCCCTACCCATGCGTCTTGGGGGATAGTCCCTGTGTAGGCCGGCCCTGAGCTAGCATGTGCTCCTAGCAGTGTGGCTGAGCAGAGGAAGGATACCTGAGTTAGTGTCTCTGAGCATGGAGTAGAAGGGAGCCAGATTTCCCTGACATCCATGTCCTGAGCCAGCAGGCCTTGGGGACCTGCTATGAACCAGCTGCCATGAGAGCGAGGTGGCCTCACCACCGAGCTGGCCTAGGCCAGGCTGGCAGAGGAGATGGCTAAGACTCAGAAAGCAGGAGCTGAGGTGAGAAGGAAGCAGCAAGGGAGAAGGCAGTGCCAGACCCCGAGGTTCCAGGTAAGATGTGGGCCTTGGCAGCACCACAGATAGGCAGATGAGGCACATGGCTGTGGGAGTCCTGGGCCCTCCACCCCTGACTGTCACCAGGCTACCCCTGGAGAACATCAGCGGGTTTCAGCATTCACCCCAAAGAGCCTGAATCCCTCAGAAGATGCTGTTTGAACAGGGAGCCACTGTCAGCTGTCAGCAGGCGATTTTAAGACTTTGTTCTCTTTTCACCATCCCCAGTGGGTAAAAACTGGATCAGCTACAGGAAATAGAGAATTACATTTTCTTAGGAGCCCCAAGCAGTGGAGTGTTAGATATTTGGCTTTGTGGCATCGTATGTCTGTATGTATAACATCAATCAGGACACAGAGCAGGTCCCATAAAATGGCAGCCCTACCGTGGGCACCTGCCTGATCCTCTGTCTGGAAGCCATCCACAGAGGAGGGACTCTGATAGTTACGTTTGTTTCCAAGTCTTCCCATGCTGCTCAAGACGGCAAAGCTCTTCAGTAACCTTGTGTATCACTGCAGACATGGCAGCAGCCCACACCTATCTGGAATTTAAATGCCACACTTCCTTGAGATCCAGTGTGCCTGAGAGGCATGTCCTCACCTGACCACTGTGTTGGAGAGGTCCTTCCTTCTTTCAGGCTGGCCTCAGCAGGTGGCAGAGATCAGCGAGGGGCCACCAGCAGTGACCCAGGCAGCCAAGCCACATCTCTCCCCAAGCTCTCTCTCCCTGTCCTCTCAATGCCCAGGGCAGCCAGTGCTCCTACCTCAAGTTCCAGCTGTGGGGGGCTCCAGCTGTCTTTCTCTTGCCTTCTTTGTTCCTGGAGCTCATCCTCCAACCTTCTTAAGAAGTATCTTCTCTCTTCAAGCACCCCCTGACAGGCACTGTGTGTTTTTGCTTTGTTTTTACATTAACATAGAGTAAGTTCGGCGGGTTTTTTTTCGGTCAACAGCTCTCACATTTGTCTGGATCAGTACACAGAACAGTTCCATTGCCCGAGCCCACACCAAATCCCTCATTTTGTCCCTTGGTAATCACACTGTCTTCCCACCCTAAACCCATCTGTTCTCTGTCACCATAGGTTTTTCTTTGTGAGAATGCCCTATAATGGAATCATCATCTGTAACTTTGAAAGTGGTCTCTTTTGCTCAGTACGAGGGCTGTGATTCACCCAGGTCATTGTGTGTATCAGCACTTGCCTCCTCTTTATTGCCAAGTGGTATTCTGTGGTGTGGATTCACTGCAGTTTGTTCATCCATTCACCCACTAAAGGGCAGGTGGGTCTTTTTCTAGTCTTTGGCGATTATCAGTGGAGCTATTTTCTTGCTTTTATCACTACTTGAAATTATCTCATTGACTTACGGGTGTACTTGTTTATTGTTTGTCTCCTGCTGTAATACAAGCTTCATGAGGGGTGGGAGCTTGTCTGTCTTCTTGACCACCATCCACAGCACCTAGAAGAATGCTAGGAATACCTTCAGCAGTGGCTACTGAATAAGTTAAAGAACAATAATTATTTGACTCTTGTACCCACTTGAGCCAAAGACATTCTGGTGTTAAATATATAAGGGAGATAGAGTAGACTATATGCTAAGCTCTCTGCCCCCTGTCAGAGCCAGGTCTTAGCTTTGCAGATCTGCAATAGCTTTGTCTGAGTTTAGCAGTAGTGAGTGCCATCAAGAAGATTATCTCCCATGGTCATTAATTTCATTTATGAGCCTGGACCAGGCACCGTATGTAGATTATCTCATGTATGCTTCACAACCACCACTGTAGGTAGGTGCTAATATCCCCATTGTATAGCTAGGAAAACCAAGGTTGAGAGAGGATAAGTTAGCTTGACCAGGGTCACATACACCCTGCAAGTGGCGGAGCTGGAATTCAGGCCCAGCATATTATTTTGAAGTCTTAGATATACTGCCTGTGATATGGTTTGGCTGTACCCCCACCCACATCTCACCTTGAATTGTAATAATCCCCACGTGTCAAGGGCAGGGCCAGGAGGAGATAACTGAATCATTGGGGCAGTTTTCCCCGTACAGTTGTTGTGAGAGTGAATAAGTCTCATGAGATCTGAAGGTTTTATAAATGGGAGTTCCCCTGCACTAGCTGTCTTGCCTGCCACCATGTAAGACATGACTTTGATCATCATTTGCCTTCTGCCATGATTATGAGGCCTCCCTAGCCATGTGGAACTGTGAGTCATCTAAACCTCTTTCTTTTATAAATTACTTAGTCTCAGGTATGTCTTTACTAGCAGCATGAGAACAGACTAATACAGCCTGTATAAGTTTTCTCAGGCTGCTGTAACACAATATCACAGATTGAGTGACTTAAACAACAGAAATTTATTTTCTCAATGTTGTGGAGGCTGAAGGACCATGATCAAGGTGTTGGCAGGGCTGGTTTTTCCTGAGACCTCTGGCTTGCAGACAGCCGTCTTCTCCCTGTGTCCTTGCATGGTTGTCCCTCTGTGTGTGTGCCCTAATCTCCTCTTTTTATAAGGACATCAGTTATATGGATTACAGTCCACTCCAATGATCTCTTTTTAACTTAATTGATTATTTAAATAGGATCTTTAAAGACCTATTTCCAAACAAGGCCACATTCTGGAATACTGAGGGTTGAGACTTCAGCATATGAATTTGGAAAGCACATAATTCAGCCAGCCCACAACAGTGCCTCTTTGGAATGATCTTTTACCATTTGTAAATGGAAATAATTAGAGCTGTCTATGAAACTTGCAAACCCTGTTCTTATGGTTTTGTAGCTGGTTATGGAATCATATTGAAAAATAGTAGCCCAGGGAGGCTAGTATGCTAATTACTACAGGAACATAGGACTGCATACTAAAAAAAAACCAAAAAACAAAAAAACAAAAAAACAAGCAACAAAAAAGTAGGAAGCACTTGGAAACCAGTTGCAGGTCATCTCTCAGCAGCCACCTGTCCTTGGGACCTATATGAATTCTTCACTGAACCTTGAATGTTCACAATGCATGGCATTTGTTCCCTGGGAACGTACCAGGACAGGGTCCAGTCTCACTCATCTGTGTTAACTGCCTAGCACAGTACAATGATGCACAGTGTTTGCTTGTAAATAGCTTGTTAAACTGCATTTATGTATGAAGATTTTTGTTGCAAAGCCATTTGGAGGAGGAGAAGATATGGTTCAAATTGCTTTCTGAATTAAAAATTTTCCCTAAAAGTTGAGCTAAACGTTACTTTCCCCTTCCGTTTGGTCACTGGAGACCTCCTCTGTCAGAGAACCAACAATGCCTTTTTTATTCTGACAATAGTTTGCTCTGAAGTTACTGAAGCAGTAACTTAGACATGCCTATTCTTGGGAGGCCTGCTAATTTGTGCCTGAGCAAATTTTTGCAGACTGAGGATGGCTTGCATCTGGTGGCGGGAAAACTGATCCATAATGGCCAACTTTTAGATTTCCCTGTAGTCTAGGTATGTTCTGTAAATAGGGCTTGGTGCTGGGTACATGAGCCAAGGACGGAGAACCAGGAACCTACTGGTGACTATGACCACCCTGTGGCTATTGTGCAGAACCCTACCTTACATGAGGCATCAAAGCACTGGCATCTCTGCCTTAACCTCCCTCATGCCCTTAGATTAGCTTCTGTGGCTTCTTCATACCTTTGCCAACATCACATCCCAACAGGTTTTTTTTTTTTTTCTTTTTCAAAAAATACAGAGTGTGCTTAAAACTGTCACTTTTGGTACTTTCAGTGATCTTGACATATTTAAGAAATTTGATTACTTTTTCTTTTTGGTCTTTTCATGGCATCTCATTTTTTGCTGTTTCCTGAGTGCAGTGTCCATTTTGTTATTAGCCAATGTATCAGTCAAGGTTCAAGCAGAAAAGAGAAAACTGGTTAAGTTTAATGTGAATAATTATTACTATAAAAAGGCATTGGAGTAACGTCAGATTGGCTATCAATAGTGAAGAGATCTCTAAATAATTCAACAATGGCAGATAAAGGGAATAACTCTTGCCCCTAGAGCTGGAGCAGAGAACCCAAGGAAGAAACAGAACTAGAAGTAGCTTCCCCATCCAGGCTTGATATCCAGACCCTACTGAAGTTAGCACAACCATGGCCCACAGTATGGCAGAGAAAATCACTGAGGTGAGTGGTAATTGCCATGAATCTGCACTCTGGGGTGTCAGGAGAAGTTCTACACTTCTCAACTCTGCAAGGCTGTAGGGCATGCCTGAGGAAGTCATCTAGAGGGACGTGCCAGACCTGCAGAAATCCCTGGGACACCACTCTTTGGGATGCTGTGGATGCTGCCTATGAGAAGGTGCCATGTGCCGCTGGTTGTACACATTGCAGGAGCTGAGGTTCAGAGAAGCTAGATGTGCGGGAATCCGGGAGCTTGCTCCCTGGGAGCCTGTTGGAAGCAGCATGCCGGAATCTGGAAGAGAAAATCCCTCTTCCTCCACTGTCCCTCCAGAGCTCTCTTCTGGCAAAGCTTGACATTGCATCAATTGGCAAGGGAGAATGTCTAAAAGGCCCAACTTTATTATTGCAGAACAGGCAATGAAGGGTGAATTTCAAGTTGTGAGAAGGTAAATTAATAACTGGCCAGCTGTAAATTGGTTTCTTTGTTTTATACTATTGAAGTACAAAGAGTTTCCATAAAGCACGTGAGTTCTTAAATGTAAGTTTTAATTTGTCAAACATATATTGAATAGAGGGAAGAATTACCTGCTCTAATCCTGACACTGCTAAGAACTAATGTTGGTTGGAAACCTCATTTATGCCTTATACCTACAATAGGGGTTGGCAATTGTCATACACCTTTTGCAGGTAAAGAAAGTGAGTCTTAGGGGTAAGTAACCTTATCAAGAGCTGTCAAGAGGAGGCAGAGATGGGATTTGAAACAAAGACTGTTTAACTCTAAGGCCAATGTTTTATTTTTTCTGTCATATTTTACTCTATTCTCCAAGTAGAAATTCACATGTGAGTATATCTATTTCTGCCTCAGAGGAACTGCTTGTGGTATGAAGGAGATGTGGAGTCCCAGTGATAAGGGCATGGGGAAGACTGCTTCCTATGGAAGGAGCTGGCCTCAAGCTGCCAAATTGGAATATCAGGTTATGATGGGCAGAGATTGGCTGTCAGTCTCATCTATCTGGTATAGTGGATTCTGATTGGATCTGGAGCAACAGAGTAGGACAGATAGAGTTTTACATTTGCTCATAGTTCCCGAACTCTAACATCAATAATTTTACTGTTTTAAATGCAGATTGAATCACTCTTTATTGAGCACTTACTTCTGTAAGGTTAGAGGAGCCATCATGTACACTGTGTTAGTCCGTCCTCACACTGTTATGAAGAAATACGGGAAACTGGGTAATTTATAAAGGAAGGAGGTTTAACTGACTCACAGTTTCGCATGGCTTGGGAGGCCTCAGGAAACTTACAATGATAGTGGAAGGCACCTTTTCACAGGGCAGCAGGAGAGAATGAGAACTGAGCAAAGGGGGAAGGCCCTTATAAAACCATCAGATTTCGTGAGAACTTACTCACTATCACAAGAATAGCATGGGGGAACTGCCCCCATGATTCAATTACCTCCTGCCATGTTCCTCTCATGACACATGGGGATTATGGGAAGTACAATTCAAGATGTGATTTGGGTGGGGACACAGCCAAACCATATCAGACACTTTCCCAAGTCCTCCCTCATTTACTTCTGACAAGAATCCCAGGGAGTAGACATTGTTAAATCCATTTTTATAGATTAAAATAGTAAGAATTGGGAACGTTTACATTCCCAAGTTTATTAGATGATAAACAGAAGCTCATGGCTTGAATCCAAATTTGGCAGACTCTGCAGCCAATTTACTTTCATTGGCCATATTTACAGTATTTGTTATAAAATAATAAGGAACCTGTATACTAAAGCTTCCTTCACTATCATCAGTTTGGGATACTGGGTACCTAATTGACCTCATTTTTTAAAATAACTTTGTGTAGCAATGCATGGAATTTCACCCATCCCCAGAATTCTGGCTGCCTTCACCTTTGGGAGGACGAGAATGAAGTCACACAGTTTAAAGATATTTATTTGTTCGTAAGCAGTAGAGATGGGAAACAACTTGGCCATCAATACAGTTTGGTGAATAAGATATAGACTGATCTTCAGGAGAATATCAGGCAAAGTGAAGAATATGCACAGGCTATTGCTAATGTTGTCATTAAATGGACACAAAGCCTGATAACTAACTTCCATAGAAGTAAAAATTCTTGGGTCCACGATACTTATTAAAGATGAAAAATGCCAGTGAAGTGGAATCTGCCTAAGCCTGGAGTCTACATAAACCTATACAGGCTGGAAGTGCACAGGCTCTGCACATATGTGGGGCTACTTACAAGTGCAGAGCAATGGGGAAGGGCACTGGTGGGACCTTTAGGCAGGTCAAGGTCTTTCCCAGGGAGCCCCAGAGAGAGAACAAAATTCATTGCAATCCACTTTCTGACTGTAGGCATCGAATCAGTTATTGGAAAGCAAGTTGTCAGTGGTTCAGTGAGGCTCTTGGATGGGTGAAAGTGGCCAATATGGAACATTTTATCAAAACTCAGCAAAGTTGCTGAGTAGAATTAATTACATTTTACAAGTGGCTTTGTTTGACATAATCTCCTATAAAATAGCAGTTCTCTAAGACTGCAGTATCAGTAGACCTGTGAATGTGCTTTTTCTGTGAGACTAGATAATATCCAAACCCTCAGATAAGCACAGATATTCCTCTTTTACTGACCTTGGATACCTGCGATTTTCCATCATTCCTCTTCCTGTCTGCTTGGAATTGGTGGTCTATTAGATACAATATTAATTAATTTATTAGTGAAATATCACATTAGAACATGAGGAAAAATTATAAATACATAGTTAAAAAAATAATTTAAAAAACCCAAGATGTATTTTAAGCAAATGAAAAGATGCTCAAATTTAAGTAATAGTAAGAGAAATGCAAATCCCCAAAATGAGATATCCACAAATGAGATATCATATAAAAATGGTAAAGGCTCAAAATTTGATATATTTTATTGTTTGGAGGTATTAGGAGAGAGTCACTCCTAATACTTTGCTGTTGGGAGTATATTTTTGTGCTATCTTTGAGGCCATGTTGGGAATATCTATCAATACTACAAAGACAGCTATCAGCACATGCAAAAAAGGATATTTATTGTGCCATTGTTTGTAAGCAGTAGAGATGGGAAACAGAGACTGGACATCAATACAGAATTGATTGAATCAGATACAGGCTGATCTTCAAGAGAATTTCAGGCAAAGTGAAGAAGAACGTGGATAGTATGAGTGAAGAAAAACAGAATACCAACATATGCACCTGTTTTTGAAAACATATAGATAAACTCAGGGGGTCCACACTGAAGAACCAATAATGATGCTTCCTCTGCATTTGAAACCGGGCTTCTAGGGCACAGAGTAGAACCCTTTTGAAGGCTTGGAATTTGGTACAGTGCAAAAAATGTATACAAGATAAAATCCCAGGAAGTCTTTTAAGCTAGTTATTTCATGTTCCATTGAATTTGTGTGCCATATTGAGGACATAGGGCATTGGAAGTGAGTGGGGGACACAGCCAGTCCTAGGGCATTGGAAGTGAGTGGGGGACACAGCCAGTCCTGGTGGACACAGCCATTCCCCTTCGATGCAATAAGAAAAAGGTCTGAATAAGGAGGGAAGAGGGTGATATAACTAAGAAAATAATTGATACAACAAAAAATAATGAATACAACAGAACAAATAAACCCAGAGCTAATATCTTGTGCTATGACCTAGTCACATTTTGATATTTTTCCTCTATTTTAAAAGAAAGAATAACTGCAAGAGAGGAATAAATCATTTTCTACAATTAAAAGTTAGTAGGTGGTGTATAAATGAAACGAAAGCCCAAGACATTTTTCCTAATTAAATAAAATGGAAATAAGACTTTAATCACAGGATATCTGAGAATCCTGACACACTTTTAGTTGGGATTATGAGCTCTGAGCCTCATTAGTTTGCTGTAATCTTCTGAAGGTGATTAATTAAACAATATGATTATGAATTCATAGATTTAAACATGGTAAATGTATTTCAGTCCACTGCAGTCTTTATTTATTTGTTTATTTTTTTTTGATACTCAAATGATCCCATCTGTGATCAGTGAGCACTTATTCATTTAGAATTCCATATTCTTTTAAAAATTAACTTTTTAATTTTGAGGCAGTTGTAGATTTACATGCATTTGTAAGAAACAACAAGGAAAGATTGGTGTACCCTTCACTGGGTTTCCTAATGGTAACATCTCATGAATCCACCTATAATGCAGTATCACAAAGAGGATTCTGCCATTGATACAGTTCACTTGTCTTCTGATTTCCCCAGTTTTACTGTGTGTGCATGTGTGTATTCAGTTTTATGCAGCCTTAGCACCTGTGTAAGTTTGTGTATTCATCACCGGCACTGAAGCAGAACAGTCACATCACAGCATAGTCTCTTGCTTTACCTTTCATAACCACAGCCATTAATTCCTACACCACTCCCCACCAAGTCCCCGATCCCTGCCAGCCACCAATCAGTTCTTCATTTCTATAATTTTGTCATTTCTAGATTGTTGTATACATGGGATTATACAGTATGTATAATTTGGGATTGACTTTTTAAACTTAGCATAATTCCCTGGAGTAGTATCCATGTTGTGCAGATATCAGGAGTTCATTCATTTTTATTGCTGAATAACATTACCTGGTATGCATGGTCCACAGTTTCTTCAGCCATTTACACACTGTGGTACATCTGGATTGTTCCCAGCTTTTGGTTATCGTGTCTTCTGTTTCTCTTTTCTTGCCTTCCTGTGGATTACTTAAACATTTTTGAGCATCCTCACCCTAAGACATGATTTTAGGATACTCATCCTAAAAAATGATTTATTGATACTGTCTTTGAGTGTATCTTTTTGTATGATGTTCTTACAAAGAACATCTGGCTCTAGATATTACAATACAGACATACATACATGGCTTATTACAGTTCATTGGCATTGAGATTTTACCACTTAAAGCCAGGTGTGGAAATCCACTTCGACTTAGGTCCCTTTACCTTCTCTGCTTTTAAATATCATCATCTTGACTACCAGATGGTGTTATGATTTATGTTTTAATCATCAAATATATTTCATAAAACTCATGGAAAACAGTATAGTCTGTTGCATTCACCCACATTTCTGCTCTTTCTGTTGTTTTTTCTTCCTTCTCAATTCTCCAAGATTCCTTTTCATATTTTCATTTTTTAAAGTTTTTCTTCATCTGAGAATGTCTTTATTTTATCTTCATTCCTAAAAGATATTTACATTAGATTCAGAATTCACAATGACAATTCTTTTCTTACATCGTGATAAATGTTAGGCTACTTTCTTCTGGCTCCCAGGTTTTCAGATGAGAGATTTACTAACCTTTGAGTGGGTGTTCCCTCGAGGTAACATGTCATGGTTCTCTGGCTGCTTTAAAGCTTTTATTGTGTTCAGATTTTAGAAGTTTAATTATGGTGTGGTTTAATGTAGATTTCTCTCAGTTTATCGTATTTAGTGTTTGCTTAGCTTCCTGAGTCTGTAGGTTTTTGTATTTCTACAGTTTTAGGAAGTTTTTCAGCCATTATTTCCTCTTGTACTCTTTCAGTTCCACTCAGTTTCTCTTCTCTTTCAGAGTCCAGTGACACCAATATCAAAATTTTTATTATTGTCCTATAGGTAGTTGAGGCTCTGTTCACTTTCCTATCAATCTCCTTACTCCCTGTTGCACAGATTGGGTGCCACACACTGATCAGCTCTCAGGTTCAGTGGTTCTCTCCTCTGCCATCTCCATTCTTCTACTGAGACCATCTAGCGAGTTCTTGTATTTGCGTTATTGCATTGTCCATGTGGTATCCATGTGGTTCTTTTTTATAACTTCTTTTTCTTCATTGAGATTTTCTGCTATTTTGTTTGCTTCAAGACAATTTGCAGTTGCTTGTTGAAGCATTTTTTTATTCATGATGGGTGCTTTAAAATACTAGCCAGGTCACTCCAATATCTGATTTGTCTCAATATTGGCATCAATTGATTGTTTTTCTTAATTCAAGTTGTCTTTTCTTTGGTTATTTTTATAATGGTGTTTTTCAGTTGTATCATGGGTATTTTGAACAATATAATAGGAGACTTTGAGCTCTATGTAAAAATCTTTTATTTTTGTGGGTAGTCATTGTACTTAGGCTTAACACACGGATCTTGGCCCACTTTGTGCGCTGTGGTTCCAATAAGAGTTTAATTTTGGTTTATCTGATGCATCAAGGACTCCCTGATGCTGCTGTATGAAAGGACAGATGAGATTTCTCCAGTCCAACTGCCTCCATGTTGGGGAGATGAGCCTCCAGCAGTTGGAGAAGAAGGGGACTTCTTAGGATCCAAGGTCTTTATTGCTTCAGGAGCCATCCTGCTGTGGGGCAGCCAGTGTTTTCAGGCCAGGTCACTTGTCATTGTGGAATACTCCTTGCCCTGTCTCCTGGGTGTTTGTTGTGGTTCCTCTACCCTCAGGGGAAGAACAACCATTTCCCTGGCTGTTCATTATCAGTGTCATCCCAGCGGATCCCCCCTTTGGTGTTGCAGAGCCAGCTTGGTTTGTTGAAAGGACTCCTGGTCCCTCCAGAGAGGCAGCCCAGTTAGGCTACCTTCTGTTACTAGAATGTTAGAAATGTGAGGTCTTCTGGGTGGGGAATTTAATGTGTGTGTGTGTGTGTGTGTGTGTGTGTGTGTGTGTGTGTATTCTTTATTTGTAGTTTTAAAATATTTTACAGATCTTCTAAATTTCTTGCATTAATAATGTTATTCAACCTTTTTAACTGGTATAGCTGGTGTTTACTGAGTATTTACTATGTACCAGGCCTGGTGCCAAGGTATTGGAATACTAATTTGTCTTAATACTTACAAGAATCTTTATCCCTGTTTTTATTGAAGGCTGAAGCTGAGACTTCAAGGTTTTTCTCTGTTTGCTGTACTGGCTGCTTTTCAGCTCCTGTGCCACTGTGAGGGTCTCCTAGTGACCCTAGGGAGATGTGGTTAGACTCTGAAACCCTCCTTAAACATTGTCCCTTTGGCATTTAGACTGCTTTCAGTATTAAATGTAATAATATTGCAATAGACATCTTCATGGAAATAGCTTTATATTTTATTTAAACTATTTCCTTAGGATAGAGTCCTTTTATCTTGAGAGAGTAAAGCATGTGCATTTTTTATGGATCAGTGACTGTATTTTTCTGATACCAAATTACTTTATAAAAGTCTTATGCCGGTGTCCTCTGCCAGCAGCAATAAATGAAAAAATATACCAATTTTATTATATCCTCAATAGTGTTGGGTACCATAAAACAAGTATTAGTTGAGAATGTATTTTTGAGGAGGAAATGTGGGCAAGCATTGATTAATTAGGTCAACATATATTGGGGACATAGGCTCTACCCAGCAGTGACTCTAACACTGGCGAGACAGCGGTGAACAGGCAAGTAGCCCCTGGATGGACAGAGTCAAGGAGAGAGGTCTCAGAGGACTCACCTGCGATATGAGGGCATTGGAACTTTTCGTTATTGAGGAAGGCATCAACTGGCCTGCAGGCAGATCTTTGCTCTGGTGGCCATGTCACATACCATCCTTGTTGGAAGATTTACCTTAATATAACAGCTGAATAAGAGACATATCCAAATATGCTTGATGTTGCAGGCTAATTCCACCTTTTATATTGTGGACAAGCTAAAAGCTTTATCAGAAACACTGCTGGAAATGTCCAGCCTTTTCCAGAGAAGTGGAGGTCGCCAGATGTTCAACCAGCTGCAGGTGAGTGGTTGGTCTCTGCCACCGAGGGCTAGGGAGCTACTGCTAGGGCATGTCCAAGACATCAGGGCTGCCCTGTAGAAGATTCTACAGAGTCACATCAGGCATGGCGGTTCTAATTGACTCATATAATTGATGTAAAATTAGAGATGTGTGAAAACTTTTTGTGAATTTTCAGTAGTTTACCCATGCAAGATGGTGTAATCGTGAGAATGATTAATAATTTGTTAATGGTAACCAGTTCTTTAAATTCTGTATTAAGCTTAATGTTTTTTAGATTGTTTGCATACTTTTGAATTGTAGGTCTATTCAACAATCAATGATCATTTCCTTATATTCTGTATTGACAACTTAATATTTTAAAAAGGAACAACTTACAGTTTAGAATGGCCTAACTCTATTAGAGCCTGACAATCATTAGTGTAAAACTTTAATTCAGGTAGATCACCTAATAATTTTTTGGGCATTTGTGTAACTTCAACTTACCTTAACTCTGATAGGATGAGAAAATATGCCTGCATTTTAATTCATGTTTAATTTTTCATTAACCACCAGGTAAGTAGTTCAGAGTATGGACTCAGGAGCTAGAATCATTTGAGTTTGATTCCCATTTCAACCCCTGCCACCAGTTGTGTGATCTTGGACTAGTCACTGAAATTCTCTGTGCCTTAGGTTTCTTCCCTGAGAAATGAGGAAGTGATAGTAGTTATGAGGTATAAATGGGTCAGGATACATAGAGCCTTTGGAATAGGTTTTGACACAGAGAAAATGCTACTGGGTGAGTCTGAGTTTTCCAAGAAACAGATGCCAAGACAGGATTACATGTGCAATAATTTTATTTTGGGAAATGGCTGCTGAGCAAAGGAAGAGGAAGCTAGACAGGCTGGAAGCAAGGTTGTCAATGGTGATGCAAGTCTGACCCTGAGGAAAGCAGAGAGGGAGAGGGTCGGGTGGAAGCATCCTGGTGGACCCTGCAATTTAATGGACATCAGATAAGGCTGAGAGGGAGTCACAGAGCTAAAGTCAGTTATCAAGGTAGGGGTCCCATGTCAGTGGAGTCCTGTGGCTTCTGGGAGTGGGCCTGATGTGGTGGTCATTGGTGAGGGACAGCCCATGGGAGACATGGCCTCAGGGCAAAGTGCCATGGATTCAGAGTGCAGCAGTGGGACCTGCCATTTCCGTTTCCTGCAGTTGGAGGTCTGCGATGTTCATTCTCACAGCGACCATGGCCATATGTATTAGCTAGTATTGTAATCTTCTTTAATTTGCTTGTGCATGGATTAATCTGTTAATACAGACATCAGTGAACCTTTGCAGTTAATGGGACAGACAGTATTTTAGACTGGATAAGGTCTCTGCTGCAACTATATATATTGTGTGCAATAACATATCACACAACATCATAAGCGCCAAGTCGAGAGTATACAAAGATCTAGGAGAACATAAAGCAGTGCCTAACTCGGCCTCAAAAATTGGGCAGCTCCTTGTGAAGTCTATGGTGTACCTGAGTACTAAGTGGCCATGTCAGAAATCAAAGTCACATGTCCAACCAATTGAAGAACTTATCTTCCATAGGATAAGATGGTGTAAATTGTTCCTCTATTTCTTAGCTTTGGGATCATGCTCAAGGGAACTTGCAGTGCCTTGGGTTTGTAGTAGTCGATGTCTATGTTCCAGGCCTGGTTCCGCCACTCGATGGAGTGATTAGAGCCTCTGGGTAAAGCCCTAACTTGGCTCTGCTTCCCTGCTCCATCAGTAAAAGACAACAGTAACCTCACGGGGATGTTGTTGAGATTAAAAGACATGATGCATAATAACTGCCCTGCACATCGACTGGCAAATAGCAAATGCCCAGTGAAGGAAGATAAATAAGATTCCAAAAAAGAAAAGCAAACACCAAACTTTCATAATAAAGTCTTGTCATCCTTAGACAAGATTAGTTAAAACCATCACATGTAGGCCGGGCACGGTGGCTCAAGCCTGTAATCCCAGCACTTTGGGAGGCCGAGACAGGTGGATCACGAGGTCAGGAGATCGAGACCATCCTGGCTAACACGGTGAAACCCCGTCTCTACTAAAAAATACAAAAAAACTAGCTGGGTGAGGTGGCGGGTGCCTGTAGTCCCAGCTACACGGGAGGCTGAGGCAGGAGAATGGCATGAACCTGGGAGGCGGAGCTTGCAGGGAGCTGAGATCCGGCCACTGCACTCCAGCCTGGGCGACAGAGCGGGACTCCGTCTCAAAAAAAAAAAAACAAAAAACAAAAAAACAAAAAAAATCACATGTAATAAGGTGAATGTGAGAAATAAAAGAGCTAATTACAAAGGGTACATACTATTTGAGAATTCTTGTCTGGAGCTCCCGTGTTATCAGGTTATGTGCTGGACCAAAATCTGGATAGCATACAAATATTCTCTAAGAAATTGGCAAATTCCAAAATTAATTCCCAGTCATTGATCCTGAGGCAGAGCCTGGATACATCAGCATCTTTCCCTCTCAGCTTCTTGCTGGTTTTTGTATGTCGTAAGTGTGGGGCAGTGCAATGCAAGTACATGGATATCATTGGCACAATAAAGGGGCAAGATGTCATTAAGTTGATGAAAAAATCTTGGAGAACTCTCCAGAGTAAACGATTTGTCTCCAATCATTGACAAATGAGGCAAAGTCACAACCATCAATAGTAATGAAAGAATAATGGTACAGATGAAGCAATGAAAGATGTTTCTGAAGATGAGTAGCAAAGCATTGAGAGAGGGTTTGGGAAATTCTGAAATCCTTCCTCAGAGTTGTTATAATGATGACCCTCTCTTTATAACTGGCCTCTGAGGAAGGCCATGCAAAGGAAAGGAAAGAATCTTATAGAAAGTAAAAGATCACTATATAGGTTCGTTAGAAAATTTTGCCAAAAACAAACCACTTAATTCATTCTTTGTTTTTAGTATTAATACATAATTACAACTACAACATAAATTTTTGTAATTGTTGATTTTGTTTTTCAAGGTAAAGTCCTAATAAGATGTTATCCCGTTATTTATTGTGGTGTTTTAAAACTTCTTTTACGTGGATTCAGTTTATATGCCTTGTTCCTTTGTAATGAAACTTTGAATAAGTCTAATAGGTATTATTCAATAATATGAAATAATGCAATTATTTTTGTTAAGCTATGTTATTTTTCTTTAGGAGGCCCTGAGAAACAAATTTGTAAGAAACTTTGTAGAAATGCAGTTGCACATTGATGTAGACAAACTTACTGAAAAACTCCAGACATACGGTAAGCGTGCTGATGGATGTGGTAGTGTTCTTCTGCCTAAATGGCTCTGCCACTTAGGTGGGTCCTCCCCCTTGGGCCATGACGTTGCTAAGTGACTTCCAGCAGATCGCTTTTCCTCTCTCAGTTTCTGTTTTCCTATCTGGATCCTGAAAGGCTTGAACTAAATACACCCCAAAGTTTGTTCATGCCTGAAGTTTTTTTGATTCACTGATTCAGGACTTAACTACTAAAGAACCTAGTTAAAAAGGAAGCTGCCTGATTCAAACACAAGAATTGTGAATTACAGAATAAGTTTATAAAAGAAATTATTATTATTGAGTTAAAAGTAACTTGAAAGCCATTGCATAGATTTGAAAATGAGAAACTCAGATAAAAACATTACGTATCAGTAAACATTTATTGTACCTCTGCGACTGATGAATCTGTGAATTCATTTAGGTGTTTTAACAAACATTTGCTGGACACACAAGGAGAGCCAGTTCCGTGAAATAATCCAGAAGGGCATAAACTATTCCTGTTCACCATGCAGTGCAGAGAAGAAGATGACTGTGCTTAGAAACTGCAACACTGTGGCAAAATCAGCAATCAGGGCCCTGCCAGAGAAACTCTCAGCAGCCTAACCCAGTTGGCAGGGACCTGGAGTCAGAGGAAGGATGGGTGTCAGGCTGTTCCAGGTCCCTGACTCCGTCACGCTCTGCTTGTGCATGGGAAAGGGTTTCGGATCTGCCTTACATATGAAAGTCAGAAGAAGGCAAGACAGTTTATGAGACATAATATAGTACTTCCCTTTAAAACAATTTCTGGTGAATGTAATACTTAAAACTACTTCAGAAAGGTTAATCATATTTTAAAATGTTTTGTATTTTAAATGCATTACATAATTTTTTTCAATTAATTAAAACACCTTTAAAAAAAGAAGTAGCACTGGAAAGCTTATAACAGTGTCCCCATCTTCTGTTGCTGGAACCAAGGACTTACATGGGTCCGAGAGATCCTGTGTGGAACACAGTTGTCTCCTGAGTTTGCATCTACCGTGGTGCTAGTGTTAATGCAGATGTCTTAGAGTGTGAATTGTACCTGAGCCACGTTTGTCCAACACGTTGCTGCTTAGCCGACACTACTTTTGAATAGGTTTTCCCACATGTAAGCTTCCGTTGTAAAATTAAGAGAAAGTTCCCTAGAAATTTAGAACTTTTCCTACAAGTGTGTTGGGACACAGAATATGAGATTCACATGGAATTTTGAGATCCATGAAGTGTGATCCTCTCTTCTTTCTGCTCCTGCCTGATGCTGGAGGTTGAAGACCATCTCATCCAGGTGAATGTTGGCTATTTTCTCCCACCCTGTACAGCCCTCCAGGAGCAGGCACAAAGTGGGGTCAGGCGTTCACGGGTGGGGTGGTGGTGAGGAATTGATCACTGACTGGATGCAAATCTCCTTTTGTAACTTAGCTAACAAATGAACTCACCTTACTGCATGCACCCTTTTAAAATTTATTCCTAGGTCATACTCACTTTTCTTCATCCTATAATCAGTATCTGGAAACTGAGGTGACTATTTGAAGATATATTGATGCAACTTCTGGGAATATTTGCCTAATCATGCTGTCATTTTTATTCATTATATAACTTTTATTTTATTTTTATTTTTTTGAGACAGAGTTTTGCTCTTGTCACCCAGGCGGTAGGGCAATGGAGCAATCTCGGCTCACTGCAACCTGCGACTTCCGGGTTCAAGCAAGTCTCCTGCCCCACCCTCGCCAGTAGCTGGAACTACAGGCACGCACCACCATGCCTGGCTGATTTTTGTATTTTTAGTAGAGATGGGATTTCACCAAGTTGGCCAGGCTGGCTCAAACTCCTGACCTTAGGTGATCCTCCCGCCTTGGCCTCCCAAAGTGCTGGGATTATAGGCGTGAGCCTCTGAGCCTGGTCTCATTATATAACTTCAAAAAATAACTTTTTGCTTTATTACAAAAAGTATATATGTCCGTTGTAGAAACATTAGAAAATACAAATAAGCCAGAAAACAAATCCACCTATAATCTTATCACCACAGACAGCTATTTTAAAAGCCTCAGAGTTCTTTTTTAGATGAATTTATATGTACTCATATGAAGATAAGTATATGTATTTTCACAAAAATGATTAAACTGTTCATATAATTTTGTTACCTGATTGCAAAAAATTAAGATGATTATAAAAGTTTTTTGTATCCATAAACATTGACTGTTACTAAGAAAAAGTCCCTTCGTCTAGCTTTGCCTTCCATTTCACTCCATAGTACGAATTTAAACTTAGGAATTTCTTTAGGATTAGTCGTTACATATCTAACTGATATACCTGTGGTAGTATTTCTTGATTTATTTGTTACAGGAATTATCAATTGATTTCCTGTTCTGAAAGATGCAGATTTAGTTTTGTACTACATCATTTCCCTGATCAGTTGCTCCCACTATGCTAATATGACCATTTTAGTTGTCATAGAACAGTATGAGGAGATAAATGTTGTTCAGTGCAGAGCCAGGCTATGCATTATAATGACATTCCCGTATTTACCATGTCTCCCTTTTCCTAGAGTTTTATGCTCTCTTGCTATTACATGAAGCACTTGTTCTCCATTGCTCCCACCTCCTGTGTGCCAACACATCATTTTTATGTTGAGTCCTTTTGTCTGTGCAAATGCCACCCAGACCCCCTACCACGCTCCACCTGGGCAGGCTGCCCGCTCCTGCCAGCACCCAGCTGCTTTCCTAGGAATTCTCTGCTCTGCTCTCCTGGGGTGGATACCATGATTCCTGGGCTCTATGTCCTCCTTTTTGTTTTGTTGTCATGTTTTGTGGGTTCATATTAATCAGTGTCGTCCTGAAAAAGAGAATGAGAGAAAAAATTCCTGA
This sequence comes from Macaca nemestrina, assembly GCF_043159975.1. Classification (NCBI taxonomy): domain Eukaryota; kingdom Metazoa; phylum Chordata; class Mammalia; order Primates; family Cercopithecidae; genus Macaca; species Macaca nemestrina. The sequence continues at coordinate 118,664,779 of NC_092128.1, forward strand.
GTGATTTTACTCAGTAAAGTAAAATTACATCTGAATGATATGTGGAAATATCCCCTATTTCATTACCAATAATTTTGTATCTCTTCTTTCTCTCTCCTTTTTGTTTTTAATCAGTCTTGTCAGTCTTTTAATCAGTCCTTTATTTTATTTTTTTATTATACTTTAAGTTCTAGGGTACGTGTGCACAACATGCAGGTTTGTTACATATGTATACTTGTGCCATGTTGGTGTGCTGCACCCATCAACTCGTCAGCACCCATCAACTCATCATTTACATCAGGTATAACTCCCAATGCCATTTCTCCCCCTTCCCCCCTCCCCACAATAGGCCCCGGTGTGTGATGTTCCCCTTCCCGAGTCCAAGTGATCTCATTGTTCAACTCCCACCTATGAGTGAGAACATGCAGTGTTTGGTTTTCTGTTCTTGCGATAGTTTGCTGAGAATGATGGTTTCCAGCTGCATCCATGTCCCTACAAAGGACACGGACTCATCCTTTTTTATGGCTGCATAGTATTCCATAGTGTTTATGTGCCACATTTTCTTAATCCAGTCTGTCACTGATGGACATTTGGGTTGATTCCAAGTCTTTGCTATTGTGGATAGTGCTGCAATAAACATACGTGTGTACGTGTCTTTATAGTAGTATAGATTTATAATGCTTTGGGTATATACCCAGTAATGGGATGGCTGGGTCATATGGTATTTCTAGTTCTAGATCCTTGAGGAATCGCCATACTGTTTTCCACAATGGTTGAACCAGTTTACAATCCCACCAACAGTGTAAAAGTGTTCCTCTTTCTCCACATCCTCTCCAGCACCTGTTTTTTCCTGACTTTTTAATGATCGCCATTCTAACTGGTGTGAGATGGTATCTCATTGTGGTTTTGATTTGCATTTCTCTGATGGCCAGTGATGATGAGCATTTTTTCATGTGTCTGTTGGCTGTATACATGTCTTCTTTTGAGAAATGTCTGTTCATATCCTTTGCCCACTTTTTGATGGGGTTGTTTGTTTTTTTCTCGTAAATTTATTTGAGTTCTTTGTAGGTTCTGGATATTAGCCCTTTGTCAGATGAGTAGATTGCAAAAATTTTCTCCCATTCTGTAGGTTGCCTGTTCACTCTGATGGTAGTTTCTTTTGCTGTGCAGAAGCTCTTTAGTTTGATCAGATCCCATTTGTCAATTTTGGCTTTTGTTGCCGTTGCTTTTGGTGTTTTAGACATGAAGTCCTTGCCCATGCCTATGTTCTGAATGGTATTACCTAGGTTTTCTTCTAGGGTTTTTATGGTTTTAGGTCTAACATTTAAGTGTCTAATCCATCTTGAATTAATTTTCATATAAGGAGTAAGGAAAGGATCCAGTTTCAGCTTTCTACTTATGGCTAGCCAATTTTCCCAGCACCATTTATTAAACAGGGAATCCTTTCTCCATTTCTTGTTTTTCTCAGGTTTGTCAAAGATCAGATGTCTGTAGATGTGTGGTATTATTTCTGAGGGCTCTGTTCTGTTCCATTGGTCTATATCTCTGTTTTGGTACCAGTACCATGCTGTTTTGGTTACTGTAGTCTTGTAGTATAGTTTGAAGTCAGGTAGTGTGATGCCTCTAGCTTTGTTCTTTTGACTTAGTATTGTCTTGGCAATGCGGGCTCTTTTGTGGTTCCATATGAACTTTAAAGCAGTTTTTTCCAATTCTGTGAAGAAAGTCATTGGTAGCTTGATGGGAATGGCACTGAATCTATAAATTACCTTGGGCAGTATGGCCATTTTCACAATATTGATTCTTTCTATCCATGAGCATGGAATGTTCTTCCATTTGTTTGTGTCCTCTTTTATTTTACTGAGCAGTGGTTTGTCATTCTCCTTGAAAAGGTTCTTTACATCCCTTGTAAGTTGGATTCCTAGGTATTTTATTCTCTTTGAAGCTATTGTGAATGGGAGTTCATTCATGATTTGGCTCTCTGTTTGTCTGTTAATGGTGTATAAGAATGCTTGTGATTTTTGCACATTAATTTTGTATCTTGAGACTTTGCTGAAGTTTCTTATCAGCTTAAGGAGATTTTGGGCTGAGACGATGGGGTTTTCTAAATATATGATCATGTCATCTGCAAACAGGGACAATTTGACTTCTTCTTTTCCTAACTGAATACCCTTTATTTCTTTCTCTTGCCTGATTGCCCTGGCCAGAACTTCTAATCAGTCTCTTAAACACGATTACAAGTTTTCACAGTGTTCAATACTTCTTATATCCTTTTCTATATATTCCAACCTATTTTTTCTTTATGCTTTAGTATGTGATTTTTTTTCTTACTAGTTTTTAAATTAACACATTTTCTCTTCAGCTGGGTCTAATCTGCTATTAAACATACCGATGAAGTTCTTCATTTAAGTTGTTGCATTTTCCACTTAAAATTTAAATTTTATTATTTTAGAATAGTTTTTAGCTCCCTGGTGAAAGTCTATTTTCATCTAATTTTGGACACAATAGTCACATTTTGGAAGTGCATGTTGTGAGCTTTAATACTTGTCTTTTGTGGGTATTTTTAAGTCTATTTTTCTCTTGTTTTTTGGTTATTTTTCTTGCCTTGTCTCCAGGAATATTAAGGATTAAGAAAATCGAAACCAGATATTATAAATGGAAAATTGTAGAAATAAATTTGAGTCTCCTGATAGTGCTATCTTCCTCTAGATAATGTTATTTTCTGGCTTCTGGCAGAGAGCTAGGGCAGGGCCACGTTCTCCTAATCTAGTTGGGGATGGAGTGGATTGATGGAGGTACACTTCAGCCTTAGTAGGGAAATTTCCAGTTTCCTGTATTCCTGGATAGATGCCCTATTTGGGTGGGGTGGGGGGTCTCACCTATAAAACTGATATCAATTAGGGACCATGTAGATCCTGAGTTCAAAGTCCCATGGACCACTGGAGACTCAGCCTCTCAGTTTTTGGCAGGACCAAATACCAGGCTTCCCAAAGTTCCCTTTTCTCTTGCATCTCTGACCTTTGAGCTTTTGCTGCCTTGGTACCTCTTTAAAGTCTTTATATAGATTTTCTTTTTTTTAAATTTCAATAGGGTTTTGGGGAACAGGTGGTGGTTGGTTACATGGATAAGTTCTTTAGTGGTGCTTTCTGAGATTTTAGTGCAGCCATCACCTGAGCAGTGTACACTACACCCAATGTGTAGACTTTTTTAAACTTTTAAACTAAAATCTTTATATAGATTTTTTAAAGGTCATTCATATTTTCTGATTGTTCTTGGCAGGAAGCTTCATCTGCCCCACGTTGTCTTCCATTACTCTAAGTGGGGGTTTCCTCAATATGGCCTTTCAATCTGAAGACGATGGCTCTTCAATTAAGGGGAGTTTTCTTGTCATCGTTTCTTTGATATTTTTACCTCTCTATAAAAATAATGCTATTTTAACTTTAGTTTATTTTAAAATTACTATTACTGTTTTCTATTTGTTTATTTTGAGTTCTCTCTTTAATGTTGGAGGGTTTGCTTTAAAATTTGGTGACATTATGAGCGAGGCATAAAAGTGTTTTGGTGAGTAGAAGTTATTGTGACTCAGTTCACATTAGTAGTTCCCAACTGAGGATGATTGTGTCCTCCAAGGGGTGTTTGGTTATGTCTGGAGATATTTTTGGTCGTCACAGCTGGTCACAGCTACTGCCACCTAACAGGTAGAGGCTAGGGGTATTGCTAAACATCCTACACTGCACAGAGCAGCCCTCCACAACAAGGAATTATGGGCCCAAAGTGTCTGTAGGGCCTAGCTTGATAAACTCTCATTTAGAGAAATAGGATGGAGTCACCTCTTGAAAACAAATGTCAGGAGGAGACACACTGGAATGTTAAATCCTCTGGTCTGTTTTGGCTGATGCCTGCCATGTCTAGGACGCACCTGATGAGTCCTCAGGTGTATACACTGAATCAGGAACAATCATCAACTTGTATTACTATCTTGAGCTTGGCCTCACATTACTGTAGAATTTTATACTATGTTGTTTTATGTCAACCTATATGTGAACCTCAGTATTGTTTTGGCCCTTTCAGACTTAAAGTAGCCTGTGTTTCTTTGCCACGCCTCTTGTTCCATGGGCCCTGTGTGTTTTTCTTGGCCCAGTTTTACTGTATACTGTGAGACGAAGCGACCCAATAAGAGCCGTGACTGTAGGACTCTCACCAGGGGTTTTGCCCATTCGTTTCCTGTCCTCTGTAATCCATCTTTCTCACATAGCAGTGCCCTCATCATTTAGGTTGGGGAGTGTAGTCGAGGTCTCCAAAGTGATGGAACATGCAGTCAATACTAGACCACATTTTATTTTTATTATATCTAGTGCATTGTGCAGGAGCTGTTACCCAACAAGGATATTGCTTCTTTCCTCCCAGAGGAGGGAGATCTGCCTAGTGTCCTAAGACCTAAGAGTTTTTGTGTGGAGCTGCTTTTCTAATTTGTAATTAATGCCACATAATAATGTTTTAGTCAACATTGATCTGCATACATGATGATGTTCCTATAAGGTCATAATGAGCTGAAAATTCCTACTGCCTAGTGACTTCGTAGCCATCATCACATTGTAGAACAACACATTACTCACTTGTTTGTGGGGATGCTGGTGGAAACAAACCTACTGCACTGCCAGTCATATAAAAGTCTAGCACACACAATTATGTACAGCACGTAATACTTGATCATCATACTGTAACTACTATGTTATTGGCATATGTATTTAATTCAATTTGGAGTGTATTTCATATATATGTGTGTGTATATATGTGTGTGTATATATATATATGAGTTAAGTGTAAAGCAGCCTCAAGTAGGTCCCTCAGGATGTATCCAGAAAAATCCATTGCTAGCATAGGAGATGACAGCTCTATGTGTGTTAGTGCCCTGAAGACCTCCTTCCAGTGGGACAAGAGGTAGAGGTGGAAGAAAGTGATATTGATGATAATGACCCTGTGTAGGCCTAGGCTAATGTGTGGTTTTGTGTGTTAGTTTTTAACAAAAAAACTAAAAAATAAAAAAAATACCTGAAAAGTAAAACAAGCTAGCTCAAAGAATAAGGATATAAGGAAAATATTTTTGTACAGCTGTACGATGTGTTTTGTATTTTAAGCTAAGTATGATTACAAAAGGGTCAAAATGTTAAAAAATTAAAAAGTTTATAAAGCATAAAGTTACAGTGATCTAAGGTTAATTTTTTTTTGAAGAAAAATTTAAAGAATAAATTTAGTGTAGCTTAAATATACAGTGTTTGTAAAGTGTAGAGTGGTGTATGGTAATGTCCTAGGCCTTCACATTCACTCACCACTCACTGCTTCATCAGAGCAACTTCCAGCCTGCAGACTTTATTGATGAGTACTCTATACAAGTGTATCATTTAATACCATATAAAATCTTTCACGTCATATTTTTATTATACCTTTTCTATGTTTAGAGATTTTAGATAAACAAATACTTAACATTGTGTTACAATTGCCTACAGTATTCAGTACAATAACATTCTATGCAGGTTTGTAGGAGCAATAGGCTATGCTATACAGCTAGGTGTGCAGTAGGCTGTAACATCTAGGATTGTGTAAGTCCACTCTGTGATGTTCACACACAATGAAATTGCCTAATGCTGCCTTTTTATGCTGCATTTCTCAGAATGCATCCTCATGTTTAAGTGATGCATGGCTGTAAGATGTACCTATGTCTCCCAATTATATGCATGATAAGAAAGCTTAAAGCCTTCTCCAAAGCAGTTTCGATTCTGCTACTGGAAGATAATGAAAGTCACACTATCGTGAGACCAAGTCACTCTTCACTGTGTTTAACATCTGCCATTTTATGCAGTTAAATTGTCTAACCACGCTTACTAGGCAAGCTTATAGTGCAGCCTATTCCAAATAACAAATGGTCAGCAACATACAGATGCAGTAGAAAAATGTCTCCAGTTTGCTCTACACTGCAAAATTTAACAATCTCCACTTCTCCATTAAAATAAAGGCCCCCGCAATGCACAATATACTTTTTGGTTTTCTATTTTCTAGTTGTTCTGCTTACTTTCATGCAGAAAAATTAATTAAAGATACTTAGTTGGAGCCACGCTCTCTCCTTATAGGTGTTACATGATAATAGCACTTACTGTAAATCAGGTTATAGTGTATATATAAACTTCAACTACATTTACTTTTCACAAAAATTTCATGGGTAATTTTCCTTTACTTATGCTACAGATGAAGAAAGTGAAACTTTTACAGATTAAATAACTATCTAATGCAAAACAAGATAAATAGTGCAATTGCCATGGGAGCAAAGCCATGTCTTGTCAGCTTTGCAACAACAGTGGCCTGCACTCCTGGAGCAGTGACAGCGGGGGTCAATGCCACTTCTATGTTCCCAAACCAGGTTATCCCAGCCCATGTCTTTTGTGGGTCTTGCTTTTTGATGCTTCCCAGGGCTATAATTGCCCATAAGAATATCCAAGTTTAGCCTCATACCCACACTATTTAGAAATCAGAAGAACCCTCAAGGGAATTTTCATTCACAGCAATTGCATACCCCATAAATACCAGTCATTACGGTAGCATTTCACAGCTATCTCCAGAACCTGAGACCTCAGTACTTCTAGCAGGTGCTAGGCAGTGTTCCAGAGCCCATGGAAAATCATGGCGTAAACATGATGAAATGTCCAAAGGAATCACTTTTGCAGCAACATTTTGAGGGCAATGAGATCATTTTATACTAAAAAAATGAGTAGACTAGTACAATATAACATTTTCACACGCAAAAATCAGTTATTTCGTGGAATTTTCACCTTCTCAAGGCTCATCCAGGATCCTGTCTTCTTCTTGCACACCCTTATATCCACCCTTCTCCCTGGGTGGGGTAGCTTGAGAAGTGCAATGCAACAAGGCACTGTCGGCACAGTCTGCTGGAGTCATCAGCCAAGGGCTGGTTCAGAGATGTGGTGCCATCTTAGAGAAGGAAATAGAGAAAGCAGACAAGAAATGGTAAGACTGCTGGTGTCAGCACTGGCTCCGCAACAGCCAGTCCAGGCCAGCTGTCCAGCCCTGGCCCTCTGTGTTCCTACAGCAGATAAACTGGGGTGCTGAGTGTTTCATTTTGGTTGGGTTGGGGTGGGGCTGGAAATCTGGAAATTCCCCTACCACACAGGACATTGCTTTGATTGTGCTGTGTTACCTGAACTAATATTGGAGTCTTAGAGCAGAATAAAGGCAGTGGAGTTTGTCTGCTCCTCTACTGAAAACAACTTTACATAGTGTATTAGTAACTGTGATACTAGGAAATAGTTATTGAGTGCTCTCTATGTGCCAGACACAGTGTCAAGCATGTTACGTGTTATTCTACCTCATCTTTGGAAAAAGACCATTGAGCAGATGATTATCATTTCCCTTTCACAAAGAGGACAAGGATTAAACAGCCTCAGATGTCCACTGAGGGGTGGTGAGCAGACACCCAACTCCATCTGACCCATTTGCCACAAGGCCCAGTAGGCGGTGGAGATCCTGTGTCCCCATCTCCAGGCCAAATGGGCACCATGCCAAGATAAATTCTTTAAACCAAACCACATGACTTCTTGTTGAGTGAGGTGGGCTGGACCAGACTGCTAGCCACCCTCTAATCCTTCCATGTCAGTGCCGAGGGAAAGGCCTCACTGGTGTGCCTTGCAGCGGCTCAAAGGCTCAGAACTTTTCCAAGGAACTCTGAGATGCTGTGTCCCAGTTGGGGAACTCGGGGGACTCATGACACTCTGAGGCAGAACATGCTACGCTGTGGATCCTTCTACCTCCTCTTTGATTGTGTCATCCAAACACCAAAGGTCCTTTTCTGCCTTAAACCTTAGAAAGTGTTGACTATAAAACTAAATGAGAAATGAAAACTGCTGTGCAATTACGTGTTTCTGCTATTGATGCGATTTGAAAACTGTGGCTTGAACTATTTTCTTCTCACTGATTTTTCCAGTGAGCTTGTTTTATTCTTCTATGAATTCAGTTTGACGGTCTTAACTTAACCAGGCCCTTCAGGCTCTACCAAATTGGGAATTATGGGAGGATTTCTATGAGATGTGTGTGAGAGCTCCGATGGCAATAGTTAATTGATTTTCTGCTTTAGAGTTTACGAAATGGCTTTATGTCTTTTTTATATTTTTCATCTCTCTCTGGAAAACAGTACCAAGATTTTCATTCTTTCTAAAATATAGATGATAAATCCCAGGCTTAGAGACTGACTTTTTCAAGGCACTACAATATTCTGTGGAATCAAAAACCCAATTCTTTGAATTCCAGATCATGTAATTCTTCTACTATGTGTTAGGCAGGGCTGTCTGGAATTCCTGATGTTTAAATATTTTTGACACACAGAAAGCAGAAGTTTAATATGGTTCCACTCAATATAAATGCAGCCTGGTGTATTTGTAAGAAGGTGGACCCCAAAGCTAGATGGCATGTGTTTGAATCATGGTTTTGAAACTTACTGGTTGCTTATATTCTTTGTCCCTTAATTCCTATACTTTAAAATGAACATGCCACTAGCAATTCCTTGTGGATATAAGGATTCAGTGAGACAATACACAAGTGCCCAGAATTGTACCTGGCACGAGACTGACACTCATACAATGATACTTCACTATTATTGTAGATAATTAGCAAAAGCTTCATTATCAGAAATCCAGCCTTCCCAAATCCTTACACTCATGTCTTGGCCTGAGATCTGAAAATTACTGGAATATAATAACAGCAGTTACAACATAACAACAGTCTTTTCTTTGAGAAACTGTTCAATGCAGGTTGAGGGGATGAAGGGCAGAAGGAGCCCCACACTCCTTGATGTTGTTTGGAAGCTTACATGTTCTCAGCCATCTGAAGTTGGTGGATGGAAACTAATCTTTCCTTACCAGGGAAGAAGTTGAGGCTAGGACAGGTCAACTGATTTTTCTACAGACCTCAGAATGATGGAGATGGATCTTGATGTAATTTCTTGTTCAGGGCTGGCCCCCCTTTACAGAGCCCCAACACCCCTTTCAAACCTGAGTAGGGTGCCAAGCAAGCAATGTCCAGACTTAATCCAGAAACCTTGGATGCCAAGAGGATCTGGGAGCAGGGAAACCAGTAGAGGAGGGAAGTGAGCATGAGACACAGAGGCAGCCGTCAGTGGGGACTGATGCTGCCATGTTTGGTGACAAATGCCTGGGATGGCAGGTAGGCTCCAAGCTTCGATGGAGAGTGGAAGTGAGCACAGGGAGCAGCTGACTGTCATTTGGAAAGCTGAGCATTCAGGAGATCAGTGAGATATAGGAGGGCCAGCAGGAAGCAGTGCCTGCACACAGAGCCAGGTATAGATTGTTGTCTGTCATCATACAATGGAGGGCAAGTGATGGAACCTGCAGGCAGAGGCTGCCCCCAGATCACAGAGGAGAAGAACAAAGTCAAGGGCTGACACTGGAGGCACACCTAGAGAACTTCGGTTCCACAAAATATTTCCTAGGTGGACACTTGGAAGTCTGGTGTGGAATGTTACAGTGTGCCTGTCAGAGGTGTTGGAACCAGAGCGACTCCATTTCGAGTGAGGGCTAGGAAAATGAGGCTGAGACTTGCTGGGCTGCATTCTCAGAAAGTTAGGCATTCCTAGCCTCCAGATGTTTACAGTTAGGGAACAAATTAATAACGTTTACGAAACAGCCCTAGACTTGGGTGCGTCCAGATATCCTGATATCTGGACAACAAAAGCATTCTGAATAATATCAATTCTTGCAAAATATGGTAATTGAGAAAATTAATCCTTTATCACAAATCCTTATAGTAGGACATATTTCCCTATATCTGCAAGCATTGTACCTGGGGTGGATGTGTTCCTCCTCTTACTTTTGGGAACGTCTATCCTACTCTGTCTATGGAGTGGCTGTTCTTTCACCACTTTACTTTCTTAATAAACTTGCTTTTGCTTTGCACTGCGGACTCACCCTGAATTCTTTCTTGCACGAGATCCAGGAACCCTCTCTTGGAGTATGGATTGGGATCCCTTCTCTGTAACATTCCCAGGAATCACCAGCAACAAACATTGTTGGATAGAGAATGCATTTGTATATTCAATAGCAGAATAACATAGAACTGGAATGTTAGTCATTCAACACTTGTCCCAAAGTACATCATATTCTTTGGTACAAGTAAAAGGTCCAAGAAATGTTAAGTGTCATATGAATTTGTAAGCCTGATCTTGGAAGATTCTAAACATGCTTGCATTTCTTTCTGACTTGGTATTTCCCAGACAGTGGATGGTTCTGGCCAATCTGATAGATTTGGGGTTGGGTGGAGGCTAGTTGTAACCGAGCTCCTTTAGGAGAGCTTTTTGAGAGGATTATGTGTCAGAAGCTGAGGTCTCCCCACTGCTTGAGACTGGGTTAAGCAGCTCCCATAGCTGAGAAAGTGATCATTGGCAACTGACAACTGCCCCACAATGATTTTGTCTACAGAGTTTTATAATTTGCTGTGTGTTTTTGTGCATATTGTGGGTTTCTAAAAACACACTGATATGCTTTCAGGTGTGTTCAGTTTTTCTCAATTAATTTTTAAATTTTCTTGATAAAGTCCTGAGCGGAAAAAAAAAAAAAAAAAAAAAGCCCTTGATCTCATTAAGGAGTGGGTCCTAGGGTGGGTGGAGACTCCTTTGCTGTGAACGTCACACCAACTAGATGAGCAGGATCACTTCCTCTTGTACCACCGAGGGTGAAGGCACATTCGCCTCACCTGATATGATGGGGTGGCCCTGGGCATCTTCTGCTGGCAGGGCCTCCTGCAGAACAAACTTGATCAGCTTGGTTCCCCACACAGCTCCACCACCCACAGACTCTGCCATCTTTCCTGCTGCTTTTCTTCTTGAGGTCATGTTCTGAGCATTCCCACGCGGCCTTGTTCTAGATCATTTGGTTTTTCCAGCTCCTTCCTGAAACCAGAGTGAAAATACTGAGATAGCCTCAGTCCTTTGCCCTGAAAATGTTTGATGTCAGCATTCATAGCCAAGGTGTTGCTACTTTACTCTGCTCCTCTATTTCCATTTCCAATGCACAGATCCAGGACAGAGACTATACCAGGATTTGGTTTCCTCAGTGCCAATGCTCCTTCATAATTGCTTTTGCAAAATTAATGTAATAAAATGACTTTCCCAAAATGACTGCTTCAGGGAAAGCATGTTTTTTTTTTTTAGAATTACATGACTCCAGGCTGAAACTTTTTTTCCCTGAGCTCTCCATGAGAGGGTCTTTCCTAACACATGTAGACTTTCCCTCTGATGTTTATCCTGTTGTCTCCAACTGTGTTTCCTTAGGCTGCTGTATTACCCTTTGTGCTTTAACTGTTTTTTTCCCTCATGTACACGTAAGTATCAGTGTTACAGAACATGCGTATAAAAGGGGGGACTTTACACTCAGCAAGCAAATGGCAAATTTCGCATATGACTAAAATTTGACTCTTTTGAGCAATTTTTAGTGGAAGAATTCATATTCATTTTCAAATTCATTTGCACAATCTCCACTATATGAGCGGTAAGCACTGGGAAGAAACAGAAGTTGATCTGTCCTAATCTGTTCACTTTCCTCAGGAGGGCTGCTGGATGAGATGTTTAACCACGCAGGCGCTGGACACTTCCGTTTCTTGGGCAGCATCTTGGTCAATCTCTCTTCCTGCGTGGCGCTGAACCGTTTCCAGGCTGTGCATTCTGTCGACATCCTGGAGACTAAAGCACATGAACTCTTGCAGCAGAACAGCTTCTTGGCCAGTAAGTACTCAACGAAAAAATACGTTCAACAAGGTGCCAACTCCTGTAAGTTGTCATTTTGGGAGTTTCTCCCTAAAGGTGTCTTACGATAGCTCAGAAAGAAAAGAAGTCCTTTCCAGATAAAACATAAAATAAAGCAGAATTAGTTGCCTTAGATAAAACATAAAATAAAACAGAAATATTTGCCTTGGTTAATAAAAAGTTGTACCTTATGCCATAGTGACTAATAACGTTTTCACCATCCTAGGACCATTGCTATTTACTGCTTCTGCTCTTACCATTTTATGACATCATGTTCTGGTTAAATCTCACTTCATAAATCATACTATTCCTGATTAAAATTATACTCTAATTTCCTGCATCACCTTTACTTTGATCAGAGTATCTTGATATCCTGGTTGGGGCGGAGAGCAGGCAATGGTCAACTCTACTCCATTATTTAATTGTTCACCCATTCAAGATAAATATGGTGATGCTCTCATATTCTTTTGGAATATACATTTAATTATTTTTAATAGAAGTTTTCTATTAGTTTGTTAAGGTTGCTGTAACAAAGTATCGCAGACTAAAACAAGAGAAGTTTATTGTCTCAGAGTTCTGGAAGCTAAATATTCCAGATGGAGACATCCACTGGTTTTTCCTGCGGGCTATGAGGAGAGGATCTTCTCTAGGCCCCTGTCATTGGCTAGTAGGTGGCCATCTTCTCCCTGGGTTTCTGCACCTCATCTTCCCTCTATGTATTTCTCTGTGTTTAAGTTTCCCTCTTTTTATAAAGACACCTGCATATTGAGTTAGGGCGCACCCTAACGGCCCTCATTTTAACTTGATTACTCTTTAAATGTTATCTCCAAATATAGTCACATTCTGAGGTACTGGGGGTTAGAACTTCTACATATGAATTTAATAGCGGACATGATTTAGCTGTAATAGGCTTTATGAATGCAATTCAAAGAATCCATGTGGCATAAAATAGAATCCATGTATTTAAGTTATGAATGATAAGTAACCCCAAAGAGATGGATTCTGCACATTAACATCTGCAATCAAGAGAAGAAATCCCTGCAAAAATCATCTAACAAATAATTTATTTGTGTTGATTATACCACAGTTTGCTTTTATGAAAAATACAAAGCAGCACTGGACAGGGAATTAAGAGATCTTGGTTTAGGCTTACCACCAATTGCCTGTGTGACTGAAAGTCAGCTTTGCCCCTGGGGGCTCGGGCTCTGAGTCTGCAGGAGTGGAGGGCTGTGAGTTTCAGGCTCCTGCAACTTTCTTGTCTTGCCCAGTGTAGACGTGGTTAGAGCCACTCCCTGCAGTGTGGTAATGCTTCACTTTTCCTTTTCTGCCACTAGGTATCATTTTCAACAATTCCTTACTCGGCAAGAGCTTCAGATCAGAGTCTGTCAAACTGCCACCCTATGTCTCCTATACAATCCGGACCAATGTGCTATACAGCATGCGAACAGATGTGGTAAAAAACCCTTCCTGGAAGTTCCACCCTCAGAATCTACCAGCTGATGGATTCAAATATAACTACATCTTTGTCCCACTGCAAGACATGATCGAAAGAGCCATCATTTTGGTGCAGACTGGGCAGGAAGTCCTGGAACCAGCAGCACAGACTCAGGCGGCCCCTTACCCCTGCCATACCAGCGATCTGTGAGTAGCCTGGGGCTGGAACCACCGACAGTGAGAAGGGCCTTGCATTTGGCAAGCTGAGGAGAGAAAACTCTGAGTTTTTCTATGGTTATTTCAAAAAGCGCTGTTAAAAAAGTTCACCACCCACTTTTTAATTTTGTAAGGTTCATTTTTTTTTATATGCTTGTAATCTTCAGGTAGAAGAAATATATAATGGTTGAGTTAATACAATCAAGTGAAGTTTTAAATTTGACATCAGGCATCATCTACAGTTTTAAATACACTTAAAATATATTTGATGAATAACATTCACAAGGGCTGTGCATGTCCAACAAAAGACTCCACTTATCTAATCTTGGGAAAACTGAGGGAGGTTATTTTCTCTGCAGTGCAAATCCTTAGACATAGGCTGTATACTGGGCAGGGTGGCGAGGGATTCCATACAGGCCTTGATCATGGCTTAGGTACCCATGAAGTAATAAGGGAACATTTAGGAGTTCAATTGTATAATTTGGCTGGTAACATCTACAGGAATAGAGGGGAAGCTCAGTGAAGGGCTGGAGCAGCTGCACAAGAGGACTTGGAGGGGACATGATGGAGGCATTAAAGCATCCATCAGGGAGGCCAGGCAGGGGATGTTTGCAGAGAGGACAGGAGGCTGTGGTCGGACTGGGGCTCAGTGAACCTGAGGGTGAGCTTGGACACCTTGGCAGAGTCAGACAATGAAAGGACTTCAAAGCTCACCAAAGGGGGGTGAGCCGTATTGCTGTGGGCTGTGGGGCTCAGCCTGGATTTCTTACTTTCCTCATGGTACATACTATTCTCATAAGCATCCTGCTCCCACAGCTGGCCTGGCTCTGGATAACACAGGTCGTTCATTTGCAGTCCCTGCATGCTGGCTCTGTTGCAGGGCCTCAGGAAGTTACCACCTTCTTACAATACTAAAGGGACAGGTTTGCGTGTTCTATTAGTTATGAGAACAGGGACAAGTACTCATCCTTCATCGAGACACTGCCAGTAACAACTCACGGCACCTCCCACCCCTGACTGGGGTAGAGCCATGGACCACCAAGCAGAAATCAGGACTGCCTCTCTACGTGACTGGGCGACACACATGTAAGGACAGGTGACTTGATGTCTTAACCCCTCCTTCCCATCTAGTAATATGCCGCATACATAAGAGCACATCCACACATTTTTTTTATGAAAATGCTGGTGGTACAGGAAGAACTTTCCCACAGTGGGAGGATAAAGGCTGAAGATCACCTGACTGGATTTATCTTGGATAGCCTAGTGTGGTGCAGCGAACCAAAGGTCAGCAAAAAAGAGACTAAGGCGACATTTTCACTCAGGGGCTGCCTTGTTAGTCGGACTGTTAGTAAGCCTCTTAACTTCTTTCTTTGTAAAATGACAGCTTTTTTTTCTTTTCAAAGTGATGATATTTTTGGCTTTGAACATTTTCAACCAGTGATTTTCTGCTCCTAAAGCATTTTTCTTGGAGGTGATAGCAGCAGGAGCAGAACCCGAGGAAACTGCTGTTGTTGGCTAGTTGTCACGCACAAACACTTCATCCTCAGCTCAAACACCTGAGAGGTCTGAGAATTAATTATCTGTATTAGATACTGAGAGAAGCCAATGTTTTATTATGCTCATTTTCTAAAGGTAAACCTCAAATCTACCGCATTCTGACAGTCTCCTAGCTCCAAAGTATGCTATGATCTCCACCCATGAAAGAGGGGGGTTGTGCTTACGTGGATGGGAAGATGACAATTCCCTCTGCTCCTGTTCACAGGAGGAGGCTGGGGGTTTACTTTGTCCACTCTGACACAGGATATTTCCCAAGAAGGCACGATGGGAAGAACAGCATACACTCCTACAAATGTATTGGTTGAAAGCTAGAAATGGCCTGAATAATCAGTTTTCAATTCCTACTGATTGGCCGGGCGCAGTGGCTCATGCCTGTAATCCCAGCACTTTGGGAGGCCGAGACGGGTGGATCATGAGGTCAGGAGATCGAGACCATCCTGGCTAACATGGTGAAACCCTGTCTCTACTAAAAATACAAAAAAGTTAGACGGGCGTGCTGGCGGGCGCCTGTCGTCCCAGCTACTCGGGAGGCTGAGGCAGGAGAATGGTGTGAACCGGGAGGTGGAGCTTGCAGTGAGCCGAGATCGTGCCACTGCACTCCAGCCTGGGTGACAGAGCAAGACTCCGTCTCAAAAAAAAGAAAAAAATAACAAAAAAACCCACAAATCAATTCCTATTGATCATAGTGTATGGCTAACGGACATTGTGAGAGAGCTAGAAAGGGCGCATTGAGGCACATGGATGGAGACGTATCTTTTTCACCCCTTCAAGATAAATTCTGATGTATGAGAAACATTCCAGCCTAAAACACTGGAATGAGTGGAATGCCCAGGTATGATTCTGGTGTCATGGAATTACCTCTTATTTTACTACTGGGACACTGCAACATAACTCCTCAGAAGCATTGTCTTACTTCTCTGAGAAAGATGAAGAAGTATTTTACTTCTCTGAAATATTTAAATCTTTGAGATTTCTCATTGTGCTACATCCTTCTTTCATCGCTAGTTTCAAAGTCTCCCTTTCTTGAGGGCTTAGAGTACCTGCAGTGATTGAAACACAGTCTGAGATCTTGAAAGGACTCAGCCACTTGAGTAAAAATCCTAAAGCACGGTTTGTCCTGTAGACAACATTTGTTAAACATTTTTTAGTAGTTTCCTCCAGCTTACTAAATGAGCTACATATTCATTAATTGATGAATTTATTCAATGACATTTATGTACTATTTGTCAGTCTCTAGACTGAATCAGTAAAGAAAATAAGTAAACCAGTAAGGAAAATAGGCGAATCAGTAAAGATAATAGGTAAAAATCCCTGCTCTGGTGAGACTTACAGTCCAGGGAAGCAGGGATGCCACAAATACAATTAAGAAGACAATTGCATTGAATGATAGGAAGCAGGAAGTGCCGTGGAGTTGGGAAATAGGATGAGTAGGGTCAGGGACACTAGGAGGGGAAGATGGAATTGTTAATGTGGATGGGGTAGACCCTATCAGGAAGGTACCATTTTAACAAAGACTTGATGGGATGCAGAAGCACAAGGGGAAGTGTGTTCTAGGGCAGAGGAACCCCCCATGAAAAGGCCCTGTGGTAGGAGTGGCCTAGGGTATGTGTGAAAAGTCATCAGACTGCACAAGGGTGAGAGGGTGGGAGATGAAGTCCAAGAGCTGATCATAGATTGTGTGGTTGCAGGTGATTGGAGTGGTATTAAAAGACTGAAGGAGAGTTTTGAGCAGGAGTGATATCATCATCTGACTTATACTGTAAAAGTCTTGCTCAAGCCGTTGTGTGGAAAAGAGCTTGTAGGGGTATGTGTGGGACAGAGAAATCATTTAGAAGGCTGTTGTAATAACCCAGGTGAGAGATGATGGTGGTTTGGTCCAGTGTGGTAGCAGAGAAACTGGTAAAAAGTGGTCAGATTCTTGGTTGCATTCAAGAAGTAGAGGCAACAGAATTGCCAAAAGATTTTGTGAATGTGTGATAGAGAGACATCGAGGAAGATTCCCCTATTTCGGTCCAAGTAACTGGATTGCTGGAATTATCTCTAACTATGATAGAAAAACCGTGGGTAGAGGTTTGGAGGTTAAGGATAGAAACTCAGCTTTGGCCATATCTAGTTGCCATTTAGGAATCCAAAGGAAATGTTAAGTAGGCAGATTTATTCAGGAGGCTGGGACAATGTACCTGGATCTATTAATTTAGGAGTCTCCCCCATTTTGATGGCATTTAGAACTCTAAGATATTACCATGGGAAGGAGTATAGATAGAAAAATAGAGAGGGCCAAGACCAAGTGTGGGGCCCTCCCATGAAGAGGTCAAGGAGAAGAGGAGATTGAGAAAGTATCATTGAGACAGGAGAAAAACCTACAGAGTGTGGAGTCCTTGAGGCCAAGTTGAGCAAAAGACTCTAGGAAGGGGAGTGATCAAGTGTGTCATATGTGGGTCATGGGTGAAATAAGGTAAAGACAGGTAATGGACCACTGGATTCATATCATCCAGGACTTCATAGAGAGCAGCTTCCATGATGTGGTGAGAATGACCGCCAAATTAGAGTGGATAGAAGGGAGAGTTGGAGGGGTAGAATTGGAGAGTGAATTCAGACAGCTCTCAATGGGAAGAAATGGGCAGTGACTTCTTCTTTGGGAAAAGGTTTTTTTTTTTTTTTTTAAATATAAGATGCTATCTGGGGAATAGTACAGTAAGATGGGAAAATTGGTAGTGTATAAGCCCGGGAGACAGCTGTGTCCTGAATTAGTCAAGGGGAAGAGACCTACTTCCCCTCAACAAGTGGAGAGACCTACTATAGGTGGGAACATGGCAATTCATCTGTGGTAACAAAACCTGTTTAACTCTATTTAACTAAAAATTTTCCACTCTTCTTGCACACAGATCTCTCTCCTCCTTTTCTTTTTCATGTAGTATCTACCAGCAGCTCATGGAACTAATGTCCTTAAAGGCATGCATTGGAAAATGTTGCTGGAGACTGTAGAGTTAGATAGGCAGCAGCAGTTTTTGAAATTTCATGTTCCTATCAACTCCATGATTCATAGGCAGTTATCATACAGTAATTTTATGATTGGAACTATAGTGTGTACCTCAAGAATATAAAGGAATTCAATTGTTAAAGTATTGCTTCAAAGAATAAGCCAACTTACTAAAAAAGTTTTCAGAAAATGAAAACCACAACAATATTCTGGAATTGTTTTATATGCACAAAGAATATTTATTTGAAAGGGCACCTGTTACTTCCTCTATTGCTTTTTGGCTGCTTCAATTCACACCACCCTGGGGTGGGTTCAAGAGAAGGAGAAATGGAGCGTGCTGGGTCAGGCTGAGTGATGGCTCCCACGAGGCCTTGCATCTGGACTTTGATGTGTCTTGGGCGAAGTGTAGAGTGAAGGGTTGACAGCCACTCATGCTTGAAATGTTGAATTCCTGCTTAAAAAAAAATCAGCTTGATCCACAACAGACCAGTGAGAGGATCTCTCATTTTATTTATTTTGATTGTTTCTCTTCCTTGGGCTCTACTTCAGGTAACTTTATTAAACACCTCTCTCTTCTATTTAGTCAACGGTCGTTGTTCTCAGCAGAAATTCCCATTCCTGATAACCCCCAGTGCTCAGAACTGCTGGAGCCTCCTCTGTTGCCCGCAGGCTCTGTGCTGTCCCACCAACGCAGGTAATTTGTTGTTGATACCAACTGTAGTGGGAAGGAGAAGAAAAATCCTCGTTAAATTTTATAATTCTTCACTTTCTGAAGCCCCACACAGCTCTTATAAACTTATCTCCTTGCTGGGCGGAGGAGGATGGTTTCTCATTAAAACCTCAGCAAATCGTTTCTCCAATTTGTCTATATTCTTTCCTTCAACAGCAGCAAAGTAATCTCTTAAAATTTTGTATCACATTAAAAAAATCATCTCATTTATCCTCTAAGAACCTTAAAAGTACAACAGAAGAAATTGAGACTCTGATAGGGTAAGTTATTTCCCCCAAGGTCTCACAGCATCTTAATACCCCTCACTCCCCAAATAAAGTATTAATTGCCACTTGCTACTTTTAAGCACTTTAAGCAGGAGCCTTGGTCACTTGGCTGCCATTTCATTCCATTGTATCTGAAATTCTGGTATGTTTTCGGCCAGGCATGGTGGCTCACGCCTGTAATTCCAGCACTTTGGAAGGCCGAGGAGGGCAGATCACGAGATCAGGAATTCGAGACCAGCCTGGCCAACATGGTGAAACCTGGTTTCTACTAGAAATACAAAAATTAGCTGGGCATGGTGGTACGCGTCTGTCATCCCAGCTACTCGGGAGGCTGAGGCAGGAGAATTGCTTGAACTCGGGAGGCAAAGGTTGCGGTGAGCTGAGATTGTACCATTGCACTCTAGCCTGGGTGACAAGAGAAAGCTCTGTCTCAAAAAAAAAAAAAAAAAAAAAAAAGAATGTCTGGCATGTTTTCTTATATCCTAGCCAGAGCTCAGATTTGAGCAGTACTTCTTAACCTGGGTTGGTGGGAGTTTGTAAGTGTGTGGGGTGTTTTGATGGTAACAATGGGGTCCAGTGTATGTTTAGTGCCTGAGGGCCAGAGGTGATGATTGTTTTGTCATAAATGGCACTGTAGTGTGCAATGAAGAATAGTCCTAGCCAAATTCCAAAACAAGCTCATTTAGATCCACTGTTTGCTCTGCCTCTGATAAATTATTTCAAGGGGCTTCCTCATTCACTCATACAGTTATTCCTGTATTCATCTATGTAAAAACATTTTGTTTTCACATTAACTGTATGACACACATTATTCCATGCTGGGATGGATGCAGAGATGAGCACTATGCAGTTCTTGAGGTCAAGAAATTCACTGCTTAATGCAATAGCTAGTGTACATTCATAACTAATAAGGGGTGAAAAGAGAGATACAGATGCTTTAAAAGTGGCAGCACTGGGTTGATAACAATTGGTTTCATGCCTTCCTCTACCTAGTAAAATATAGCAGAATTTCTTGGTAGAATTTTTATGATCTGGGACTCTGAATTAAGGTCTCAAAGTCTCCTTTTTCAGACATATTGGATCTTGACAGTGCATCTCACCTTCTAAGTTTATCTGATCTCTTTCAAGCTTTCTGGATCCCTTTAGAGTCTCAGACTTGGAATGATGACAGAACTGGGATGAAAAAACTGCATTTGGGTGCCAGTTTTGCCACTTGCTGGTTCGCAGGACCTTGGGCCAGTTTTGCACCAGCTTTGGGTGTCAGTCTCCTCACTTCGTACACGGTTTAACTGCTGCCTGCCGAGCGCATTGGCTTGTAGTGGGCAGTGAAGCATCCTGCTTGAGGAGACCCTGAGACTTGTTGGGGGCAACAGCAGGCACTGTGAGTGGGTGGGTGCTCTGAGTGGCAGCCCACTCCATTCTTGAGCAGCTTCAACTGTGAGAAAGTTCTTCCACCTACTGATGCAGAAGGTCGACACAGGTCTGATGGTCTTGGATGGTGTTAGATTCAGAGAGGTGAGGATGCACGCGAGCATCTTCCCTTCTCCCTGGCTTTCCCAAGGGAGTTACAAAAACTAGGAACAATAAAATGAATGACAGCCAACATTCCCCTTTGTTTGTAGTTAGGGAGGTGCACTTACTTTCATGCACGGCTCTGGCAATGGCTGAGTCAGGAACACTAGAGTCTTAAATGCCCCTTACTTCACCTTCCCGGACCTCTAATCTCCTCCAATTCACAAATCACGTCAGACTCCAACTGACTGTGTTGCAGAAGGCAGCAGAAGACAGACAGCTGGCAAGTGACAGGGGCAACATGAGTCTGCACCTCTGGTTTCATGAAAAGGGAAGGGAGGATAAAGGAAGAGAGAGAAAGCAGAGGCCAAATGCACTGGTCCTTCTATTCAGCAGTTGCCCCCAGCTATGTCCTGTCTCCCCAGGGTTGGTGAGGACTGCTCCTGGGCAGTAGTGGTGATGGGGACCAGTGGAGAGGGGCAGGACGAGGGCAGGGCAGAGGCCAGGCTGAAAGGTGGTGGCCGAAAATTTGCCACCTCCTTGCACTTGCCTCAAAGTCCTACATCCTGAGCAAAAAAAAAAAAAAAAAAAAAAACCAAAAAAAAACAAAAAAACCAAAACCAGCTGATTTCTCAGGGTGATTCATTGCACTCACTGATAGTGCTGACAGGCAACTAACAGATCAAATACCATGAGCAAGGGTTACTAAAATGGGAACCAAAAAGGTCCACCTGTAGAAAAAGCAATGGTGACAATTAATGTTTATGAAGATCAGAGTATCCCTTTAGAAAGGCTTAAAGAAGTAAGAGTTTAATTTTGTAATGGTACAATTTATAGATAGTTCTTTGATTTGGGTTCCAGAAAAGGGGAAACATACAGAGAATATTCTAGATTCTTAGTTTGATTCATGCTCTTCTGATAAGGAGAGAATCCTGTTTTTGAGGTTACTGAGGCATCCCTGACCTTTGTGTGTATGTTTTTTATTTTTAGTTCTATAAACAAGTGATAATCAAGAGTGAAGAAAATAGAGAAAATAATTCACACTTAATATCCTGTTCTAAAACTACACTTACTGGTTTATTTATGTTTTGTTTCAGGATGAGTCCCTCCATCCTTTGTCCTTGTGATGCATGTTTTACAAACTAGAAATCGCAAAACCTTGCCAAGAGTTAGGCTGAAGGTTTTTGTGCTACATATTCATTTGGGAACTATTTATGGAGTGCTTACTACGTGTCATGCACTGTAATCGCATGACATATGTAGTAGGGGATGTAGTCCTGCCTTAAGGAAGCTTTGAGAGCAGAGATTGTTATGACCATATTAAGATGAGACAACCAGCCTGGACAGCATAGCAAGACCCCATCTCTACAGAAAATAAAATTAGCTGGGCATTGTGGTGTGTTCTGTAGTCCCAGCTAACTGGGAGGCTGAGAGGAGAGAATTGCTTGAGCCCAGGAGATTGAGGCTGCAGTGAGCCCAGATCGTGCCACTGTACTGCAGCCTGGGCAACAGAGTGAGATCTTGTTTGGAAGAAAAAAAAGGCAAGAAAACTGCGAATGACTTAAATCTGCTCTGCTGTCACCCTGCTCTAGTGGAGACTGCAAAGGACGAGAATCAGAACACCTCTTTAAAACTTGGTACTCAGTGCAGTTGGTGGTGGTGGTACATAATACATAATGCTTCAACTTTAATACGAACCCTTTCCAATTACTAAGATCCTAGAAGAGAGGAATTAAAGTCAAAAAATGAAATAATTTTCTCTTCTCCCTTTGTCCCTACTCATCCTTCTTCATTTCCTCTCTTCGTGTGGTTGCTCCTCTTTTAACATGGTGTCTTTTTCCTCATTTAAAAAATTCTTGAAGTGCAAGTTATTTCATTCTTTTCTTATTTGACTTCTATTTTCTCAAAGAACCATACTTGGACTTTATAAATTCTCTCTTTTTTCTCATCTAACTTATTTCTGCTTTTATTTTTATTACTTCCTTTTATGTATCTTCAATATATTCTTTTATAATTTGAGACTGAATTTTAATTCATTATTTTTAGTTTTTTTCTTAAATATTTGTAGTTAAATATAATACGTAGGTACCTAAGGTAATGATTTTTCTTCAACTCCTACCTTATGCCCCACAGATCTCATATGTAGCTAACAATTTATTGTTTTCTAGATGCGTGCAGTACAGGTTTTTATTTTCTCTTTGATCCAAGAGCTGTTTAAATAAAGCTTCTTTTAATTTCCAGGTGGAAATTATCAAGAATTTTAAAAATATGAAAAACTATGTTTACTCATTTTATGTGTAATAAGAAATATACAAATTAAATCTACTCTGTAATAGCATGTTTTTACATACCAGATGGACGAAATACAAAAATTGCATCATATGCTACATTGCCAAATTCTGTTGCTAAATCTTAATTTCTGAATTGCAGTCAAAATATGATCCTTGTTATTTCTGTTTTGGTATCAAGTAATATATAGCCTACTTTTGTGAATGATTAGTAGGCACTCAAAAATAATTTCTAATTCCCTATTGTAGGGCAGAGAATTTGATCTGCATTAATTTTGCTATGTAGGATTTTTCTATCCTTAATTTATGTCCTCTTGGTCTGTCTTAGACTGGGATAGGTAAATTATAGTCCCTTGGTTGTCCTTCTCTCTTTTTCCTGTGGAGTTTGGCTTTTGAATATTTGTGCTTTGTTACTGTGTGCATTGCTATGAATAATTGTGTCTTTTAATGCTTTGTGGACATAACTCTAGCTTGTATGGTATTGAAATGGTGAACTCTGCTTTTATTCTCTCTTCTTCACTGTCTCTTCCTCTTCTTCTTCTTTTTTTTTTTTTTTTTGCCTTTTGGTGTTTCTATTTGCTTGATATGCTTTTGCCCATCCTTTCATTTAAATTTTTTTCTGAAGCATTTTGTTTCAGGTGTGTCTCTTGTATGCATTATGTAGCTTATATAGGTGGCATTAATTCTTTGATAGTATAAAATGCAATTATAAATGTATATATATTGTCTTACCTCTATCTTGTGTTTCTTATGCTTATAATTTTTCTTTTAAGCTAATATTTAGTAATGTTTTCTTATTATCATAGTGGTTACCTTATAGTTATAACACTATATAAGTGATATAAACCCTTGCTTTTTTTACCACAAGCAATAAAAGCTTAAAATATGTTCTCTTATTTCATCATATATTTTCTCTTGTCCATCATGCCATTTTAGTTGGTATTGTTAATCTTACTTAATGTCATCTTTTGTACTGTTAAAGACACTTATACTAATATTCTACATTTGCCAATATTTTAAAAAATAGTATTTGAGTTTGGCACGCACCAACTTTTTCATCCTCTCTGACTCATTCCCCATTATCCTTCCATTTGTTTTTCATATCATTTCTGCATTTCAGGGAATAGTAGCGTTTGCAATCTGTCTTGTAACCTTAATTCCTATTTTTGCTTTAGTCTTGCTTTTACGGGAAAATGTACTCATTGCTTACCATTAGCCCTTTCACTGTAATTTACCAGTCATTATTTGGTGGGATGAAGTTTGCCATCTTGTAATTTCCTTAAGAAGCTCTGATAAGATAATATAACCTGAATTCTTTTTTTTTTTTTTTTTTTTTTTTTTTGAGACGGAGTCTCACTGTGTCTCCCAGGCTGGAGTGCAGTGGCGCGATCTCGGCTCACTGCAAGCTCCGCCCCCCGGGTTCACGCCATTCTCCCGCCTCAGCCTCCCAAGTAGCTGGAACTACAGGCGCCCGCTACCACGCCCGGCTAGTTTTTTGTATTTTTAGTAGAGACGGGGTTTCACCATGTTAGCCAGGATAGTCTCGATCTCCTGACCTCGTGATCCACCCGCCTCGGCCTCCCAAAGTGCTGGGATTACAGGCTTGAGCCACCGCGCCCGGCCTACCTGAATTCTTATATACATAAAACTCTTTGTAGCATTTATATTTGAAGGACATCTTGGCTGAATATAAAACCCTTAGCTCATTCCTTCCTTAAGTATCCTGTAAAAATAGTAGCTCTATTGTGTTTGGTCTTAAATGTTATTATGGAGAAATCTGAGGTCACGTTGGTATTTTTCCCCTTTTATATGACTTGGTAATTTTGACAAGCTGCCAGTAACTTGAAAACTCAATAAATTTATTAGAGTATGTTTCATTGTTGAACATTCTAGGACAATTTTCCATGATGACAAGACACATCCTTTGGATGTGTAGATTTTAATTTTTTTTTAATGGAGACTCTTGATGTATTCCAGCTTTGCAAATTTAGAAATATTTAGTTTTTATTTTTCAGAGAGTTTAATTGCCTGCATTTCTTTTCCCTGTGTTTCTAATCAATAGATTTTTATGTTTTAAAAAACTCTATTCCTGTTTCCTTTAGTTGCTTTTCTTGCACCTATTTTCTACGTCCCTTACTGTATTTTGTGCAGCATCATTTTTGCTTGTGTTTCTTCCAATTTTATTCTCCTTTGTCTGATGGTTAGTTTTTTTCGTATATTTTTTCTAAGTTCTTCCAATTCACATTTCATATCTTTCTGCTACTTTACCATCTCATTAACTCAATTATTATGATTGTGCTGTGTGGTGTTTCTTATAGAGGGGCTTGCCTTGTTTAAATTGTTTAAATATATTTAAAGTGATGACAAAAAGTATGTTCACTATTATCATCTGTTCAATGAGACCAACTTTTGGGCATGAGTTTTTCACTTGTTAATAATTATGCAACTCTCAACCTCTTTTTATTTCTTGCACAAATGTTGTGCTAAATTTTTCTTACCATGGTTGTTACTCATCTGGAATGAATTGGATATTCCTGCCCAGGTATCTGCAAGAGGATCCTGTTGGTGGTGAAGACCAGGTGCCACTAATGACCATACAGCTCAAAAGCTTACTTTTCCATTGCCACAAATGTAGAGTGCTTCCTGAAAACATATGGATTCCTCACATAACCTCCATCTTCTCTTTCCCCGGAAATAGGGTCTAGGAGAAGGCTTCTCACACTACTCAATGTAATTTTTTATTTTTTGCTTTTTCTTGTACACAATAGTTGTTCATATTGATGAGTTACTTGTGATAATCGGATACATGCATACAATATGTAATAATCAAATCAGGGTAATTGAGATAGCCATCACTTCAACGATCATTTCTTTGTGTTAGGAATATTCCAAAGCCTGTCTTCTAGCTATTTTGAAATGTACAAGTTACTGTTAACTACAGTTCCCTTAGTGTGCTATTGCACACTAGAACTTATCCCTTCCTTCCATTTGTACACACTAAACAACCTCTAATTATTTTCCCCTCCTCTTTACCCTTCCCAGGGTCTGGGTAACTCATCACTCTACTTTCTACCTCAATGAGTTCAATTTATTTTTAGCTCCCACGTATGAGCAAGAACATATATTTGTCTTTCTGTGTCTGGCTTATTTCACTTAACATAATGTCCTCCAGTTCCATCCATGTTGCTTCAAATGACAGGATTTTATTCTTTGTAATGGCTAAATAATATTCCATTTTCTATATATGCCACATTTCTTTATCTTTTCATCCATTGATGAACACTTAGGTTGACTCCATGTCTTAGCTATTGTGAATAAGTCTGCAATAAACATGGGAGTGCACATTTCTCTTCGATATACTGATTTTCTTTATTTTAGATATATACTCTGCATTGGAATTGCTGGGTCATATTCTAGTTATATTTTTTAGTTACTTGAGGAAACTCCATACTGTTCTCCACAGTGTCTCTACTAATTTACATTCCCACCTAACAGAGTATGGGTTTTCACTTTTCTCCACATCCCTGCCAGTGTCTATTATTTTCTCTCATTTTGATAGTAGCTATTTTAACTAGGGTAAGATGGTATCTCATTGTGGGTTTGATTTGCATTTTTTTGATGATTCATGTTGTTCAGCATATATTTGTATAACTGTTGGCCATTCCTAGGTCTTTTTTTTTTTTTTTTTGAGAAATATCGAGTCAGATCTTTTGCCTATGTTTTAATTGGATTATGTGGGTTTCTTGCTATTGTATTTGTTTGAGTTTCTTGTATATTCAGGCTATTAGTCCCTTATCAGATGGATACTTTGCAAATATTTTCTCCCATTCTGTAGGTTGTCTTTACACTTTGCTGATTGTTTCCTTTGTTTGCAGAAGCATTTTAGCTTGATGTAACATCATTTATCTGTTTTTGCTTCTGTTTTCTGTGCTTTTGAGGTCTTACACAAAAAGTCTTTGTCCAGAATCAGTGTCCTGAAACAGTTTTCTGATATTTTCTTCTAGTAGTTTTATTGTTCTGAGTTTTACATTTAAGCCTTCAATCTACTTTGAGTTGATGTTTGTATATGGTGAGAGATAAGGATCTAGCTTCATTCTTCTGTATATGGTTATCCAGTTTTTCCAGCATCATTTGTTGAAGAGATAGTCCTTTTCCCAATGTATGAGCTTGGAGCCTTTGTTGAAAATGTGTTGGTTACAAATATGTGGGTTTATATCTGTGTTCTTTATTCTGTTTCATTGGTTTATGTATCTGTTTTTATCCCAGTACCATGCTGTTTTGATTACTATCATTTTGTATTATATTTTGAAGTTAAGTAGTGTGATGCCTGCAGCTTCATTTGTTTTTTTCTCAGGATAGCTTTGGTTATTTTAGGTCTTTTGTGGTTCCATATAAGTTTTAGGATACTTTTTCTATTTCTGTGAGAAATGTCATTGGTATTTTAATAAGGATTGCATTGGATCTGCAGATTGTTTTGGGTAGTGTAGGTATTTTAACAATTTTTAAAAATCGATAAGCATAGGATATCTTTTCATTTTTTATGTCCTCTTTAACTTCTCACATCACATCAATATTTTATAGTTTTCTTTGTAGAGATCTTTCACTTCTTTGGTTAAATGTATTCCTGATATTTTTATTTTGCTAGCTATTGTAATTGGGAATGCTTTCTTCATTTCTTTTTCAGATCATTTGGTGTTAATGTATAGAAATGCTACTGATTTTTGTATGTTGATTTTGTGCCCTGAAACTTTACTGAATTTATCTACCAGTTCTAGCAGGTTTTTGGTGAAGTCTTTAGGTTTTTCTAAATATAAAATTATTTTATCTAGTAAACAAAGATAATTTGACTTTGACTTCTTTCTTATTTGGTTGCCCTTTATTTCTTAGTCTTGCTTAATTGCTGTATATAGGACTTCCAGCATTCTGTTAAACAAAAGTTGGAAAAGCTGTCTTGTTCCAGATCTTGGAAGAAAGGCTTTTAATTTTTTCCCATGCAGTATGATATTAGCTGTGGATTTGTTATATTTATTCTTTATTATTTTGAGACATGTTTCTGGTATACCCAGTTTCTTGAGAGTTTTTGTCGTGAAAAAATGTTGATTGTTATTAAATAGGTTCTCTTTTAGTACCTACAGAAATGCTCATAAGATTTTTGTTCTTCATTTTGTTAAGGTGTTGTACCACATTTGTTGATCTGCGCATGTTGAACCATACTTCCATTCCTGGGATAAATCTCATTTGATTATGATTAACAACATTTTTAATGTGTTATTGTATTTGGTTTGTTAATGTTTTGTTGAAGATGTTTGCCTTTATATTCTTAAGGAATATAAACCTGTATTTATTTATTTATTTATTTATTTTTTGTTAAGTCCTTGTCTTGTTTTGGTATCAGGGTAATCCCAGCGTCATAGAACGAATTTGACTTCACTTTTTCCTCTTCAATGTTTTCAATAGTTGGAGTAGAATTGGTATTAGTTCTTTAAATGTTTGGTAGAATTCAATAGTGAAGCCATCAGGTCCTGGGCTTTTCTTTGATGAAAGACTTTATATTAGAGCAGAAATAAATAAAATAGAGACAAAAGCAAATAAAAAAGATGAACAAAACAAAAAGCTGGTGCTTTTATTGTTTTGTTTTTGTTTTATATTGCGATAAGTGACTTCAGGAAATTCTTTACAAGATTTGTTTTCTTAAAAGACCATGAAAATTTATAAATACATTGTTTTCTGAAAACCTGTGGTAAAACATTTAATCAATACAAAAAGGTAGAGTTAAAAATAAATCTCCCATTCCTGATAGTGAGCCACAATTTCCTCTCTCTAGGACAATAAATAAGAATACTTTTTTTTTTTTTGCATATTCCAGGAATTTTCTATGCATAAGTACCATTTTGTATAATTTATTCAAAGTTCATTCAATATACACTAAACTCAAACATTAGCTCACTATACGTCTTTTCTGTACTTATTTGTTTTACTTAATGATACATAGTGGAGAGTTCTCCATCTTAGGTTATATTGACCTCATTATTTTTTCTGTCCAAATATATTTCATTATGTGAATGTAGAATGTATCGTGTTTTATTTAGTGAAGCTTCTAATTGGTGGATATTAAATATGTTTTCCAGATTTTTAAAATATAATTTTAATTTTAATGTTAGATTCAGGGGGCACACGTGCAGGCTTGTTACATGGGTATATTGTGCGATGTTGAGGTTTGGGATACAGTTGAGCCTGTCACCCAGGTAGTGAACACAGTACCCAATAGTTTTTCAATTCTTGTCCCCTTCTTTCTCTCCCTTCTAATAGTCCCCAGTGTCTACTGCTGCCATCTTTATGTCCATGAGTATGCAGTGTTTAGCTCCCACTTATAATTGAGACCATGCAGTATTTGGTTTTCTATTCCTGTGTTAATTCACTTAAGATAATGACCTCCAGCTGCGTCCATCTTGCTGCAAAGGACATGATTTCATTCTTTTTTCATGGCTGCATAGTATTCCATGGTGTATATGTACCACCTTTTCTTTATCCAGTTCACTGCTGATGGGCATCTAGGTTGATTCCATGTCTTTGCTATTGTAAATAGTGCTGTATTAAACATGTGAGTTCATGTGTCTTTTTGGTTGAACAATTTATTTTCTTTTGGATGTATACCCACTAATGGGATTGCTGGTATGAATGGTAGTTCTGTTTTATTTGAGAAATCTCCAAACTGCTTTCTACTATTGCTATTGTAAATAGTGCTGTGTTGAACATGTGAGTTCTTTGCTATTGTAAATAGTGCTGTGTTGAACATGTGAGTTCATGTGTCTTTTTGGTTGAACAATTTATTTTCTTTTGGATGTATACCCCCTAAAGGGATTGCTGGTTTGAATGGTAGCTCTGTTTTATTTGAGAAATCTCCAGACTGCTTTCTACAGTGGCTGAATGCATTTACATTCCCATCAACACGATCAACAGTATATAAGCATTCCCTTTTCTCCATAGCCTGGCCAGCATCCATTATTTTTGACTTTTTTTTCTTTTATTATTATACTTGAAGTTCTAGGGTACATGTGCACGACATGCAGGTTTGTTACATATATGTGCATGTGCCATGTTGGTGTGCTGTGCCCATTAACTCGTCATTTACATTAGGTGTATCTCCTAATGCTATTCCACCCCTCCCTCCTCCCCACAATGTTCCCCTTCCTGTGTCCAAGTGATCTCATTGTTCAATTCCCACCTATGAGTGAGAATATGCAGTGTTTGATTTTCTGTTCTTGCGATAGTTTGCTGAGAATGATGGTTTCCAGCTGCATCCATGTCCCTACAAAGGACACAGACTCATCCTTTTTTATGGCTGCATAGTATTCCATGGTGTACATGTGCCACATTTTCTTAATCCAGCCTGTCACTGATGGACATTTGAGTTGATTCCAAGTCTTTGCTATGTGAATAGTGCTGCAATAAACATATGTGTGCATGTGTCTTTATAGCAGCATGATTTATAATCCTTTGGGTATATACCCAGTAATGGGATGGCTGGGTCAAATGGTATTTCTAGATCCTTGAGGAGTCACCACACTGTTTTCCACAATGGTTGAACTAGTTTACAGTCCCACCAACAGTGTAAAAGTGTTCCTCTTTCTCCACATCCTCTCCAGCACCTGTTGTTTCCTGATTTTTTAATGATTGCTATTCTAACTGGTGTGAGATGGTATCTTGTTGTGGTTTGATTTGCATTTCTCTGATGGCGAGTGATGATGAGCATTTTTTCATGTGTCTGTTGGCTGTATACATGTCTTCTTTTGAGAAGTGTCTGTTCATATCCTTTGCCCACTTTTTGATGGGGTTATTTTTTTCTTGTAAATTTGTTTGACTTCTTTGTAGGTTCTGGATATTAGCCCTTTGTCAGATGAGTAGATTGCAAAAATTTTCTCCCATTCTGTAGGTTGCCTGTTCACTCTGATGGTAGTTTCCTTTACTGTGCAGAAGCTCTTTAGTTTAATTAGATCGCATTTGTCAACTTTGGCTTTTGTTGCCGTTGCTTTTGGTGTTTTAGACATGAAGTCCTTGCCCATGCCTATGTCCTGAATGGTATTACCTAGGTTTTCTTCTATAGTTTTTATGGGTTTTGGTCTAACATTTAAGTCTCTAATCCATCTTGAATTAATTTTCGTATAAGGAGTAAGGAAAGGATCCAGTTTCAGCTTTCTACTTACAGCTAGCCAATTTTCCCAGCACCATTTCTTCCCCATTTCTTGTTTTGTCAGGTTTGTCAAAGATCAGATGGCTATAGATGTGTGGTATTATTTCTGAGGGTTCTGTTCTGTTCCATTGGTCTATATCTCTGTTTTGGTACCAGTACCATGCTGTTTTGGTTACTGTAGCCTTGTAGTATAGTTTAAGTCAGGTAGCCTGATGCCTCCAGCTTTGTTCTTTTGACTTAGGATTGTCTTGGCAATGCAGGGTCTTTTTTGGTTCCATATGAACTTTAAAGCAGTTTTTTCCAATTCTGTGAAGAAAGTCATTGGTAGCTTAATAGGGATGGCATGGAATCTATAAATTACCTTGGGCAGTATGGCCATTTTCACAATATAGATTCTTCCTATCCATGAACATGGAATGTTCTTCCATTTGTTTGTGTCCTCTTTTATTTCACTGAGCAGTGATTTGTAGTTCTCCTTGAAGAGGTCCTTTACCTCCCTTGTAAGTTGGATTCCTAGGTATTTTATTCTCTTTGAAGCTATTGTGAATGGGAGTTCATTCATGATTTGGCTCTCTGTTTGTCTGTTACTGGTGTATAAGAATGCTTGTGATTTTTGCACATTGATTTTGTATTCTGAGACTTTGCTGAAGTTGCTTATCCGCTTAAGGAGGTTTTGGGCTGAGATGATGGGGTTTTCTAAATATACAATCATGTCATCTGCAAACAGAGTCAATTTGACATCTTCTTTTCCTAACTGAATACCCTTGATTTCTTTCTCTTGCCTGATTGCCCTAGCCGGAACTTCCAACACTATGTTGAATAGGAGTGGTGAGAGAGGGCATCCCTGTCTTGTGCCAGTTTTCAAAGGGAATGCTTCCAGTTTTTGCTCATTCAGTATGATATTCATTGTGGGTTTGTCATAAATAGCTCTTATGATTTTGAGATACGTTCCATCAATACCAAATTTATTGAGAGTTTTTAGCATGAAGGGCTGTTGAATTTTGTCAAAGGCCTTTTCTGCATCTATTGAGATAATCATGTGGTTCTTGTCTTTGGTTCTGTTTATATGCTGGATTACGTTTATTGATTTGCATATGTTGAACCAACCTTGCATCCCAGGGATGAAGCCCACTTGATCATGGTGGATAAGCTTTTTGATGTGCTGCTGGATTCGGTTTGCCAGTATTTTATTGAGGATTTTTGCATCAATGTTCATCAGGGATATTGGTCTAAAATTCTGTTTTTTCGTTGTGTCTCTGCCAGGCTTTGGTATCAGGATGATGTTGGCCTCATAAAATGAGTTAGGGAGGATTCCCTCTTTTTCTATTGATTGGAATAGTTTCAGAAGGAATGGTACCAGCTCCTCCTTGTACCTCTGGCAGAATTTGGCTGTGAATCCTTCTGGTCCTGAACTTTTTTTGGTTGAGAGGCTATTAATTATTGCCTCAATTTCAGAGCCTGCTATTGGTCTATTCAGGGATTCAACTTCTTCCTGGTTTAGTCTTGGGAGAGTATAAGTGTCCAGGAAATTATCCATTTTTTCTAGGTTTTCTGGTTTATTTGCATAGAGGTGTTTATAGTATTCTCTGATCGTAGTTTGTATTTCTGTGGGGTTGGTGGTGATATCCCCTTTATCATTTTTTATTGCATATTTGATTCTTCTCTCTTTTCTTCTTTATTAGTCTTGCTAGCGGTCTATCAATTTTGTTGATCTTTTCAAAAAACCAGCTCCTGGATTCATTGATTTTTTTGGAGGGTTTTTTGTGTCTCTATCTCCTTCAGTTCTGCTCTGATCTGAGTTGTTTCCTGCCTTCTGCTAGCTTTTGAATGTGTTTGCTCTTGCTTCTCTAGTTCTTTTAATTGTGATGTTAGAGTGTCAATTTTAGATCTTTCCTGCTTTCTCTTGTGGGCATTTAGTGCTATAAATTTCCCTCTACACACTGCTTTACATGAGTCCCAGAGATTCTGGTATGTTGTATCTTTGCTCTCATTGGTTTCAAAGAACATCTTTATTTCTGCCTTCATTTCATTATGTACCCAGTAGTCATTCAGGAGCAGGTTGTTCAGTTTCCATGTAGTTGAGCGGTTTTGATTGAGTTTCTTAGTCCTGAGTTCTAGTTTGATTGCACTGTGGTCTGAGAGACAGTTTGTTATAATTTCTGTTCTTGTACATTTGCTGAGGAGTGCTTTACTTCCAATTACGTGGTCGATTTTGGAGTAAGTACGATGTGGTGCAGAGAAGAATGTGTATTCTGTTGATTTGGGGTGGAGAGTTCTATAGATATAATCTCCTGGTGTGCCGTTTGCTAAGACCCTTGGTAAAGCTCAGTATTAGGGTGGGAGTTACCTGATTTTCCAGGTGTTGTGTGTCTCAATTTCTCTTGGCTAGGAAAAGAAATTCCCTTCCCCCTTGCACTTCTCAGCTGAGGCGATGCCTTGCCCTGCTCAGCTCTTGCTGATCGTGCTGCACCCATGGACCAGCATCGACTGTCCAACACGCCCCAGTGACATGAACCCAGTAACTCAGTTGAAAATGCAGAAATCACTTGTCTTCTGTGTCCCTCACACTTGGAGCTGGAGGCTGGAGCTGTTCCTATTTGGCCATCTTGGGCACCCCCCACTATTTTTGACTTTTTAATAATAGCTATTCTGACTAGTATGAGATGGTATCTCACTGTGGTTTTGATTTGCATGTCTCTGGTGATTTTTGATGGTGAGATTTTTTTCATGTTTGTTGGCTGCATGTATGTCTTTTGAGAAGTGCCTGCTCCTGTATTTTGCCTGCTTTTATTGGGGTATTTGTTTGTTGAATTGTTTAAGTTCCTTATAAGCTGTGGATATTAGACATTTGTTGGATGCATGGTTTGCAAATATTTTCTTCCATTCTGTAGGTTGTCTGTACTCTGTTAATAGTTTCAAAGAGGTGTTTTTTTTTTTAAGATGAAATCAACAAATTTTTAGCTAGATTAAGAAAAAAGAACGAAGACTCAAATTAAATAAAACTGGAAGCACAAAAGGAGACATTATAACTGATACCACAGAAATACAAAGGACCAGTAGCGACTATTATGAATATACACCAACAAATTGAAAAACCTAGAAGAAATGGACAAATTCTTGGATACATACAACCTATCAAGATTGAACGATTAAGAAATAGAAAACCTGAAAAGACCAATAATGAGTAACAAGATCAAGGCAGTGACAAAGCTATCCAATTTATCATGCAACTTGACACCCACCTAACATAATCTGTTTTATATATTTTGCCTCTCAGAGTGTGCTGTTTGCTTTTAAGAAGTGTTTTTTTTGTTTTTTTTGTTTTGTTTTGTTTTTGTTTTTTTTTTAGACAGGGTCTTGTTCTGTCACCCAGGTTGGAGTGTGATGGTACAATCATGGGTCACTGCAGCCTCAAATTTCCTGGGCTCAAGTGATCTTCCCACCTCAGCCTCCCAAGTAGCTGGGACCACAGGAATGCACCACCACATCTGACTGATTTCTTGATTTTTTTGAACAGGCAGAGTTTAACCATGTTTCCCAGGCTTGTCTCAAACTCCTGGGCTCAAGTGATCCACCTGCCTCGGCCTCTCAAAATATTGGGGTTACAAGAGTGAGCCACTGCATCCAACCAAGAAATGTATTTTCAATGATGCATTTTGAGATCTGCAGAAGGTGGGATTTTGCTACAGAATTCTCTCCTATTCACATTTTTGTGTGACTCTCACATGAACTTGATTTTTTTTTTTTTTTTTTTGAGACGGAGTCTCACGCTGTTGCCCAGGCTGGAGTGCAGTGGCGCGATCTCGGCTCACTGCAAGCTCCGCCTCCTGGGTTCACGCCATTCTCCTGCCTCAGCCTCCTGAGTAGCTGGGACTACAGGCGCCCGCCACCGCGCCCGGCTAATTTTTTGTATTTTTAGTAGAGACGGGGTTTCACTGTGGTCTCGATCTCCTGACCTTGTGATCCGCCCACCTCGGCCTCCCAAAGTGCTGGGATTACAGGCTTGAGCCACCGCGCCCGGCCGAACTTGATTTTTTTAAGCACCATTTCAAATGCTTCATGTCTCTTCTAAACATTTATAAAAAATTGAATGTGTCTTTTTTTCTTCTCTTTTTGATTTTAGACCAATTTTCAGGAACATATAAGAAATTGGCTGGGTTACAGAGCCATGTCTTGTAATCTATCATCTCCAATTTCTTAGGCTATTCTGTTTCTACCAAATGACCTCAGTCTGACATGTCTGTGCAGAGTGTCTGGGTACTCTCTTGTATCTGAGGTAGGTGCTCCAAGATCTTCAGAGCTACGTTGATCCATCTCCAAGCCTCTCAAGACTTTCTCCTTTACAAAGCTTTAAGGGATTGATAGAATGCACACATGGTTCAGAAGTCTGACCTAAGGTAACTTCTGAATCAACAACTTAGAAAAGAATCTTAGATAATGCTTGTGCATGATACTTATGGACTCTTTTGTAAGATTCAAGTTGCTGCAAGAATAGAGTTCAGTAGTCATCAAGTCCACTACCATTAAGAAAAAAAAAGTATGCAAACAAATAGACAAACTTCTTCAACCCTCCAAATAAATTCAGTATTAGTTGTCTAACTTTACAAGTGATCTAAGCTTCCTCTCTGTGGT
Source organism: Macaca nemestrina (assembly GCF_043159975.1). NCBI lineage: Eukaryota > Metazoa > Chordata > Mammalia > Primates > Cercopithecidae > Macaca > Macaca nemestrina. The sequence goes on from NC_092128.1 coordinate 118,700,382, forward strand.
AAATTGTGTTACTTTGGGAGAACAAATGGCATTTGCTGGATAGACAAGTATATGGAGTTTATGGCACTTCCTCTTCATAGACTGCTACCTGCTCTGACCACTACAAAAAATAATGCTTTTTAAAAAACCTAGAAAGTCTCAAAACTGGAAATTTAAAAGACTCTGCCTTCTGCAAACAGTCATTGTATAGCATAGAAGTTAACCATATTTAACTTTCCCCTTCCCTCCTTCCTTCCTTCCTTCCTTCCTTCCTTCCTTCCTTCCTTCCTTCCTTCCTTCCTTCCTTCCTTCCTTCCTTCCTTCCTTCCTTCCTTCTTTCTTTCTTTCTTTCTTTCTTTCTTTCTTTCTTTCTTTCTTTCTTTCTTTCTTTCTTTCTTTCTTTCTTTCTTCTCAACTCCCTGCAACCTCTCCCTCCCGGGTTCAAGTGATTCTCCTGCCTCAGCCTCCTGAGTATCTGGGATTACAGGCATGCACCACCACACCCTGCTAATTTTTGTATTTTTAGTAGAGACAGGGTTTCACCATGTATTGGCCAGGCTGGTCTTGAACTCCTGATCTCAGGTGATCCACCTGCCTCGACCTCCCAAAGCACTGGAATTATGGGCATGACCCACTGCACCCAGCACATATTTAACTTTCAAACGTGACCTGCCAAGTTGACAGCTTGTAAAAGTTGCCTTAAGCAGAAAAGTGAATAAAAACAAAGAAGCGAATTTCCTTTTCTTTGTTACACATTCATGTATTTATTAATAAGTATTTGGCTTCCATTATGAGGCAGGCCCTTGCCAGAGCAAGGAGATACAGTGGGAGGTCTTCCTTAAGGAGCTTAGATTTTGCAGACATCAAAATTTTTGAACGTCCTCCATGCTGTCATTAATACTATGAAGGAGAAGTTCTGGAGGGCCTCTGAGAGGCTACTTCCGCAGGGCAAGTGTCCAATCTGGACATTTTCCTGTCTCCAGGGCCACAATCTTTGTTGGGGACCCCTTGTTTCTCATCTAGACTGCTGAGTCTGCTGTAGCCTTCTGACCCCTCGCTTCACAGGCTTCCCCACCTGTACCCCATTGTCTACATGGCATTTCGTGGTCTTTTTAAAAACACTGTGCACCTAACTATGCCACCTCTCTGTTTCTCTCTCTCTCTTCCTTTTAAAGTCTTTTCAATGTACTTTCTTGTTGACTGAATAATATATAGAACTTACCCTGACATGAAAGATCCTTGCATGATCTGTCCTCTGCTCATGCTCTGACCCCATCTGCTGCTGTTGCATGAAGGCCTTGGCTGCTCCTGACCTGTGTTCTGTTTGCTCCAACCTCGGGTCCTTGCCCTTGTTTCCTTTGCCTGGAGCAGTCTCCCTTCGGATACCTGTGTGACTCATTTCTTTACTGCATCCGCTTTCTGCTCGAGTATTTTTTTTCCGCTGTCAGCTCAGCTAATCACCCTGTCTGAAATAGCATTCCTTCTCACTTTTGGTTAAACTGGTTCTTTTTTCCTCATAGCGTTTAACACTACCTGACATTATGCGTCTCTGTTTTAGTTCTTTCTGTGTTGCTATCACAGAATACCGAAGACTGGGTAGTCTATAAAGAAAATAAGTTTATTTGGCTCATAATTCTGGCAGGAAATCCAAGATTAGGCAGCTTGTCTGGTTGGCTTCTGCTGAGGGCATCATGCCACTTCAACTCCTGGCGGAAAGTTTAAGGGGGAGAGGGTGTGTGCTTCATACATGAAAGGCAAACTTGCTTCATAACAGCCAGCTTTCTCAAGAACTATTCCAATACCCTGGAAACTCATCTTGTCTCATGAGAACTGCATTAATCCATCCAGGAGTGTGGAGAACCCATAACCCAAATACTTCTTAAAGGCTGCATCACCTCTCAATACCATTACATGGGCAATTAAATTTCAACATGAGTTTTGGCAGGGACAGAACATAGCAATCTGTGTTTATTGGATTATTTTACGTCCCTTCTCACCTTGCCAACATACTAGAATGAAAGATCCTTAATGGCAGGGCCTTTTACTGTTTGGTTCATTCATGTAACACCAGCCCAGTAACGTGGCTTGTACCTGTGGTTGGTCTCAATGTTGAATAAATAATTATTACATGGATTTAGAGCTCAGAGAGTATGTGGTGGGAAGACAGAGGGTCCAACTTGAGGTAAGGATGCCTACATTTAAAAGCAGGTAAAAGAGAAGTTGCCAAGCTGTGGGTGCAAAGCTGGGAGTTGTTCTGGAAGCTAAGAGGAAAGAGAGGAGAAGGGAATGACCAAAGTCATCAAACATGTCTGAGAACTTAAGAAGGAAAATGACTGTATAATTCTCATTGGATTTTGAGGCATGACTGTCACTGATGCCCTAGATAAGAGTCATTTCAAGTGTATATTAGAAATGGAGCCCAGTTAGAGTGGGTTGAAATGTGAGTGTTGGGAAAATAGACAGGAAGGCTTTCACTTGCCAATTTTCACATATTTTGTAGATGATAATCTATGATCAATTAATATCAATAATTGAAGATAGATAATGGTTCCAACTAAGTTGGGGAAATGGTAGGCATGGATTAATGACCTGCTTTGCTCCAACCTGCTCTGCCTATGGCAAGTGTCACAGAGTATTGTGGTTGGACTATGGCTCTCTGAGAGACCTTGAACCAGTTGTGTCTCCTTCATGAGTTCCTTCATGAATTTGCACACCTACAAAATCAGCACACCAATCATGGCCCTCCTATCTAAGTCATAGGCATGTAGAAATGACCAAAGGAGACATCGCTCCTGAAAGTGCTTTGTAACTTGAAAGAAAAATGTAAAATATTAGTAGAGTCATTTTGCTTGCCTCTGGATGCTGACTAAACTATCCCCTTACAGATTCCTGAACAACGTTGGTTTCTTTTTTCCACTGATAATGATGCTGACGTGGATGGTGTCTGTGGCCAGCATGGTCAGAAAATTGGTGTATGAGCAGGAGATCCAGATAGAAGAGGTAAATATCCTTAAACCTCACCTGGGAGACAAAGATGGGGAAGCTGGGGACTTTGGAAATGGATCTTGTCCCATAACTAACCTGAGCCTCTCTGTTTTGCTTCCCTCTCCTCTGCTGGGGTTCTGGTGTACAAAATAGCTGAGTCCCTGTTCCAGAAAGATGATTTTATGTTGAAGTCTGAAGCAATGCCAGAGTTTAACAGATATTTTCCATTGACATGAAAGAAAGTCAAAGAATAACCATACAAGATTGCAAGAACAAAGCCAATGTTCCTCATTCAGCAACTTTTTTCAAACCCAGAAAAACACAGCAGCAGACTTCCCATCTTAATTTATGCTTAGAATTTTTTTATGTAGAGGCCCTGCTATTTTTGTTGTAATACTGTTATAAAACTTAAACTATCATAACTTAAATTTTTTATTTCCATAGGTTTTTTGGGGAACAGGTGGTGTTTGGTTACATGAATAAGCTATTCAGTAGTGATTTCTGAGATTTTGGTGCACCCATCACCCGAGCAGTGTTCCTGGTACCCAATGTATAGTCTTTTATCAGTCACCACCCCCAACCCTTTACCCTGAGTCCCCAAAGTCCAGTGAATCATTCTTATGCCTTCGTGTATCATAGCTCAGCTCCCACATGTGAGTGAGAACATATGATGTTTGGTTTTGCATTCCTGAGTTACTTCACTTAGCATAAGAGTCTCTAATTCCATCCAGGTTGCTCTGTATGCTATTATTTCATTCCTTTATATGGCTGGGTAGTATTCCATGGTGTGTATGTGTGTGTGTGTGTGTGTGTGTGTGTGTGTGTGTATGCTTTTTCTTTATTAACTCATTGATTGATGGGCACTGGGTTGGTCCCATATTTTTGTAATTGTGAATTGTGCTGCTATAAACATATGTGTGCAACTATCTTTTTCATATAATGACTTCTTTTCCTCTGGGTAGATACCCAGGAGTGGGATTGCTGGTTCAAATGGTAGATCTACTTTTAGTTCTTTAAGGAATCTCCACACTGTTTTCCATAATGGTTGTACTAGTTTACATTCCCACAAACAGTGTAAAGTATTCCTTTTTCACCGCATCCATGCCAACATAGATTATTTTTTGATTTTTTAAATTATAGTCACTCTTGCAGGAGTAGGGTGATATTACATTGTGGTTTTGATTTGCATTTCCCTGATAATTAGTGATGATGAGTATTTTTCCATATGTTTGTTGGCCATGTATCTATCTTCTTTTGAGAACTGTCTATTCATGTCCTTAGCCCACTTTTTGATGAGACTATTTGTTTTTTTCTTGCAGTTCTCTGTAGATTCTGGATATTAGTCCTTTGTTGGATATATAGATTGTGAAGATTTTCTCCCACTCTGTGGATTGTCTATTTACTCTGCTGATTATTTCTTTTGCTGTGCAGAAGCCATTTAGTTTAATTAAGTCCCATTTATTTATCTTTGTTTTCATTTCATTTGCTTTTGGGTTCTTGGTCATGAAGTATTTGCCTAAGCCAATGTCTAGAAGGGTTTTTCTGATGTTATTTTTCTAGACTCTTTATGGTTTCAGGGCTTAGATTTAAGTCTTTTATCCACCTTGAGTTGATTTTTGTATAAGGTGAGAGATGATGATCCAGTTTCATTCTTCTACTTGTGGGTTGCCAATTATCCCAACATCATTTGTTGAATAAGATGTCCTTTCCCCACTTTATGTTTTTGTTTGCTTTGTTGAAGATCAGTTGGCTATAAATATTTGGGTTTATTTCTGGGTTCTCTATTCTGTTCCGTTGGTCTATGTGCCTATTTTTATACCAGTACCATGCTATTTTGGTGACTATGTCCTTATAGTATAGTTTGAAGTCGGGTAATATGATGCCTCCAGATTCGTTCTTTTTGCTTAGTCTTGCTTTGACTGTGTGGGTTATTTTTTTGGTTCCATATGAATGTCAGGATTGTTTTTTCTAGTTCTGTGAGGAGTAATGGTGGTAGTTTGATGGGAATTGCATTGGATTGCAGATTGCTTTTGGCAATATGGTCATTTTCACAATATTCATTCTACCCATCCATGAGCACAGCATGTGTTTCCTTTGTTTGTGTCATCTATAATTTCTTTTAACAGTATTTTGTAGTTTTCCTTGTAGAGGTGGTTCACCTCCTTGTTTAGGCATATTCCTAAGTATTTTATTTTATTTCTTGTAGCTATTGTGAAAGGGGTTGAGTTCTTGATTTGATTCTCGGCTTGGTCACTGTTGGTGTATAGCAGAGCTACTGATTTGTGTACGTGAATTTTGTATCCTGAAACTTTGCTGAATTTACTTGTCAGTTCTAGGAGATTTTTGGATGAGTCTTTAGGGTTTTCTAGGTATATGATATTATCATCAACAAACAGCAACAGTTTGACTTCCTCTCAACTGATTTGGATGCCCTTCATTTCTTTATCTTGTCTGATTGCTCTGACTAGGACTTCCAGTACTATGTTGAATAGTAGTGGTGAAAGTGGGCATCCTTATCTTGTTCCAGTTCTCAGAGGAAATGCTTTCAACTTTTCCTTGTTCAATACAATATTGGCTGTGGGTTTGTCATATATAGCTCAGACCATAGTGGAATAAAATTGGAAATAAACTACAAAAGGAACCCTCAAAACCATGCAAATACATGGAAATTAAATAACATGTTCCTGAATGATCATTGGGTTAAGAATGAAATAAAGATGAAAACTAAGTGAACTGAATGATAATAGTGATACAACCTATCAAAACCTTTGGGATATGGCAAAAGTGATGCTAAGAGGAAAGTTCACAACATTAAATGCCTACATCAAAAAGTCTGAAAGAGCAAAAATAGACAACCTAGGGTCACACCTCATGGAACTGGAGAAACAAGAACAATGGAAACCCAAACCTAGCAGAAGAAAAGAAATAAGAAAGATGAGAGAATAGCTAAATGAAATTGAAACAAAAAATACATTTAAGTCTTTACTCCATCTTGAGTGAAGTTTTGTGTAAGGTGTAAGGAAGGGGTTCAGTTTCAATTTTCTGCATATAGCTACCAGTTTTCCCAGTACCATTTATTAAATAGGGAACCCTTTTCCCATTGCTTATTTTTGTCAGGTTTGTCAAAGATCAGATGGTCATAGATGTGTCGTCTTATTTCTGAGATCTCTATTCTGTTCCACTGGTTTATGTGTCTGTTTTTGTTTCAGTACCATGATGTTTTGGTTACTGTAGCTTTGTAGTATAGGTCAAAGTCAGGTAGTGTGATGCTTCCAGCATTGTTTTTTTGTCTTAGGGTTGTCTTGACTATACAGGCTCTTTTTTTAAATTTTGGTTCCATATGAATTTTAAAGTAGATTTATCTAATTCTGTGAAGAATGCCAATGGTCGTTTAATGGGAATAGCATTGAATCTCTAAATTACTTAGAGCAGTATGGCCATTTTAATGATATTGATTCTTCCTATCCATGAACACAGAATGTTTTTCTATTTGTTTGTATCCTCTCTTATTTCCTTGAGCAGTGGTTTATAGTTCTCCTTGTAGAGGTCCTTCGCTTCCCTTGTTAGCTGTATTCCTAGACATTTTATTCTCTTTGTGGCAATTGTGAATGGGAGTTCATTTATGATTTGACTGTCTGCTTGTTTCCTGTTGGTGTATAGGAATGCTTGTGATTTTTGAACATTGATTTTGTACCCTGAGACTTTGCTGAAGTTGCTTATTAGCTTAAGTAGCTTTTGGGCTGAGATAATGGGGTTTTCTAGATATAGGATCATGTCACTTGCAAACAGAGACAGTTTGACTTCCTCTCTTCCTATTTGAATATGCTTTATTTCTTTCTCTTACCTGTTTGGCCTGGACAGAACTTCCAAAACAATGTTGAATAGGAGTGGCGAGAGAGGGCATCCTTGTCCTGTGCCAATTTTTAAGGGGGATGCTTCCAGCTTTTGTCCGTTCAGTATGATATTGGCTATGGGTTTGTCACAAATGGCTCTTTTTTAAAAATTTAACTTAATTTTAAGTTCCAGGATACAAGTGCTCATGAAAATCAAATACCAGGCTTGAGGAGGCAATGTCCTTCCCAGGGCCCTTTACAGGGTGGTATTTGCAAGCAAGCAGATTTACCTTTCCACTGGTCCACCTTCTTTTTTTTTTTTTTTTTTTTTTTTTTTGAGGTGGAGTCTCCCTCTGTCACCCAGGCTGGAGTGCAGTGGCCAGATCTCAGCTCACTGCAAGCTCCGCCTCCCAGGTTTACGCCATTCTCCTGCCTCAGCCTCCCAGTAGCTGGGACTACAGGCGCCCGCCACCACGCCCGGCTAGATTTTTGTATTTTTTAGTAGAGACGGGGTTTCACCGTGTTAGCCAGGATGGTCTTGATCTCCTGACCTTGTGATCCGCCCGTCTCGGCCTCCCAAAGTGCTGGGATTACAGGCTTGAGCCACCGCGCCTGGCCATGGTCCACCTCCTTTCTCCTACTATCTGATTTGTTCTTCCTCAAGTATGCATTCTGTGGTAACCTTGGGCTTGTTCTCTTTTTGATAGTATCTGCGGATGATGGGAGTGCATCCAATGACCCATTTCCTGGCCTGGTTCCTGGAGAACATGGTTGTGTTGACCGTAAGCAGTGCTGCTCTGGCCATCATTCTGAAAACAAGTGGCATCTTTGCACACAGCAATGCCTTTATTATTTTCCTCTTTCTCTTGGATTTTGGGATGTCAGTCGTCATGCTGAGCTACCTCTTGAGTGCATTTTTCAACCAAGCTAATACAGCGGCCCTTTGCACCAGCCTGGTGTACATGATCAGCTTTCTGCCCTACATAGTTCTATTGGTTCTACATAACCAATTAAGTTTTGTCATTCAGACATTTCTGGTAAGTAAGTTGTTTTGTAAAAATACAAAATAAAACAAAACTGCAATCTATCTAACAAAACAAGACCAACCACCCTCACCTTTTCAATTTGTCATATTCATATCTACATGGGTTTTCTGATATCTGCTTTTTAAAATCTTATCCACAAATGTAAACCATTGAAACTGCAGTGTTTTTGCTGGACAGCAGCCCATTAAGAATATCCAGTTTTTATGTAGCAGAGACTTTCTGCAGACTCTGGAAAATAAGCGGCATTCTTAAGGAAGCATATAACTTTATTTTCTCTTTCTTTCATGCATGGAAAATAATAGATTTCTAAAGATATTTTAGAAGCAAAAAATCAGCATTTTTTCTTGAAGCATTATGAATTACATCACATTGAGTAGAAAAATCTGTCCGTTAGCAACGTCAGAGTCACTCGTCCATTTAAAATGTACCTCCTAAAAAAGTATGATAACACTTTCAGGTCTGTGACATCAAATACGTAGAACATAAAAAACGTATTCATTATTTTATGACAATTGCTGGCAAGCACAGTGCCTGAAACATAGTAGGAACTCAATCAAAGCGAGGGTGAACCATCCCTATTAAAATGATCTCTTCAGAGAGCCAGTGGCATCACTGTAAACACTTGCACTGCACTCAAGACTATTCTCTCCAGTAGGTCAAGTGACTTCCTAAAATTGCAGTCTGTTGAGAGATATGACAGAGTCTTAACAGAGACTTTGGGGAGATGTCAAGGAGACCTAGATCACAGGGCTGCTCGGGGTATTTAAAGGCCCTTAAAAGTCCTTTTGTCCAGCACAAGAGAAAGCCCCAGTGCTTCACTCACTTATTGGGAGCAGAACACCTTCTCTGCTCATTTAGGGCCTAGAGTAAAATATTTACATGAAAGCCAACTGAGTTTTCTTCAACTTCAATAAATGATTCAAAGCTCTCTGGTTTCTACTAAACATGTACACACAACATAGATACACATGCAGAATGAAAAAGTGGTTATATTCCATCAGTGTTTTATCTATTGATATGTGTTCATTGGTGTTGATTGGCTTATGTCACATTTGTAAAAATTCATAACCAATAATTTCATATTAGTGTTAAGTAGATGTTTTCAGAATAATTAACACAAGTGGGACCATTCACGGTCCTTCCCCATATACTCCTTGTACATAGAAAAGGAGTCATCCACGATCTGACCTAATTTTCAAATGGTGTTGTTTTTAATTTTACCTCGGTTCTTATATTTGTGGATTCTATGCATATAAAATTTGATTTTCTTTTTACATATTCAAATGCTTTTTAGCAAATAAAAAATATCTAACTCTGATACATTGTATTTTTTAATGTAAGATTTTTTTTAATGGGGTTTCTTTCTAACATAAGACCTCTCCACTGAGATAAAATAACATTTTTCTTCAATACGCCTTCTTTCTAGTGTAGAATAGTGTATGTATTCCATCAGACAGCCTGCAGTATGCTCCAGGGCATTCACTTAATAATAAAAAATGGTAAATTGCTCTATTCCATTTTTCACTGTTTTGTGTTACACATTCTGTGTATGATGCATTGGATTTATGACACTTCAAGCATCTCAGTAAAGAGAAATAATTCCTTTTAATGTTAAAAACTAGCTTGTTATTATGCTTTTCAGAGTGGACTGACATTCCACTATGTTTTTCAGATTAAAATATTTAAATGACTGCCTGAAGCGATGGTTGGGCATCATCAGAATGAAAAGTTGTTACGACTTCTCTCTTTGAATTAAGTGTTGTGGATTTTCTGTGTCCCAATCAAACACTAACGTGCAGTTTTTCTTTTCACTCCATCAATCTGTGGGCAGTGCCTTCTCTCCACAACTGCCTTTGGACAAGGAGTATTTTTTATTACATTCCTGGAAGGACAAGAGACAGGTAAGAGCATGCATGTGTAAAAAGTAACTCTCAGTGAATCACCTTTTTGGAAATTAATAGTTATATTGCAAGTGATCCAGTAGGAAGTCTTCATTATCAAGTAGAGCATTCAGAATGAGATTCGGATATCTAGTTTCACTGTTGTATACACCTCCCATTGTCTGGTAGCCCTAGTTTTGAGAACATTTAAGAATAATCATGGCATCCCTTGCTTCAGACACTATCCAGGTCAACCACCCAGCCAATGCTCGGGTCTTCCTTATACCACCCCTGACGTCGCGTCAGGTGAGTGACCTTCTGAACCTTCTAAGAGTAGGGTATGCAAATGTGTTCATCTGTTAGATCAGGGGTCCCCAACCCTTGGGCCATGGAGCAGTCCATGGCCTGTTGGGAACTGAGCCTTACAGCAGGAGGTGAGCAGCAGGCAAGGGAGACAAGCTTCATCTGTATTTACAGGCACTCTCCATTGCTCACGTTATTGCCTGAGCTCCACCTCCTGTCAGGTCAGTGGGGGCATTAGATTCTCACAGGAGCCTGAATGTTATGTGAACTGTGCATGCAAAAGTTCACATAGGTGCATGTGTCACAAAGGTTCACAAACATGCAATAGGTTGCATGATCCTTATGATAATTTAATGCCTGTTGATCTGTCACTGTCTCACATCACTCCCAGATGGGACCGTCTAGTTGCAGGAAAACCAGCTCAGGGCTCCCACTGGTTCCACATTATGGTGAATAGTGTAATTATTTTATTATATATTACAATGTAATAATAATAGAAAAAAATGCACAATAAATGTAATGCACTTGAATCATCCTGGAACCGTCCTCTATCCCCCAGTCTGTGGAAAAATTGTCTTCCACGAAACTGGTCCTTGGTACCAAAAAGGATAGTACCACTGTGTTAGATGATTGTTGACCTGGGATCTGTCTTCCTAGATCCTCTATCCGTGTTTTCTCGTTTCTCCTTTCTAATTATTCCTTTCACATGACAACCATCCACATATTTGTTGGCTCTCATCTTTACTCCTAGATTTACTAGATCATTCCTGAAGATCAGGATCCAGAAATAAGTCTAATCAGCATAAAATAGAGTGCAATTATCTCATACCAATGCAGCCTAAAATGATTTTCTAAAAATCTATTGGCAGCATTTTTTGCTTATATTGAGAATTTGACAACCAAAATTCTAAACCAGAACATACATATATTTCATAGATATTAGTGTGGTTTTGTGGGGGGAGGAAGTGTTTTTGTAAACAGAGGTAAAACACATGCTATAAGTAAAATTTGACTCTAGCTATTGTTGCATTAGCCAGTTAATTTGTACTGGTCTTTGAGTTCTTAGAGTTTTTCAGTAAGACATATTAAAATGTTCTTTTACAGATGAGTAATCCTGAATGATTTCTTCTAACTAACCTTTAGAATAAATTGAATCAAGATGATAGAAACAAAAAATGGTCACTGTTAGACCATTTGAATGTTTTGGTCTAAATTCCAAGCACACAATGATTAAAAAATGTATTTTATTGAACTGTAGCCTGGTACCATAGGGAAATTTAGAAAGAGGAATATTTTTCTTAAATTATATGTTAATCCAGAAATAAATCACAAACATATTACAAGAAAATAATAATTCTTTCCCACCCTAGTTCTTATATATCCTATTTATGTATTTTCCAAGAGCACAGAGAGTTACACAGTTTAGAATTTGGGTTCTCAAGGAGACTTAAAAAATTTTTTTTGAATGCTTATTTTCCTTAAATACAAAGTCCTTTCTACTCAGTAAATAAAACTAGATAGGAGTAAGGTGACCTTTAAAACTTTTTAAAGTATTAGATATTAAAATGTAGTTAATGATCACCCCACCTGGTATCATTGAAATAGGTGTAAGATTGCACAAGTTAACATTTCATTTGAAGAGTTATGGCCAGTGGTATTGACCTTCTTTTTGTTTTAGTTCTATTCAACTTTACTTGAGCTTCTAGAAGTAATGAACTCATTGTGACAAAATCTACTGTAAAAGAGCTTGTGCAGTTCTAACTCTGACCTTTTTCTTCCTGCTAGGGATTCAGTGGAATAATATGTACCAGGCTCCAGAACAAGGGGGCATGACATTTGGCTGGGTTTGCTGGATGATTCTGTTGGATTCAAGCCTTTATTTTTTGTGTGGATGGTACTTGAGCAACTTGATTCCTGGTAAGAATTTTGCACTTTATAAGATAACAAAATAAATTTTAGAAACAGTTTGAATTAATATGCACAAATATTAGAATAATCATTTATTTTTTAAGGAAGATCCAGAAAGGGAAGTCTTAGAATATATTTTAAAAGGAGCTGTACATTTTTGAGAAAAAATGTGATGCTTTTGTTTCCTGAGTGGAAGGTGAAAGGCCACGTGAGGGGTTAGCCAGGATGAAATAAGCATGAAAACTCACTAGGCCCACCAAACAGCTCCCAACAAGTGGATTTCAGTCTACACAGAAAATATCCTGGTTTCCTAGATAGAGTGTTTCCCAACACGCATGAGGGGTGAGGGGCAAGAGAGCCTGGGGGCCCATGGTGCTGCAGGCTCCCAGAAAGCAAAGAGGTCAGGTGGGGTGGGGGTGGGGGTGCTCAGAGTGCCTTGGGCAGAAAGTCACTTCTAGTGGGGGTCTAGGGGCCAAGCGCTCAGCCAGTGGCAGGTCGGCAGGTGGCAGGACCTGGGGAGAAGCAGGCAAAGCCTAAAGGCAGCTAGATAGGGTGGGCTGGGAGTGAGGGGCTATGTTCAACCACAGGGCTTTCAGTGTTGTCACGGATATGGGGTTTCCCAAATGTGGCACACTTTTTTCCTGGTGTGGCAGGCATTCCCCAGAGGTCTGGAGGACAAGTGTATCAATGGTTTAAAAAAAAAAAAAAAACAAACCACTAATGGTAATGGGTTTTCTTAGCTGTTTTGGGAGGAAAAGAGGTATGCATACTTTACCTTTTTGGTTCAGGTCCAAAAGAGCAGAAATAGCACTTTAAAATTATTTATTTTATTTTTTAGAGATAACACTTTAATGGTGGTGTATTTTCTTACTGAAATTACTTGCAACCTGGGTCTGTGCTTTTCAAGGCAAATAGCATCTAACTAAATTAAAATTTAAAATGTAAAAAAAATAAAGATTCTAATCTTACACAAATGAAAATGGAGGGATAGAAGGAAAACAAACACTGTTCATTCTGTTTGTGAAAACACATTCCAGACTTGGAGAGCTCATGAATCATTTAGGGATGGGTAAACATAAAAATAATATGGGTCACTGAAAAGATCATTTTACACAAAAGTAGGAATATATGGCCCTCAAGAGGTAGAGAGAGAACATAAATTGGAAACGTGATTTATTTAGGAAAAACTTAGACTGCATCGTCTTGGTACTTTGAATAAAATTTAAGAAAACAAAACTTAAGAAATAAGATTCTAGGAAATAAGAGATTAAAAAAAAAATGAGTTGAGAAGGCCAAGGGTTAGGAAATTGGATGAGAAGCAATTGACTATTGAGAAGAAGCAAAAATAACATAAGACAGTAATGTTACAAAATACATCTGTGATATCAATTTAAAATGCAAAAGACCAGCAAAAAAAGTCTACTCTCTGCAATGTTGAGATGAAGATAAAATGTGTCCTGGGACCCAGAATGATCTGATTTCTCCCTCAACCATCAGCATCTAAGGCAAGAGGCTCCTAGGGGTAGTATTTTTCTACATTATAGTGAAGCAAAGGAACATTGTATTCAGCTGAGACTTTCACTCTGAATCCCACTGTGGAATTCTAAATTGAAAAGTTTTAAAAGAGACTGAGCCTTGAGGTGGATATCTGGTGTGCAGAGGGTTCACTGTCTAGGTCATATTTGAAGGGAAGAAAAGGGAATTGGGGGTACACTCATGGAAGAAGGTAATTGAACTCAGAAAAGCTGAGTGATGGTGAGAATGTCCCCACCAATGGGACAGTATTGAGTCATTCCCTATCCTGTGGGTCAGGGGATGTTCAGCTAAGCTGGTGGCTTTTAAGAAGAAATTCTTTCTAAAAGTTCAGTGAGGTTAACTTGAGGCTCAGAAGAAATTTAAAAAAATCGTTTTCCTCAGGGGACCAGGAGATTCAAATACTGGATTTGGTAATCTTTTGGAAGTACCTTGGCCATCTGAACCATGCCACATTTGGAACTCACGTATATTCGACTGGGGAAACCATCATCTTCTGTTCCCTCTTTCATCTCCTCCTGTCCTTCCATTTCTTCAGACTCTTAATTCCCTGCCCTCCCATTAGGTTAAGGTTAAACCAACAATCCACCATCTTCATACACTCACGCCACAATCCTGCATTCTCACAACATGGCTCATGATTAACATCTACCCAATATGTAAAAATTGAGCTGCTTCAGAGTCAGCTCTTACCCTACCACATCCAACTGGAGAAAAAGATCTCCTGATTTTACTTCACAAGTCTCCCTTAAGTTCACTCGGATGTACCTTTTCTAGGGAATGTCTCCATGTTTTCAGCAGGCCACACAAAGTGTTCTGTGACCTCTAATGAGTTACGATTCCCAGCTACATTGGATCCTACACCCTGCAAAGGGAAGCAATACAGGAGGCCCTCAATCCACCTCTGAATGGCAGACACTAGTTTCAACATTTTGTTTAGTGAATTTAGAGTGGTGGGTTTTATATTTTCTCTTTGTGATTGTAACACTAATTTTACCTACCAGCTAGTTAGGAAAAAAGATCAGAGTCTATTACAGAATTAAAAAAAATCAAAGCTCGAACATATTTATAACACATATTTAAAAATACAAAGGCATAGAGCTGAATAAATATGTCAATAAAGATTTTTGAATTTATCACAGAATTCAGATTCTTTTATTTCGAAAGCTAAAAATAAGAGTTGGCAATTTGCATATTCCCAAATTGCCCGAAGTATTTATTTTCCACTTTGACAAAGTCTGCCGATAATAACAAGGAATAAAATTGCCAGACACTATTGATGGGCTTTCAGATCCATAAAGAGGGTTGTAATTTCTAGGAGCTCTCAGACCCAATACCTTCTTTTTAAGACAAATATTTTATATTACCTCCTTTACTCTCTTGAAATGAAACTTATAGATAATGAAAACTACCTGTGTATGAGTCTTAAAATTAATGTAATTTTAAAATTTTAGTATAAAAGAGAAATAGAAAGTAATTTATAATAAGATAACATGTAAATTATCAGTGCTCAGGCAAGAATTCATTAGAACATAGAATGGGATATTCAGCTGCTTACTTTTATTTGGAATAAGTTCGGATTTAAAAGAAGGAAAATGGTTGGAAGCCATTTGGTACTAAAAGGAAAGAAAATGCACAAGTAAAGAGAAATGTAGACACTAGAAGTAAAGCTAATGTTAAGTAATACTAGATCAGATTTATTGGCATGTGATTAAAAGATGAAAATAACTTCAACTGAAGTAGGAAAAATGTGGGAAGAAATATTATACACTAATGAGGTGAATAAAATAATGATATTTTTGTAAATGACCTGGGTCTTACTTAAAAGTAATAAGGAAATTCCCTGTGTTTAACACATGGGGCAGGTAATGACAAAACATAACAGAAGATCCATTTCCTGTCTTATGATTCTATCTCATTTCAGTCTCTCCATTCAGCCTCCAGTCTTTTAAAGACTTTGGAGATCTATTCTTTAGTAGTGACAGGAAATAGAGGACTGATTGGACAAAGGAATAATATTAATAATATGAGAGGGTTTTATAGAGAAGCCAAGGGAACAGCATCAAAATAAGATTGAAAAGTAATAGGGAGCCTCATGTTAATCATTTCAATGTGTAATTTTTACCAGATGGTCTTATTTTGCTATACAGTTTTAAAAAATATATATATATATAGAATGACAATGTAACATAGTTACTAACCCTTATTAATACAATTTAGTACATTTTCTGAATTTCTACTAATTTAAATATATCTGGTTTTAAGTTTGTTACAAGCAATCTTCACATCTTTTGTCGTGTATTTGGGTATAATGGGGCAGATTGAGGATTGATACAGTCATACTGCATTGCAAACTTGAAAGCAGTGAGTGACATCACTATTGATGGCATGGTTTTCCAAAACAATGAACAATTTCTACTTTAAACAATAATCTTCCACTGGTTTACACAGTGGTTGAATTTCTGACAAATTTAGTGTATACTGAAACTGCATAGAAACTGAGTTTATATGTCCTAGGCTCAATAACCATGCAACACTTTGCATTTGCACAACTGGTCAGGCTCACAGAAGGCAAGTCAAGGACATTTCTTTGTTGCACTTTGGAGGATATTGACTAACCCAGGCATCTGCACCCTAAAGGCAATTGTACCATCCCCATTGTATTAATCCTACTTTTTTATTTTCTGTATTTCTGAGGCTTTGACTGGAGTTGAGGGTGTGCAGTTACTGACCCTGGAGGGACTGTTCCTTCCAGGGATAGCCAGTTCCTAGCCATAGTGAAGGACTCCCCTGTGGATGTGCCTTTCACATGCAAACCAATCCAGAGCCCACACCCCTACCACTATGGGGTGCTCACACTCAGGGCCACTGTCTACCTGGCCTGATGAGCCCAGGGCAAGGTACCAGCCAACTAGGCACAGACTCTCTCCCCAAGAGCCTGAGGAAATTACTCACACTAGTTAATTAGAAATGTACTTGCCCTTCCTCACATGTTGCTTCCCTTGGAAACCACAGTAAAGGCTTTTGTTCACATTCCCACAACACCCCTCCCTACTTCCCCTGTCTCCTGACTGACACTGGTGCTTCCCTGTGTGACCCTGTGTGGTGTGTCATGCCTCCTTCTCTTGGGGTCTGTGAGTAACAAAGTATAGTTGCAATGACAGTTAGTTCCTGATTGGTTGGCATCATCATACTTGAGTAATAATAAAATCTACATTGTAAAACACTGTTCCAAAGTCTCCTGTGGGTAGGAGGGTGTCTCCAGATGGGAGGTAGGAGACACGTGAGAAATTTCTCTCTTTTGCTCTCTGTCTCACACACACACACACACACACACACACACACACACACACACACCCATACCCCAAACAAATGCTTTTCTCTCCATTTTCTTTCTTTGTTATAAAGTGACCCAGTGAGTATGACCCCAGCATTTCTCAGCCCCGCTGTCGACTGGGAGACTCTATAGATCCAGCATCAAATCATTTTCTGGCCTGCAGGGCTCAGCATCAACTGGAGGTCTCCAAGCTTGAGTCAAGAGCTCACAAGCAAACATCTCGTCCTTGCGAAGAGTTTTCATTGCATAAACTCTTTTTATATGCCTCCAATTAAATTTGATTCTGCTCGATCTGTCTAATTTCATTGACTTCTTCTTTTATCACTGTCAGTTTTGCGGGGCAATGCCAATTAGTTTCCTGGCCTGCATAAGCCAGCAGGCAGTTCCCCTTGAGGAGAAAAGCTTGGTGTAAATGGAGGGCCTTTGCACATATTAATGTGCCCAATTACATCTGGTAATGTGAGCAGGTTGTATGTGCTTCTAGAGTGTGCACATAAACCAAGTTTGGATTTATAAGCAAAAGCCGATTGCAGAGGCAAGCCAAAGAGCTGAACGGCCTCCATGCCAACTTGCATTTGGCTGCTCTCTGCTTTAGTTAGATTAGTAGATTAATTAGGAGGTTTTAAAAGTCCAGATGGATTACGGTTGAGATGGTTTAATTAGCAAAGCAAACCTTAATATTCAATTTATTTCTAATTTATTTTTTCCTAACTCTGGAATGTCTTTCGTAGTTTGTTTCTACTTCCCATCCCTGAAGCCATTACCTTAGATCAGGCCTCACTGTGCCTGATCTGGACTTACAGTGAGTTACAGTGCCCTTGTAACTCCTTCCCACTCCTCTAGGTATCCCCGACCCCAGCACCTCACCTCTGCATCCTACCTCCGTGTTGACACAAAGTTATCTTTGTAAAAAATAGACCAAGTGGACCATGTCCTTCCCCTGCATGACAGTCTTCCCCACCTCCAAAATGTCTAGAGAAGAACTAATATCCTCAGTGGCTCCCAGGCCACCTGAACCTGCTCTGCTGCAGATTCATGCCTCTCTCTCTCTCTCTATTCCCGTGTGCTGATGGGGAGTTGGGGGGCAGTCTCCAGTGTACCCAGCACACCCACACAGGGTAGCCAGATAAAATACAGGGCACCCAGATGAATTCAAATTTCAGATAAACTACAAATAATCTGGGGGACATATTCATACTAAAACATTACTTGTTGTTTGTCTGAATTTCAAAATTAATTGGACATCCTGTGTTTGTATTTTCTGAATCTAGCATCCCTCCCAGCATCTCTGTCTTTTCATTCTCGCTCCTTTTTCTTGGGTTGAAGGGCCTGCTTTTGTTTTGCATAGGTGGAAACCCTACAATGACAATATTGTCTCGCGTTTTTCTCTCAATGATTTTTTTTTTTTTTTTTTTTTTTTTGGTCATCTGTACTAGAATGAAGGTCCTAAGAAGGTGCAGTCTCTGCCTGATTCATCTGTGTGTCCCTCATACCACTAGAGGGTGTGACTAGTTGATTTCTGTTTGATGACTGACATCTCCCTGGAACAGGAAGGTGTAAACCGGAGAACAGAAGGGCAAGGGATACGATGTTCCAGATCTAGGGGACTTCTGCTGTGTGCCTTCGTCACTGTGCTGAGGCCTCACCTGTCCTGCTCATTCTTGGGCTGACAACTGGAACTGTGAGCCCTGGGAGATGAGCCAGAGTCTGTCCTCCTACCTCTGTACAAAATGCTTAGTTATTCATTTCTCAGCAAAGCATCTCCCACAGTAAGTCAGGGCTGCAGTAAGGTGTCATTTCCCAAAGACTCAAGTGAGAAAACAAGGACACAACTAATAAAGAGTAATGACTTAGCTCCATTGCAAGAAACTGGTGACTCCTGACATTGTTGCAGTTGCCTATGTGTGCACGCTTGTGTGTGTGTACATGTGTGCATGTGCTGCATGAATATGTGCTTCTGTACACGTGTACTCATGTGTGTGAATGCCTGTGTGTGTGCGTGTGTATGTGGGTATGTGTGTGTCACACACACACATGTATGGTGATCCTCGCTTTTAGTCATGGCCCAAAGTTTGAAATCATATTTATCTTTGTACAACTTCCACTTGTATTGAAGTGAAGCAGAGCTGAGGCTTGCTTCAGGATTTCCTTGCGTACACTCACAATGTGAAGGTGTTCAATGACTTCATTTGGAACAGGCAAATTGTGCCTTATTTCACCTTTAGAATGTGCATGTGTGAAATATTCTTTTCTCCCCTATGGTTCTGAAAACTTGAGCTGTAATACATCAGATGGATATGTGTTTATTGTAAAATGTTTGAAAAGTTTATGGAGAAACAGGAAACATTTTTGAGGAAGCAGAAAAAAAAAATTCAATTATCTCTGATTTCACTAACCAGAACTTACATTTCCCAGGCTTTTTCCAGACAGTTTTCTGTACCTAGTTGGGTTCATACTATATATGTAAATTTCCCTCTATGTTTTTAAAAAATATTTTTGTCATAAGCATTTATCCACATCTTTGAAAGTACTGTTAATGGCTGCTCAATATTTCATCAAATGAAAGTAATAACTTCCTGCACCTTTCTCTTACTTTGCAAGTTTAAATAATTTTTGCTTTTTCTATGTTCAGATGTAAGTTCCCACTTTTTCATTGTGTCATCTAGAGTCCAGGAATTTTAATTACTAATTCAAATATATAAACAGTTAAAGGCATCCGGATCCCATTGCCTACTGTCCTTGCTAAGGGTGGTGCCCACTTAAGCTGCGACTGAGTGTGGTTGCCTGGGAGGCCTCTCAGCCCAAGACCTGCAGCTTTGTGAGAATAATCTTCCTGATGTGTTTGCTCGCTTTCTATCTCCTTTGATTTCCACACACTCATTGTTCGTGTATGTATCAACAGGGGCTTATTGTGTAATTGGTGCTATAAGAAACTGTGCTTCTTTCTTGTTGTAAAAGGCAACCCAAAGCATCCTCATGGCTGCACTTGCGTATTCAGACAGGCAGGAGATGCTAGAGGAGAGGCTAACCAGTGTGTAGCTTCGGGAGCCACCAGCTGTGCATCACTGGGCAAGCCTTTCTGTTCCTCCTTTTCTTATTGGGAAGGTAGAGGTGATAATTGTACCTGACATGTTGGTGGTCACAGGACTGTGTGAATTAATACAACCAGATACCCTGGACAGTGCCTGGAACAGAGTGAGTGGAATGCTGGCTGTGATATGACCTGATTATCCAGCTGCTACTCATCCTCTTCCTACAGAGGGATGGTTATTGCTTTGCAAGGTTCCTGGAGGACGCCTGCCTGCATTAATTTTCTCAGCCTGCAACAGCGAAGTACCACAGACTGGGTGGCTCAAACAACAGGAATGTATTGTCTCACAATCCTGGAGGCCAGAAGTCTGAGATCAAGGTGTAGGCCTGAGTATGTGGGTATGTGTATGGGCTGGTTTTTCCCAAGGCCACTCTCATTGGCTTGCAGATGGCATCATCTCCTTGTGTCGTTCCTGTGTGTCTGTGTCCAAATTTTCTTTCATGAGGACAGCACTCACATTGGATTAGCCCTCGCCCTTGTGACTTCATTTTGCCTTAATTACCTCTTTGAAGACCGTGTCTCCAAATACAGTCACATTTTGAAGTACAGGGGGTTAGAACTTCAACCTGTGAAACCTGGGGAGACACAACTCAGCCCACAAACAACAGTGCTACTCCTGACACCAGCTCAACAACTTCTCTTCACTTTATTTATTTATTTTTTTTGTAACTTTTAAGTGCAGGGGTACATGTGCAGGTTTGTTACATAGGTAAATGGTGTCATGGGGGTTTGTTGTACAGATCATTTTGTGACCCACGTATTAAGCCTAGTACCCATCAGTTATTTTTTCTCATCCTCTACCTTCTCTCACCCTTCACCCTCCAAAAGGCCCCAGGGCATGTTGTTCCCCCTCATGTGTTCTCATCATTCAGCTCCCACTTATAAGTGAGAACATGCAGTATTTTGTTTTCTGTTCCTTTGCTAAGGATGTTAGCTTGCTAAGGATAATGGCCTCCAGCTTCATTCATGTCCCTGCAAAGGACATGATCTCATTCCTATTTATGGCTGCATAGTAGTCCATGGTGTATATGTACCACATTTTCTTTATCCAGTCTATCATCGATGGGCTTTTAGGTTGATTCCATGTCTTTGCTATTATGAATAGTGCCACAAAGAACATGCGTGTGCATGGCATGTGTCTTTATAATAAAATGATATATATTCCTTTGGGTATATACTCAGTAATAGGATTGCTGGGTCAAATGGTATTTTTATCTTTAGGTCTTTGAGGAACCACCACCTGTCTTCCACAATAGTTGAACTAATTTACACTCCCACCAACAGTGTATAAGCATTCCTTTTTATTCACAACCTCAGCAGCGTCTGTTAATTTTTGACCTTTTGGCCGGGCGCGGTGGCTCAAGCCTGTAATCCCAGCACTTTGGGAGGCCGAGACGGGTGGATCACGAGGTCAGGAGATCGAGACCATCCTGGCTAACACGGTGAAACCCCGTCTCTACTAAGAAATACAAAAAACTAGCCGGGCGAGGTGGCGGGCGCCTGTAGTCCCAGCTACTCGGGAGGCTGAGGCCAGAGAATGGCGTGAACCCGGGAGGCGGAGCTTGCAGTGAGCTGAGATCCGGCCACTGCACTCTAGCCTGGGCTACAGAGCGAGACTCTGTCTCAAAAAAAAAAAAAAAAAAAAAAAAAAAATTTGACCTTTTAATAGCAGCCTTTTTGACTGGTGTGTGATGGTATCTCAGTGGTTTTGATTTGCATTTCTCTAATGATCATTGATGTTGAGGTTTTTCCATATGATTGTTGGCCCTATGTATGTCTTCTTTTGAGAAGTGTCTTTTTATGTCCTTTGCCCACTTTCTAATGGGGTGTTTGTTTTTTGCTTAATTTATCTAAGTTCCTTATAGATGTTGGATATTAGACCTTTGTCAGATGCATAGTTAAGCATTCCTATACAGCAACAACAGTCAAGCCCAGAGTTAAATCAATAACAAACTTCCATCCACAATTACCATACACACACAAAATGCCTGGGAATACAGCTAACAAGGGAGGTGAAAGGTCTCTACAAGGAGAACTACAAACCACTGCTCAAAGAAATCAGAGATGACAAGAACAAATGGAAAAACATTTCATGCTCATGGATGGGAAGAATGAATATCATTAAAATGACCATACTGCCAAAAGCAGTTTGTAGATTCAATGCTATTCTCGTTAAACTACCATTGATATTCTTCACAGAACTAGAAAAAAATGTTTTAAAATTCACATGGAACCAAAAATGAGCCTGAATAGCCAAGACAATCCTGAGTGAAAAGAACAAAGCTGGAGACATCACACTACCTGACTTCAAACTATACTACAGGGCTACAGTAACCAAAACAGCATGGTTCTGGTACAAGAACAGACACACAGACTAACAGAACAGAATAGAGAACCCAGAAATAAGAACACACACCTACAACTACGTGATCTTCAACAAACCTAAAAAAACAAGCAATGGGGAAAGGATTTTCTATTTAATAAATGGTGTGAGGATAACTGGCTAGATATATGCAGAAAATTGAAACTGAACACCTTCCTTATTTCCATATACAAAAATTAATTCAAGACGGATTAAAGACTTAAATGTAAAACTCAAAACTATAAAAACCCTGGAAGACAACCTAGTCAATACCATGTAAAACTCAAAACTATAAAAACACTGGAAGACAACCTAGTCAACACCATTCAGGACATAGTCACAGACAAAGATTTCATGACAAAGATGCCAAAAGCAATGGCAAGAAAAGCAAAAATTGACAAATGAGATCTAACTAAACTGAAGAGCTTTTGCACAGCAAAGGAAACTATTGACAGAGTAAACAGACATTTCTCCCATTCTATAGAATGGGTGAAAAATTTTGCAAACCTTCCCTTTACTTTCAAAAGGTAATGGATACATGTGCTCTCCTTTGAGTGCCTGAACATCTCTTTCTATTTTTTGATTAGAAAGTGCAAGGGCTTGCATATCTCTCTTCTGCTTGATGATCAAAGTGCTATAATAGTCTTTCTATAGGCCTTTTTAATTCTAATCAGTTGTAGAATTTAGGCCTTTAGGTAAGTTGCATTCATCAAACTTAAACTAGAAAGGATGTGTTAAAAGAAAATTGGAAAGTGTTAATAATGAAATCCCTTCTCATTTCAGCATGTAATGAGGGCAAAGTGAATGTTAAATGGGCTGAAATGAATTTGGAGAATACTTTTGAAGAATGATAATATGTTTCATACGGAAATGTTAGCATTATGAATTATTCTTCTTTGTGGACGTTTCAATTGATTAATCCCCTCATGCACTTAACTCATGCTCTTCCCCTTGTTTAGGAATTCTTGCAAACATCAAAGGTAGGCAAAAGAAGAACAATGACAAAATAGAAGGGCAGTGCGGGACAAGGTGGCACTTTACTCTGGGAATATTCAGCAATTATCCAAAAAGCGTTTATTGAACTCCTACTCTACAGATGTCTTGGGGGAAGTGGATGAGAGGGGCTTTTAACACATGGCCGTGGATCAGACTGAGAAGGGAGAGTTAGGGCTCCACTGCGAAGCTAATAGCTGTGCCTTGGGATATCACTTTTTTGTATATGGGACATATATTAAAAATACTAACATAGAATGACATTTTATATTAATTACTTAAGATATTCTAATACAGTACCTTCATCTAAATAAAAAAATTAAACTAATTTTAATTGTCTCCTCTTTCAGGAACATTTGGTCTACGGAAACCATGGTATTTCCCCTTTACTGCCTCATATTGGAAGAGTGTGGGTGTCTTGGTTGAAAAAAGGCAATATTCTCTAAGTTCCAGTGTGTTCTTCTTCCATGAGAACTTTGACAGTAAAGGTTTGTAAGGAGTAGAATTATTAGATGCATGTATTTTTCCTCTGATCCATTTTGTTTTTTTGTTTTTATTGTTTTTCTGGTCCAGCCTTTGCAAGTGTGTGCTGATTCGTAGAAAGACTTATATTTAGGCTGTCTTGGGCTGGGAAACAGCTACAAGGCACAGATGTGAGGCAGTATGCCCTGACAGTGATTGTTCTGTGAAATCCAGGAACCCCAGGGAGTTCCTATTATTTATTATTTAGCGTCCTTCCCTGTGTGCATTATGTGCATTTGTGTGCATATTACAATTTAGTAAAATTGAAGTGTTAGTCCCAAAATGAATACATATAAGAAATAAAAGCAAAGATGGGCAGCTACCCTATGTAAAGCACTTTAAAATTTTTAAGTGTTCTCACCCATGCTGGTATATTCAGTGTTCCTGTGTGAGGGAGAATATCGCTGTCCCTTACAAATAGGGATTGTGGTTCTCAGGAGATAGGGGCAGGACTGTGCCTGTGCCTCTGCACTCCAGAGTCATGGCCTATTCCTGCAGGTGCAGGCACAGGGCACCCCTGCCAAAGGATGAATTCATCGGCTATCTCCATGGAAACAGAGATGCATCACTCAGAGATAAACAAGCTCCCATCATGGTGGGTTTAGATTACAAGTCAACATTGTACTCTAAACAATCTAAATATTTTTCTGAATTATGAATCTTTTAGAAAATGTGGAACACATCGACAAGCATCTATCCATTCTCACCTCCTCAGGAGACTATTTCTCATGAATATTTTATGTGTAACTAATCTGCCTGTTGTTTTTTCTCTACTTAAACCAAAATACATGTGTGTGTTTTTATTTTTATTTTTTTTTTTACGAAATGGTTATCGTAAGGGTTCAAAACTTTGTAATCAGTGATATCACTTAATGTTTGCCATTATGTAGTCTGCTTCTTGTTCTTGCTAAAGAAAGATTTTTGAGTTGATTTGTATGCTTCACAGAGCTGGAATTCAATTTCAAAGCAGAACACTGAATTAATAAATATGAGCATGATCTTCAGGGCTTTTGAAGTCTTTTCACAATGAATTTTCATCTCTCTCACAGGGTCATCACAGCAAAACAAGGAAGGAGAGCTTGAAGGAAGTCCCCCGGGAGTCACCTTGGTGTCTGTGACCAAGGAATATGAGGGCCACAAGGCTGCAGTCCAAGACCTCAGCCTCACCTTCTACAGGGACCAAATCACCGCCCTGCTGGGGACAAATGGTGCCGGGAAAACCACTATCATGTGGGTCCCATTTTACCCTTATCAAACATTGGGCATTTGATTCTTAAAATTTCAGTTTTCCTGTGAGACAGGTGGTTTGATTTTTTTTCCTTTTTTAAGAATTTTGAGTCTCAGTACAGAGTTTAGAGACACAGGTGAAAGGCAGAGCCCCTCATGAGTGCCCGTGTGAGAGAGGCCCTGTGTCCTCAACCGCACAGGTGCACTGTAGGCCTGGGGCCCTGTCAAAGGGGTGAGGTGGAGAGCTTTTTAAAAGCCTTAATTCTTGTATTTTCTACAAATAATTTACCATGTTGTACTTTAGTCTTTGCAAGTCCTTTGGCACTTTCAGCATTTGTCCCATTAAGTATCATCTTGCTTGCATATCTGTAGGAAGAGGAATATCACAGTGGTATTTGCAATTTTTTTAAACACCTGATTATTTTTCTTTTTCATATTCTGGTTTTTGTGTGGTTCTTTTCTCGTTAAAGGTGGATGTTTGGCTTAGGATCCAATGGCTTTAGATTTGATTAAAGAATCACATCATGTCCTCCCAGAGAAACAAGGAATTCAAACACTCACAGCCTTGGGCTGGCTGTGGAAGTGAAGGTTTAAGGTTCAACTGCTAAAATTATGAAATATCTCTTTTGAACAAATCACTTTCTCTTTTGTTCTTTTTCTCACTAAATATGTAGCATGTGATTAGTTAAAACAATGAGAAGGGCTTTGCCTCAAACTTAATAAGAAAGGTAGAACAATACCACATGAAACTTCAGAAATCTCATATTGAAAAAATAGAAAGAAAGAAAATGGACAGTTTTTATTCGTTCCTCGGATACAGAAATGGACTTGGAAATGAGTCTGAGTGTTTTTTTAGTGTTTGAAAATTGGGAAACCACAAGTTACACCAATAATGACTCAGCCAGACAGCTCCTCTCACCCTGCTTTTACTAAGACACATTTCTTACAAGGAAAACCTGAGCTGCTTGTTTAGCAGAATGATGAGAATTACATTTGGAGCTTCTCGATGATTTAAGGTTCAATGACTGTGTTGCTTTTAGTGTACATTTGTAGTACGTTTTGAGTCATCCTAAGTGGCTGCCTCCACCCGGCAATTCTTAGATGAAAGGCTGAGAGATCAGTCAAAGACTGGATCTTCACTATTTAAAACAACCATCTTTGAGACTTCTAGGGAATGTGTATAAACTATTTTATAGTCTCCCCCAGATAGGTTTGAAAATAATGTAGCAAAGAGTTTTAAGTTCATTGAGGTTTAATTTTTGTGCAGTAAACAGTATCTGCTGATGTGTACAGTTTGATGAGTTTTGACACATTTGGTTAGTGCTGGAATAAGCACCACAAATGCAGAACCTTTCTATGCTGCTCCAAGGTTTCCTGTGCTCTCCTTTGACCCCGGCTTTCATGTGACCACTGATCTGCTCTTTGTCACTAAAAACTAGGTTACTTATTCTAGAATTTCTTGTAAATGGGATCATGTCTGGCTTCTTGTACTCAGCGGACTGTTTTGGGGACCCAGGCATGGTGGTGGTGGGCCAGCAGCCTGCTCCTTGGGACAACTGAGTGGTATCCACTGTATGGAGGCAATTCAGTTTCTTTATGTTTTCATCTATGGGTTGCAATTGAGGTTGTTTCTCTTTGTCAGTGATTGCGAACACAGCTGCTGTGAACATTTGTGCATACAGCTTTGTGTCGGCACACATTTAATTTCTCATGTGTGAATACTAAGGAGCGGATTTGCTAGGTCCTGTGGTAGGGGCATGTTTAACTTTTCAGAAATAAGGAACCAATTTAAAACTTAAATAATAAACTTCCTGAAGCAAGGAAGCAGAACTAGGCAATTGGTTGTGTGAGCTTGTGGTGGCCGGCTGCTTGAGTTCTTGTGGTTTTAACACACACAGACTATCCCGGGAGCAGTGGAAGGAAGACTGGCTCCATGGTTGGGGCCTAGCTTTGCATCTCTGTTTTGCTTATATTTAATGATGAGGATTTAGGTATATATGTCATTTCTGTAGCATGTTTCCTCATCTGTAAAAAGTTTAATGTTATCGTCTTAAAGTCCCATACAACTATGATGCTCTATGATCTCAATTCAGACTTACAATGGTTCAACTTAATGATATTTTGATGTCATGATGGTGTGAAAGTAATACACACTAGGTAGAAACTATAGTCTGAGGACTCATACAGCCATTCTGCTTTTTACTTTCAGTACAATATTCAATAAATTGCAAGGGATATTCAACACCTTATTATAAAATATGCTTTGCGATAGTTGATTTTGCCCAGTTGTAGGCTAATGTAAATGTTTTGGGCACATTTAAGGTAGGCTAGACAGACTAAGCTGTGATGTTAGGTAGATTACATGTAAATACATTTTGACTTACAATATTTTCAACTTTTGATGGATTTATTGGGACATCACCCAATCAGAAGTCAAGGAGCATTTGTATTTCATATGGTAGCATAAACATTATGTTAAACTCATATTTTCAAGATCAACCAGACAACGTGCCCTCAAGCTCCTCACGACTTTTAACTGATTGTGTAAAAACCAGGACAGCAGAGGGTGAGTGCTCTTGGCAGGATGTATGCGCCATCCTGGAGCTGACTGGATTGCTGACGCTCACAGTATCAGCAATGCATATTCTCCATGCTGTCTTATTTTCTCTGGTAGATCCATGTTGACGGGGCTCTACTCTCCCACTTCTGGAAACATCATCATCAATGGCAAGAACCTACAGACAGACCTGTCGAGGGTCAGAATGGAGCTGGGTGTGTGTCTGCAGCAGGACATCCTGTTGGACAACCTCACCGTCCGGGAACATCTGCTGCTCTTTGCTTCCATAAAGTCTCCACAGTTGACCAAGAAGGAGCTGCATCAGCAAGTCAATCAGTTAGTAAACAGTTGTCTCTGTTCCTCCTGCCTCTGCCCATTGTGTAAGGAAGTGAAGACACTAGAAAGAGACACTTAAAAAATCATCTGTGTCTACATTTATAAGAGGAAATAATTAGCAAATGGTTGTTAACTATGGAATTATGACACAACCACCAACACTGAGAATGTCAGAAAAGGCTTCTGTGGGAAGGCATTGAATTTGATTTGATTTGTCTTCGATGTGGGGAAGAGATGAGCACATGTAAGCACAGAGGCTGTTGATGGAAACTTTGTGTATCTAGAGCAAAAGGTCCCTAGGGGTGTCCTGAAATGAAAAGAATTAAAAGGCAACAGGAAAACTGGTTGTCAAGAAACTGATTAGTCTGCCTTCTCTCTCTTTGATCCCTAGGTCTTCCTCAACTCCTTCCTTCCCTCCTGTCACACACACACACACACATACACACACACACACACACACACACACAAAGATTAAGAAAAAAAGAGCCTTGTTAGTCATGCTAAGGAGTTTGAACTTCATTGAGCAAGTAGGTGTTCATGAGTGGGGGATTGTGATTAGCCTGAGATCTCGAAGCTCACTCCTGCCAGATCATAGCAGGTACCATGGGAGAGACTGAATACAGAGTGGCCAATGTAGGCAAGAGGTGGTGACAGCCTGGTTTATGGTCATGCCACTGTGGTGCATGGGCCAGGAAGGCCTGTATTTGAAGACTATTCAAATTTAGAAGAATCAGGTCATGCTGACTAAGTGGTTGCACAAGGCAGGGAGCAGAGAAGTACTGGTAGGGCCACGAAGAATGGGTAGGATATTGGTGGGTCCGCATGGAGAGCTGAACCCTATATGAATGTGGAATAGCACAAGGAAGATTTAGAGTTGAGAATATGTGGGGAGAGGTGGAAATACATGGGGATAGGTGGAAAGGAAGTAGGGTATCCAGGATGGGAAGCAAAGCAAAAGCAAGGCATTGTGTTCTGTCTCATTGGACACTGATAGAAGTTTAGATCAGAGGTAAAAGGGAGAGACAGTAGGTTCCTGATTAGAGAACAAAGTGGTGTTTGAGGGTGATGTCTATGGATTACAGTATGGATCGGAGGGGGAAGTGGAGCAATGAAAGTCAAGGAGAGTAGCTGGAGGTGGGAACGTTAATCCAGTGCTGGGGTCATCGATTCAGCAAACAGTGGTAGTTAAGTGTGCAGGCCATCTGTCCTGCGCTGGGCTCTGCCCCATCAGGAAGATGTATGGCTCTGGCCTCCTGGAGCTAGTGCCACGTTCTTAGCAATTCCAGTGGATGGACTTTGCAAAGCAGAAATTCAATCATGGCATGAGCGTGTGGGGAAGGGGCCCTTGGAGGCAAGTGTGTAAGCATAACTGGTAACAGACTGCACATTCCTAAGAAGAAAATGTGAATGTAATGAATTCTTACAGATTATTGTTATTTTACAATATTTTTGCAAGCTTTACATTTATAAATAAGTATTTACAATCTGCATTTAATTCAGGTAAAAGCTCACAGGGTTTGGTCGTTAGTTTGTATGGTGTAACCTTATTTCCTTACCACTTTTTCCACTACGTGCTTCAGGATGGTGGAGCTCTACCTTGATGTTTCTAGCCCTGGAACACTGAGAAAAAGAGGAATGAGTTTTAAAGTTGTCACACATTCCATGTGCCTTTGGCGATATGACCAGAGACCAAGCAAAACATTTGTAATGAGAATGCTCCACCCTTCCTTTTGCTCGGCCTCTTCATCTGCCATTGCTTGCTTCTCCATCCCTGCTGTTGCAGATCACCCTGCATCATGTCTCTGCAGAGATGCCAGGGCTGCAGCTGGCCTTCCTGCCTGCTGTCGGCTTCTTCTCCCCTTTCCTCCAGCCCCTTTGGCTCACTTTTGCAAAGCTTGGCTTGCCCCCAAACCCAACCCCCAGCTGTTCTCCCCAGACCATTGTCTAGTGTCCTGATGTCCCCTGCTTTCACCACTCCACATGGAGTGCTCCTTAGAAATGTACCCAGGTCCTGGCCCTTCTCTGTCCACTGCCCTTCAAGGACTCACATCACTCGGGGTATAATCTAAAGATATGGAGGCCTACAATTGTGTAATTTACATTCTTGTGTCTATTGTCTCAGATTTATTATGAGTGCCCCCTTCCACCTCAAAACCCTCCTCCTTTGGACTATAAATTTATAAGGCCCTGTCAGTCTATCTTGGTTTACCTGATCCTTCATTGTGTGGTGCCAGCTGCACTGGTCCTATGGTGGTTCCCTGAGCACACGGAACAGGCCCTTTGCTGCATTTGTGCTGTGATGGGCTCGGCGTGCACCCTGCCTCACTGCCATCCTGGCTCTTCTCAGACACCATCTTAGAGCAGACTTCCTGAGCATTCTGTTCAGAACACCTTCCTGCTCACCCTCCTGAGTCCTCTCTATTTCTCTGGCTCTTATTTAAGACATTTATCATTTCATGACAGCCTCTGTGTATTTGTCTTTTGTTGCTTTCCACCAGATAGCAAACCCCTTGACTACAGGGACGTAGTCTGTTTGGTTCACTGTAGTATATTAAGCATTCTTTGAGTTGAATAACTGGATTTTTTTTCAATTGTTATTTTTGTATATTTTCCATAAGTTATTGGGGTACACGTGGTATTTGGTTACATGAGTAAGTTCTTTAGTGGTGATTTGTGAGATTTTGGTGCACTCATCACTCGAGCAGTATATACTGCACCATATTTGTTGTCTTTTATCCCTCAACCCCCTTGAGTTCAGAAAGAAACCTCAGGTGCAAACAGTGAAGCTGAATAAGCTCTACTGGGGTGTGTGTGAAGTGGGTGCAGGGAGTCAGCTGCCCCTGCTTGTATGCTGAGGGGTCATAGCAGAGGTAATGATTGAGTAGCAGGCTACAGGATGAGTAAGGATGACCTGGGGTTGACTGCAGTGGGTGGGCTGCAATACGTTACAGCATGTGCAGCTTAGCGGGTCCACCGGCCTCCTTCTTGCAGGCACAGGACAGGCTGGAGAAGCTGGACAACATTATAGACGCTTCCTAAGCCTTGCAAGATTTAAGGTTTTGTTCTGTAGGCTGTCCATGGGCATGAGGCCTCTGGAGAGTGTTGAGCACCTGGTTACAGTGGCCACCCAATGGTAGGTCACACACTCTCTCCAGTTGCAGGTGGAGAATGAGGTGGGCTGGAGTGAGCCCAAGTCGCGGGGAGAGCTGGGGGCTCCTGCATTAAGAAAAGATTAGGCCAAGAGAGGTCCAGGAGGGTGAGGAGGAAAGGGAGATGCAAACCCAATGGGGAGTAAGAGAGGAGGGGGTGTCCATGGGAATCCCCAGATGTCTGGCTCAGGCAAGCATAGTGTTTTTCAACATACAGTTGACTCTTGAACAACACAGATTTGAACCCTGCAGATCTTACTTATATTCAAATGTTTTCAATACAAGTAACACTCAGTGTGCCTACCTCTTCTGCTACCTTTCCATCTCCTCTGCCTGACCTGCCTCACCCACCTTTGAGATAGCAAGACCAGCTCTCCCCTTCCTGCTCCTCCTCCTCAGCCTACTCAATGTGAAGATGACAAGGATAAAGACCTTTGTGATGATCCACTTTCAGTTAGACAATAGCAAATATAGTTTCTGTTCTTTATGCCTTTTTAAATAACATTTTTTTCTCTAGCTTGCCTCATTGTAAGCATACAGTTTGTAATGCATATAACATACAAAAGAGGTGTCAATTGACTATTTACATTATTGGTAAGGCCTCCAGTCAACAGTAGAGTATTAGTAGGTAAGCTTTGGGGGAGCTGGAAGTTATACACAGATTTTTGACTGTGTGCAGTGTGGTGCTCCGAGTCCCTGCATTGTTCAAGGGTTACCTGTGTGTATAGAGAGAGCCTATTTGAGAAGTGGATGAGAGGAAAGTGATGAGTTTGTCTTAGAGATGTGAGTTACGGAGCCTGGAGGTGTCTGATGCTGAGGCCAGTTGTGGTGCTAGGCTCCCACCAGGGCACTGCCAGCCTGTGCTCCTGCCCATGCTGGTTTTTCTTATTTATTACCCTCCTCTCCACTGCTACCTCAGTTTCCTTGGTGTGCCCAAATCCTGAGATCCTTCAAGGACCAGATCCCTTCTCACCGCGTCCTTGGGATGTTGTGCGGGCCACGTGGGCCAGGGCGGGAAAGAAGCACCCTGTGGGCTCTCTCAGATGGCCAGAGGGGCCTTCTGCTTCCAGTCTCACCTCTGCAATGGCTACCTATGTTTTATAAATGAGGACTTTCGTTTGTTTAAGACCTTTTCTTGTGCCAGCCACTATGGTGGATATGTGCCAGGAACTTACATGAGTGGTCTCATTCAAGTGTCTTTTCCCTGGGATACAGGAAGGGCAGAGGCTCCGAGAGATGGTGCCCGACAGCTCGTAGAGGGAAGCCAGGATCTGACCCAGGACTCTCAGATGCAGAGTGCCTTCTGCTGCCTTTCCTTCAAGCTGGCCACTATGCTGCAGCATGTGGGCATGGCCTCTGGGAAGACAAGACCGACCGGGCGGAGAGAGGACAGATTCTCTAGCACATTTCTAGCGTTGATGACCTAATGGGAGTATGGACACCCATTGGGGATTCCAGGAGTCTGAGAGGTGAAGGTGATTGGTTAACAGTTGCTCTCCCCGGGGCTAGTGAATGCATTAGCTTTAAAATGCACTCTCAGAACCTGGCAGGCAGGGCAGGTGGGTCACTAGCAACCCACAGTGGGGAACGTGTGGATGAAGGATCCCTGGTGCATTGTGGAACCTGCCTCTGGAGCATTTCTCTTAAAGGAATCTCACCTGAGTAAGGTCAGATTACACACACTGGATCCTAGAGGGGCCAAGTGAGGCAGTATTATGGACATTCTGTTGGAGATATGAAACAAAACAAGATCACAAACCCAGAATATGGCAGAGGCACATATTACCTAGGGGCTAGGGTCTTAAAGGAGGGCATTGGGGAAAATCACGCTCATGTTACTCCTGAAAATCTTTTAGTGGAGAGCAGCGTTGGAAAGTGACAAACTGGTTCTCTAGAAATGTACCACTGCATTACACAGTTTTATTTTCCCATACTTGGATGGGATCAGTATTTCTGCAGATGATTTCAAGTTGAAATTTGTGGCTGTGTTTAGATACCATGTATACTATAAGTGCATGTGTAGAAAAAGCCAAATCTCCTTCTAGATGGATGCTGACACTGTAAGGGCTATGGGCAAATTAAGCCTGAATTGATGGAAAAAGTCCTTGAGGGACAGAAGTCCATTGTTAAAGTGATGGATGATACTACACATTTTATTTAAATCCTTTTTTTTCTTTTGTCCCCTGCTCAACATTCACATTATTGTCATAATCCCTACTGGAGGGCATTCTCTACTGGAAGGTGGCTGGTTCACATCTCATGCTGTCTTCAGAGAATGGCTGGAAATAGTAATAATGTTAATGACAGTGGACACTTGGAAGTACAGGGAAAATATTTAGTTTGTACTATTCAAACCTGTCTTGAATTTGAGTGGGTACTTAGTGAGAAATAGCTAGGTATCTTATAGACTGTATATTACGAGATAGCAAATTGTCTGTATCCAACCTGATGTTTTAAAACAAGTCATAGGTCACCTATTGTAATTTCAAAAGATGCATCTACCCTAGACCACAGTAAACTCTATTGTGATTGAGATTGGGAGCTTAAATCAAACACCTAACAATGCTACATTTGCTTCATCTTACTTGGGTGCCAGGCAACCTTAATGATTATCAGCGCACAGCGTGTTACCTAGCAACAAAGCCAATTTGCACAAAAGAAATCAGAATAAGATCATGTTTTAGGACAGTAGTCTTCAATTAGAGAAAGAGAAAACTGCAAACATCTGATTTAGATCCAACATGCTCCCTATTAGTCTCCTGTATCACCACTTGGTTTCCTTAATGTGTAGCTTCATTAAAATGCGAGTTCAAGGGAGGTAGCATCCCTGCTAGAATCTTTAGAGTAAACATGTGTCAAGATTCAGATCATTACTGTTTTGCCCTTAATTTGGCCTAGAGAAGATAAGCATAGTCAAGAGAGGAAACTTGTCAGACCTTTAAGTCAGTGTGATATTGTTATGTAGTTAACGTTACCACTTAGAGTTCTGGAGTTCACCATGCAACTCAGGTTGGAGGCACATTTGTTTGATAGTAATGAGATCACAGAGGGCATAAGTGAAGGACGAGTAGAAGAGGGGACAAAGCATATTGATCCCTGGACACTCCAACATGGAGTGTATGGAGAGATGGGGAGAAACCAGCCGAGCAGGCAAGAAAGAGAAACTAGTAGCAAAGGCGGAAGACAAAGACGTGAACTAAGTCCACTAATGGTGAGGGTGTGATCAGACCTTAAATACTGTTGAGGGTCAAGTAAAATGAAGACTTAAAAAAATGGCCTTTGGATTTAGTATGTGGAGGTCTCTAGTGACCTCCAGAAGGCAATTTTAGTAGTATGAAGGGAATGAAGGTCTTATTAGAGTCAATTAAAGAGATAATGGAAGAAGAGAAATTGGCAGCAGCACATCTTAGGAGTTTTGCTGCAAAAAAAGCAAAGAAATATGATAGTGTCAAAAAGAAAAAGTGAGGTCACGAGAAAAAGTGCTCCTCTTCCATTCAAAGAATTCAAAGACGGGAATCACAGCAGCATATCTGTACACAGATGAGAATGCCCCAGTAGAGAATGAATAATTGGATTGAGCTACAGAGAAAGTGGCTTGCTGGAACACTATTCTGTATGGGACAGGGAAAGGGATTTAAACAAGAGACAAGGGGTTGTCTCTCCTGAGAGCACAGCAGGCTCACTTCCAATAGAAGGACCAAGGGCTGAGTCTGTGAGTGCTTCCATTAGCTTCATTGTTTTTCAAGGTAAAGAGTGCATGCACAGAAGTGATTATAAAGTTAGCTGGTCAGAAGAGGAGGCATGGAATTGAGAGCCTGGAGAAGCTGTGTTTGTTAGAAATTACAAGGTCTACGATGTTACTTGGTTGTGAGTAAATGGGATTGGTGGAGTGAAGGGAGGAGATGCTACATCAAATACTAATAAAATCTCTAAGAATAATGATAAGAGTAGAGCTGAAGAAAGAGACAGTGCACAAGAGCAGATTCAGGGATGGGTAGATGACAACAGCAGTGACAACACCACCCAACGGTGGATGATAGGCTCAGATGACCTGAGATTCAAGGCTGGGGGCTTTAGCAGAGGTGGGGAAGGTCATAGTGAGACAAAAGGAGTCAACTGCCCCACATGGAGACCAAGTGAAGGAAAGAAATAGCAGTTATAGAACAGGATTTATGATGAGTGTGTGTCCTGGCTCAAGCCTCTCTCTCCTGTCTTATCTGAGATCGTTGTATGGTTTTCCCTGTACTTCAAGGACAGAATTTCTTTGTTCCTTGCATATGCTAGTCTTTCTCCCCCAAGTCCTGGCAAGTGCTTTCCTCTTTTTTTTTTTTTTCCTGGAACATACTGTTCAAGCATTCCCACTTCACTTACTCTCACTACCCATCTGACTAATTTCATATGCCACTTTCTCTGGAGTCAGAGGGAATCCCTATAGCACCTGGGACTTTATCATTACCCTACTTACTTCTACTCTTATTATAATTTCTTGCCTGTCTTTTCCACTAGACCTTGAATTTCTTGAATCAAGGATAAGATTCGATTTATTTCTCTAGCCCTAGCAGGTGGCAGGTGCCTGGCATTGTAGGGGTTCAGTAAACATTCCTTGAATAAATGAATGGATGATTAAAGAGCAGCATCTGAAATACATTCTCTGGTGCATGATTGGGTCTTAATAGGAGAAAATATCTTTTCCTCCTTTCCCTGCTGCCTAGCAATGTTCTCAATTAGAGGATTATCCTGTCCTTTTGAGAAGGAATTTGGAAATGTAACTTTGCAAAAATTATTTGCTTCTTTTTGGTATGTATAAGATCAATAACTACTAGAAAAACCCTAGCCTCTAAATAACTTTAAAATTAAAAAAAAAAAATTCAACAGATTAAAAACTTCTGGCCAGTGTTTACAAACTGCTGTCTTCTTTAATTTTTAAGTCTGCTGTAAGCATCTGAACAATGCCCAGAAACCAGCAGAGTGGAAATGACTGCGCTTTGCAATGGGGTTCTCTTCCTGCTGCAGTGATGGGTGTTCAGACATTGTTTTGCTGACCCCAGCCAATGCCTCAGTGGCTTAGAGTCCTAGGAATGTGTCATTCTGTGCAAAATAAGTCAAGGAGTTTTACTTCCATTGACCTTAGTGGATATTAAATTCACTGATTAAAATGCCATCAGTGCTAATTATCTTCAGCCTCCAAGCCTGGTTCTGGGAAAACAGACATACTAAGACAAAGGGGCTTGTTCTTGGGAAAGCTGCAGTCCATGTGGGGAGTGAGACTCTTAACAGGTGCATATGATGCGTGTCACAGGGACCTGGTGGATGCCAGTGTGTATTCTGGCTTCAGAGTGCTAGTGGTTGAATGCAGCTCTTCCACTTAGAAAGCTTTTGACAACATATACTATCTCTCTCTTGGGTTTTCCAAATACAATGTGGTACTAATGATGAGAAGACCCTCATTTGGAGGTTATGTGGATTATAGTAATTTATACACACAAAGCACTTAGAATAGTACCTAGTGTATGATACATGTCTAATAAATGTTAAATATGATTATCCAAGCTTGGAGCTAACATTTAAAAAATAAAACAAAGTGACTGGGATTTCCTCTGTGGGAAAGCATTTATGAAATGAATGAATGATATTCTTCAGAATTATAGATTCTGCAGTGTTGTGATGTGATAGAAAGTTCTACTTTAAGTTGGACCTCTCCAAGACCAATGACTCACCATCTCCTATGAGCTTCCAATAGCACGTTGCTTATACTTCACCTGTAACATTTATCTCATTGTGTCCTAATTGGATATATACACATGATTTCTCTAGACAACTCTGATTTCCTACAGAAGGACCTGTGCTTTGTTGCTCTTTGATACCCCTACCCTTATATCCAATATGCAACCAGCACCTATGATGTTATAGACCATTTGTGCTATCTTGCAAGAATTTATAAAACACACACGAATGAAACAGGCTCATCCTCACTCCCTCCACCCTATCATTATCACCTACCACTCTTGGTTTCAGGAATTTTAAAACACACACACACACACACACACACACACACACACACACACACACACACGATGGGGAGCAAAATTGTCCATAAAACGTGTTTGTATATTGAAGTTCAAAGTGCATCAGAAAAACAGGCCTCCACTAAAAACAGAAGTAAAAATACAGAGTGAACCAGATTGGTCAGTTTAATGCTAACTAGTTGCATAAGATATAATAGAGAGCAGGCCCCAGCTTCTTTGCGTAAATTTGATTGTAGAAGCATGGTTGGTTCCTTTTGCTTACATCTTGTTTGACACCTGTGTAGTGGAGGTTCTGTGAAGGACTGCACAGGTGGGGACAAAGTGGCAGGGGGCCAAAAGTATTCCTGAAGTTCAATGCCAGGTATATGAAGAGGAGGTAGGCTTCCAGCTTAGTTAGGGTGCACAATGAGGCAGCAGCATGGGGCCACCCAAGAGGATACCATAGACATCCCAAGTAGTGCCAATGAAAGAAATGAAGAAGGAGGGGTTTGAGGTTGAACATAAAAAGGTAACCAGAACATGCACATTTGAGAACATCTGACATCTTACTGACTTTTTTTCTTGTCTATTTGTCTTCTCTGCTGACTGATCTCTGGTTAATGTGCTAAGTTTGGCTTAAGAGATGGACCTCCTCTACTAGATTGGAATCTCGCAGCTGAGAATGTGTTGGGAGATTGCAGGGCTAGACAGTCACCTGGTGAAATGAAAACATTTGTCTTCCTCTTTTCAATAGGGTGTTGTCCACACTGGGAACACCTGAAAAACAGGAGCATAAATTACTACTATAAATTTAGGTTGAGATTTAACCAGCAGAAAATGCACTATAAGATTTGAATGAAACATTAAGTGCACAGAGTGAACACTAAACCCTAAGAAGTGGGCTTGAACTCTTTCTAGGTCAGGATGGGAAGTATTTGCATGAAATACTTACTTAGTCATCAGGCAGACAATGGGATTCACCCAATTCTTTGCTTGGGATTCTGGAATGTTCCAGGCCCCAACTATTCTTGAAGCTCAACTGTCTGGAACCTGTCAAATCCTCCTCTGACTGTCTAGCCTTCTCTCTGGTTGCAGAATGGCACCATGACTTTAGCTGCTGGCTCTCAGGAAGGTAGAAACATGCCTGCAGCTCAGGGGAGAGACTCCACTTTGGTTTGAGCCGTCAAGGGAAGGTTTCCGGAAGGCATTGTTTAAACTGGGTCTCTAACAATGAGTAAGATGATAAGTAGGTGATGAGGGCAGTAAGTATTCCTGCAGAGTTAACAGGGGCACAGTGGTGAGGGAAGTTATTTATGAGAAAAGAGAGTGGATCCCTGGAAGGGGGGTAAAGTTTCACATGGGGAAGGCTTTGCACTGGGTGTCTGAGATCTGGAACTCCCAAGACCAAAAGATCCCTGCAACAGAACAGGAGACTTGTTCTTACGTGAATAGCAAATGATAATTTATACTTTGCACATGGCATTTCATTGGAACATCTGCGTTAATCAGGAAGGTTGGGTGATCCAGATTTAGTGGACAGTGGGCCAGGGAGTGAAGGGCTTCTCTGATGAACAGTAGAGCTGGGCCTGCCTTGCATCTTCTGACTACACTGGTGCATCAGCCATTCCACTATACTCCATACCTTGTAGAGGGATGCAGGGCCCTCCCTGGCAGGAGGTATGAGTGAAATGAGAGACATGCTTCTCCAGAGAGGAGACAATGCAAGTATTTCCAAGCACAATTCTGGACAGAGATTGCTGGTGTGCATCACGGTTAGTCCCTTGGTGTGATTCCATCTGAACCTGAAGAAAGTCCATGCTGCTGTGGTGAGACTCACATATGTGTGTAGCATCCACGCCTCTGTGATATATTTGTGTTTTATAATGATTTCAGTCACTGTTAGTCATTATTTCTGGAGTGAAATTAGAAGCAATGGTTTAAGGTGTTCAGGGAGAAGAGTGATGCTTTCTTCTAATTTCAGAACTCTTCAGGATGTGGACTTAACTCAGCATCAGCACAAACAGACTCGAGAGCTGTCTGGAGGCCTGAAGAGGAAGCTGTCCATTGGCATTGCTTTCCTGGGCATGTCGAGGACCGTGGTTCTGGACGAGCCCACCAGTGGGGTGGACCCTTGCTCCCGGCATAGCCTGTGGGACATTCTGCTCAAGTACCGAGAAGGTAGGCACTGGGCCTTATTCTGCCTTCTCTTCCCACAATGTTGTATTGCAGGAAATGCATCGCTATTGTACGGAAGAACCTAGTTGTGTCCCAATGAGGCTACATTATCCTTTTCAGAAAAACATAGTTTTTAAATCACTTATAGGGATATATTCGTTAGATAACATCTCTATGGTGCTTAGAATTGCTTACTTTGTGTTTGACCTTTTAACTCAATAACAGCAATGACATTTATGTACATTATATATTATTGCACGTGATTTCAAGGAAAATTGTCTTCTTCTGGGAGCTTAGTTTCTTAGAAGAGGCATCCCAGATCATAGGACAAACATCCCTTGTCACAGATGAAGAAATGAAGGCTCAGAGAGATGGCAGTTGATTTACTTGTAGCTACAGAGAAAGTTTCCTGAACTGAGGGTGGCCGTTGAGCCTCTGGTCCATATTTCTCTCATCTATTATTGTTTCTTTCCAATTTAGGACATTTGATGGGAAGTTACTAATTTCCAACTTCTGATTCTTTTTGCAATCCTGACAGCTCGGAAGCATTGCTCTATGTATTTTCGATGAGAATTCTCCCTTTTGGAGAGAAACATTGCAACAGTGAAACACATCTTGGTGCTGGTAAACAAGTGTAGAAGCATCAGTGGCAGGATTAATACAGATTCTTATAAAATGTTACTTTGCTTTTTCTTTCGCCTTTTGAGTATAAAATTTTCCTCTGACTTGACCTAAGGTCTCCATTTCCCTGGAGGTGAACTAGGATTTGCAAATGAAGAAATAAAGGAAAAATAACAAGAAAGAGCTCTTCTTTTTCTTAGCATATAGAGGGCTGAGCCCAGATGTCTTGGACCATCAAATTCTACCTTTGAAGTAGAAAAGACACTCCAGTCTGTCACTTAAAACTTAACCATAGGCTAGAGTCAGAAAGGAGAAAAATAACTAAAAGGAGTATAGAAGAACAATCTGTTTCTTTCTGTCCCACAATTTTGGTGGAATTATGGAAGGAGAAGACAGAGATAGAAGTGGGAAAATTGAGCAAGCAGATGTGACTTTTTGTTCCACTCTGGGCTTTGGCCTGGCCTGGGCAATTGCACTAAAGAAGTACAGGCCACATCTGTGATGCTGGCTCCTCAATCATGGCGCAGCCACATCAGAGTTCACGAGGCTGAGCAGAACTCCAGGACCCAGTGAGGCACCGAGGGCTGGTATTCCCTACCTTTTCACGCCCATGAACTTTGACACTGAAAGACAGGGCTTGCTAGGGATGCTGCCAGGGAAGTAGGGAACTCCTTGGAGCTAGCTGGCTGGAGGCCAGGGCAGAGATTCAGCCATCTGCAGTCAGCAGGACCTGCTGTGAGGCCTAGACAGCCCGGAAGCACTCTGCTCTGGTCTGACCCCTTTGGAGTCCAAGCTACAAATGCCAAGGTGGGGAGGGGGACAGTGCCATGTGGTCTTGGTTGGCACCCAGACACCAGAGGATGCTGACCACATGGTACCCAAAGATTTGAACCCTTCCCCATTGCCACGAGATCACCAAGACTCCTGACTCCATTTACCTGAGTGCCCCTTGGGGAAAGATACAGAAAGGGTGGAAATGGAAAACTGACCACCACTTCAAAAGACT
Organism: Macaca nemestrina; assembly: GCF_043159975.1. Lineage (NCBI taxonomy): Eukaryota > Metazoa > Chordata > Mammalia > Primates > Cercopithecidae > Macaca > Macaca nemestrina. The sequence goes on from NC_092128.1 coordinate 118,741,230, forward strand.
GATTAAATTTTGAGATGAAACGATTTAAACTGGATCAAACAATTTGTGCGCTACCCTGGCTGGGGACTGATGCAGAAAATCAATGGGAGACAGACAAATAGATTACATTGTTTCTGCACCTGTGAATTGCGGTGCAAATTAAATACCACAAGCCCACTACTCTTGTTTAGTTTAAAAATTAGAGCTGGAGTCTCAAAGCTTTAGCTGACAGAACATTTTTGTAATGAGCACAAAGCTTATTTTAGACAGAAAAATAGATACAATGAAAGTCTCAGAAACAGACAGTTTTCTTCAGTTTCTGTTGTTACAAACCAAATATTTTCTCACTGCCCTTCACTAGTTAGCAATGTTTTTTTTTGTCTTTGGAGGACTTTTTTGAAATCGTCCCTGCACTGATTGAAGTGCAAAAATCAATAGCATGTAAGTGATTAGATAGGCGGTATTGGAAGAAAAATGTGTTTTCAAGAATCAAAATGTATAGCCATTTCTGAAGCAGCCCAAACCTCTAGGTAATCATGCAACTCTGTGAGACAGATCTAAGGGCTGTGCAGAAACAAACACTTCCTGCTGAGAAGAAAGAGCTCTTCTGTCAGAATACCAGTGCACTGGGGACTCAGTCTACCTGGAATGTTGTGTGTGTTTCTTGCTTAGTTATGTACAGTGAGGGCTCTTGATCAGCCCTGGTACCAGTATTTCTGTGTCTCCCATGGAAAAATAAATAAGGAAGCAAAAAATACCAGTGAAAACTGGCACATCTCAACTAAATTTCTGTCCTGGGGTATGTACTTGCTCTACAAATCCCATGTGACCCTGCAGAAATGATCAAATGCTTCTGAACTTCAGTGTTCTCATTTGCAAATAGAGACAATTGTACCATCTCATAGGATGTGAGAGTGCACAGTTGTATGTGAAAGTGCACAGCTCTGTATCTGCCATGTGGGCGCTCAATCAGTGACAGGTTATCGTTATTATTATTAAAATAGACAAGGGGTGAATGTGGGAAGCGCAACTTTTGGAGGAACATATCATCTGAATCAGAGAGAGAAACAATCAAGCAGTGTCTTGGGGAAAACAGTAATATTGCTCTTTGAGGCAGGGCGTGGTGGCTAATGCCTATAATTCCAGCATTTTGGGAGGCTTACATATAATACCTATTAATAATATAATGTACATACCATTTAAATAGTTGTTATATTGGGAGTCCGAGGCGGTGGATCACCCGAGGTCAGGAGTTCGAGACCATCCTGGCCAATATGATGAAACCCCACCTCTACTAAAAATACACAAATTAGCTGGGCATGGTGACACACACCTGTAGTCCCAGCTACTTGGGAGGCTGAGGCAGGAGAATTACTTGAACCCGGGAGGCAAAGGTTGCAGTGAGTCAAGATTGTGCCACTGCACTCCAGCCTGGGCGACAGAGCGAGGCTCCATCTCAAAAAAAAAAAAAAAAAAAAAAAGTCTATATCTATATATAGCTCTCTAAAGCTTTGGATATGTCTTGGAGTTCCTTAACAGCCACTAAAAAGTCATCAAGGGTCAAATCCCTGCAAACCTAATTTAAATTCTTTGAAAGATTTTTTATTTATTTTCCCAGCTTCATTAAAGTATAATTGACAAATGAAAATTGTGTATTTGTGGTGTACGGAGTGATGTTTTGATACACCGTTGACTCCTTATATACATGGATTCTGCATCTATGGGTTCAAACAACCTCAGATCAAAAATATTCAGGGAAAGGCCTAGCACGGTGGCTCATGTCTGTAATACCAGCACTTTGGGCGGCCAAGGGAAGTGGATCACCTGAGGTCAGGAGTTCAAGACCAACCTGACCAACATGGCAAAACCCTGTCTCTACTAAGAATACAAAAAAATTAACCAGGTGTGGTGGTGCATGCCTGTAGTCCCAGCTACTCAGAAGGCTGAGGCATGAGAATCACTTGAACCCAGGAGGTGGAGGTTGCAGTGAGCTGAGACTGTGCCACTGCACTCCAGCCTGAGTGACAGAGTGAGACTCTGTCTCAAAAAAAGAAAAAAAAATTCAGGGAAAGAAAACCAATAAGAAATAATAATACAGCAAACAAAACAAAACAAAACAAAAAAACAAATAAAAATAATAGAGTATAACAACAGTTTTTTTTTTGTTTGTTTTTTTGTTTTTTGTTTTTTTTTTTTTTGAGATAGAGTCTTGCTCTGTCTCCCAGGCTGGAGTGCAATGGCACAATCTTGGCTCACTGCAACCTCTGCCTCCCGGGTTCAAGCAATTCTCCTGCTTCAGCCTCCCAAGTAGCTGGGGTTACAGGCACGTACCACCACAACTGGCTAATTTTTATATTTGTTAGTAGAGACGGGGTTTCCCCATGTTGGCCAGGCTAGTCTCTAACTCCTGACCTCGGGTGATCCACCACCTCGGCCTCCCAATATAACAACTATTTAAATGGTAAGTACATTATATTATTAATAGGTATTATATACAATCTAGAGATGATTTAAAGTATATGGGAGGATATACTTAGGTTATGTGCAAATACTACCCCATTTTACTTAGGGATTTTGGTATCTTCAGGGGTCTTAGAACCAATGCCCCACAGATACCAAGGGAAAAATGTACCTATACATTGTGGAATGATTAAATCAAGCTAATTTACATGTGCATCACCTCACATACTTACCTTTTGTTGTTGAGAGCACTTAAGATCTAATCTCAGCAATTTTCTGATGTATAATGCATTATTACTAACGGTAGTCACCATGCTGTACAATAGATCTCTAGAATTTGTTCATCTTGTGTTGTTGAAACTTTGTATCCTTTAACTAACATCTCCCTCCTTCGCCTCCCTCCCCGCTCCCTGCCCCACAAGCTCCTGGCAACAACCATTCTACTCTTTGCTTCTCTTTTGGGAATTTAGATTCTAGTTGACTTTTATTTTTAGACTTCATTGTATGGGAACATATCATCTGAACTACATGATAGCTCTAATCAGAGTATCTAAACTGCCTTTAATCCTAGATCAAGGATTATGCAAATTTTCTTAGCCTCAAAGGTCTAACATGCAAGGAGCTTGGCCTTGGACTTGGGGACAGGGACATATATGTGGCAAGAACTGGTCATTGTGGACCTTCAAGCTCTGTTGCTGTTGGGTCTACATTCCATAGTTTCTTTGTAAATGCATCCTTTTTTTAAAAAAAAATATATTGAAAGTCTTAGTCTTTTAAGCTGTCTCTATTATTGTTGTTTTTTCTACTTGTATTTTGTTTTTAATTGACACATGATAATTGCATATGTTTATTTATTGTTTTTATTTTTTCACTTTTAAATTCAGGGGTACATGTGCAGGTTTGTTATATAGGTAAACTTGTTTCACAGGGGTTTGTTGTACAGATTATTTCATCACTCTGGTATTAAGCCTAGTACCTATTCATTATTTTTCCTGATCCTCTCCTTCCCCTCTCCCTCCACCATCTGGTAGACCTCAGTGTGTGTTGTTCCCTCTCTGTCTCCATGTGTTCTCATCACTTAATTCCCACTTATAAGTGAGAACATGTGGTATTTGGTTTTGTGTTCCTGCATTAGTTTGCTAAGCATGATGGCCTCGAGCTCCATCTACGTTCCAATCATGGGTTACGGCGTGATGTTTTGACACATGAACACGTTGTGTAATGATCGAATCAGGGTAATTAGCGTATTCACCACCTCAAACATTTACTTGAGTAGAATTAAAGCCATGTTTAGCCTTCTCTCTTTGAACATTTATCTTAGGAGCAAGAATCAATCAATGTGTTTCTATTTATTAAAATGGAACAGGTTGGGGCTCAGTGGAAGCCAATGGGGAGTGTCGAAGCTAAAAGCAGCAACATCTTTTTATATAACTGAATCAACTTCATCAAAATATCTTCTAGTTTCTATGGCCTCTGCTCTGCTAAAGCTAAATCTGAGGCTTTTTCTTTCCAAGCAAAAGTCCTAAAACTTGACAAGATGCTAGAATGTTTAGAGAAAACATTTGAACGTAGTATTTGTTTCTGCCAAAGGAGGCCATGCCCACTGGGCTCGGTGATGTCTTTCCTGCCAGGAACACCCAAGTGCCCCTCCACCCTGGCTCCCTGTGCCCGTCACCCACAACGTACTCTCCTCTCTGAGAGTCATGGCTGCTGTTAGCTTTTCCAGGGAGGCATTGCATGTTCCGACGCTGCTACTTGGAAGAATGAATACATTACACTATCCCTGATTCCAAAGGGTATCAATGTATACCATGGCCATTTCAGACCTCTTTTTTATGATTGAATTCTGCCTTAACCCAGTGCTATGATTTTCTTGTTCAATTGCACTTCCATAAAATACAGCCTTCTCCCTACGTACATCTCCCTGGTCATCCAAAGAAGAAAGAGGAGGGCCAGGCATAGTGGCTCACACTTGTAATCCCAACACTTTGGGTGGCCGAGGTGGTGAACTACCAGAGGTTAGGAGTTCAAGACCAGCCTGGCCAACATGATGAAATCCTGTGTCTACTAAAAGTACCAAAAAAAAAAAAAAAAAAAAATTAGCCAGGTGTGGTGGCGCTCGCCTGTAGTCCCAGCTACTCCAGAGGCTGAGGTGGGAGAATTGCTTGAACCTGGGAGGTGGAGGTTGTAGTGAGCCAAGATGGTGCCACTGCACTCCAGCCTGGGCGAGAAAGTGAGACTCCCTCTCAAAAAAAAAAAAAAAAAAATGAGGAAGAGAGGACTTTAGTATCTGAGGAGAGAGACATCCACCCAGCTTTTTTTTTTTTTTTTTTTTTTTTTTTTTTTTTTTTTTAAATTTATTCTCTCTGTTCATGCAGTGATCTGACTCTAAGTCAGAGAGAACAGGGGACTGTGTACAACCACTCTGTGTTTTGCCCCACAGTTTCACCCTCCGTGCCTGGCAGAGCACCCACTTTCATTCATGGAGGTGGGGATGGGAGATCCGTGGGAACTACTGTAGAGGAAAGAGTTTCAGGGCCTCGAATTGGCAAAGTGGGCTTGACTAAGTCCTTCCTGCAGGACACACTTCAGTTTTTTTCAGTTTGAAAATTGGTGAGGATCTTTAAATTGTGCCCTGGATCTACCATCCTGAGGAAAGGAGGGAAGGTCCTCCTGGGACCTTTGTCCTCCTGGTCCTGATGTGCCCTGTTCTTGGACCCAGGTCGCACGATCATCTTCACAACCCACCACCTGGATGAAGCCGAAGCGCTGAGTGACCGTGTGGCCATCCTCCAGCACGGGAGGCTCAGGTGCTGCGGTCCTCCCTTCTGCCTGAAGGAGGCGTATGGCCAGGGGCTCCGCCTGACACTCACGAGACAGGTAAGGAGTGCAACCATTCCATCTCACTGAAGTCCCATTCCTGTCTGTGGCATGAGAAACAAGTGACGACAGTTACATAGTAGTAATGTCTCAGTGGAGGCCTTCTGTGCATGATGGCCCACATGCCAAAATGAGTGCCCCCAGGCCTGCGCAGAGAGCAAGCCTCTGGGAACCCAAGTATGCCTTTTGACTGCCAGGAGAAAATACATGAGGAGTCAGAATTACCTGATGGATAACAGGAGCTGCTGTGAGTGTCAGGGCCGGGAAGTACATGACCTAGGTATTCTAGAAATATTTTTCTTCTTTCTTTCCCTTTCTTTCTTTCTTTCTTTCTTTCTTTCTTTCTTTCTTTCTTTCTTTCTTTCTTTCTTTCTTTCTTTCTTTCTTTCTTTCTTTCTTTCTTCCTTCCTTCCTTCCTTCCTTCCTTCCTTCCTTCCTTCCTTCCTTCCTTCCTTCCTTCCTTCCTTCCTTCTTTCCTTCCTTCCTTCCTCCCTCCCTCCCTCCCTCCTTCCCTCCCTCCCTTCTTCCCTCTCTCTCTCCCTCTCTCTCTCCTTCTCTCCTTCTCTGTCTTTCTTTTCGTTTCTTTTTGGAGTCTCGCTGTTCACTGCAACCTCCACCTCCTGGATTCAAGCAATTCTCCTGCCTCAGTCTCCCGAGTAGCTGGGACTACAGGCACATGCCACCAGGCCCGGCCAATTTTCGTATTTTTAGTAGAGATGGTGTTTTACTATATTGGCCAGGCTGGTCTGGAACTCTTGACCTCAGGTGATCCACCAACCTCGGCCTCCAAAAGTGTTGGGATTGCAGGCGTGAGCCACTGTGCCTGGCCTAGAAATATTTTTTTGACAACGATATTCCCCTCCTGGAGGCTAAAACTTTGCCAGAATACAAGACAGTAGTGAGGGGATAGAGCAAGTGGAGTCTGGCCTGGGAGGCCAAACCTGTGTCACCTCTGTAGTCATTAACTGTGTCAACTGGGGGCAGGCAGCAGTGACTCTGTGTCTGGGATTCAGGGTGTGTGGGAAGTCACCTCTCCACTCTTGATGACTGTATTTGACCCTTGGTGGCCCATGAAAAGTCTTCCCTCACCTCTGAGTCAAGGTTCCTGTTTGCTTCCTCTCTAATTCAGCATGAATGTCATCATCCCCAGGTGGCTCCTTTCTTCTTTGACTGAGAATTCTTGTCTCCCTTTTAAGACTCCCTTCAACCCAGTTTTCTGCTGTTCAATGCTAGGCCCAGGATCTCTTTGTGGCCCTCCCAGGGGGTGGGGGGCACTTCATGAATACAAACCCCTGGAGGCTGGCCATGGCATGCCCAGTAGCTAAGATGGGCATGTTGGGGGACATATGGGTGTGGCCTCACCAGGTTTATCACTGCAGCTTTATATTTTTTAAAAAGAAAGAAAAAAATACAAGATGTCATGGAGATGCTTATTGCTTAAATGTGATATTTCATTTAAGCTTTGAAATGGAGTTTTGAAATAATTTGCTTATGGATATACATGAAATCAATTTATGTATATATGGATTAACATTCGTTACTGGTTTCATTTTTCCTTTTTTTTATGGATAGCTTTCTGTTCTGGAGGCCCATGATCTGGAAGACATGGCTCGTGTTACATCCCTGATAAAGATCTATATTCCACAAGCATTTCTCAAAGACAGCAGTGGAAGTGAGCTGACCTACGCCATTCCAAAGGACACAGACAAGGCCTGCTTCAAAGGGCTCCTCCAGGCCTTGGATGAGAACCTGCGTCAGCTGCACCTGACGGGCTATGGGATCTCAGACACCACCTTAGAAGAGGTACTGAGAAAACTGAAGCATGCTTTAATTATTTATGCTTTTTTGGCCATTCCATGTTAAATGAAGAGATGTGGGTAAAGGGGAGGGGACAGAGAAAAGTGTACACTTTTATTTACATTTGGGTTCTGATTGGTAGCATAGTAAACACCAATAACTGAACTTAACACACTTGACAGGTGACGATTGTCCTTTAAGTGAAATGGCATTCTTTTAGCATTCTTTCTTTCTTTCTTTCTTTTTTTTTTTTGAGACGAAGTCTGGCACTGTCGCCCAGGCTGGAGTGCAGTGGTGCGATCTCGGCTCACTGCAAGCTTCCCCTCCCGGGTTCATGCCATTCTCCTGCCTCAGCCTCCCGAGTAGCTGGGACTACAGGTGCCCACTACCACGCCTGGCTAATTTTTTGTATTTTTAGTAGAGACGGAGTTTCACCGTGTTAGCCAGGATAGTCTTGAACTCCTGACCTCGTGATCCACCTGCCTCGGCCTCCCAAAGTGTTGGGATTACAGGTGTGAGCCACTGTGCCCACCTCTTTTAGCATTCTTATAGTTGAGAAGCTTGGTGTCTTTAATTCAGAATCATGAGGTGTTTAAACAGTTGTCAGTAGTGGATGATTGCTGGTTGTAATTCTTCATGTAGAGTTGCCCTCCTCTTTCTGCTTCTGTCTGGAAGCCTCTGGCCCCATGCTGGGTATCCGTAATGTGAGCGGCTTTAGCACGGGAACACTGCAGATGCCTGGTAAGCTCCCACCCCCCAGGTCCCACGTTTCTCTACCTGGATCTGAGGTGGATGAGACTACTCCATGTAGGTTCTTCATAGAGTATACTTAACGACAGGCAGAAATAGGCATTTCCTCCAGGAGGACGTTGCTGTGTTGTGTGACCCAACGTAAGGCAAGCCTTGTTTGGGGTTCTGGAGGTTGGCTCTCTGTGTGGTTAGTATTTGAGCCTTAATTTTGCATTACTATTATTTATAGAAAATGTTGCAGATTTTTAAAAAGTCAAGTGCTGCAAGTTAAAATTTTTAAAAATCTGCAAAAGTCAAAGTCTGAACATTCAGTTGTGTTTTGGAATTGATTCCTTGGGTTAGTGATGCAGGAGGAAAGGCAATCTTTTGTGTGATAAATCAGTGTGGTCCCAAGTAGATAGCCCCCATCCCAAGTTTTGTCTGGAATAAATAGTCATAAAAGATTGTGAAACATTAAAAAAAATTACAAAATGCTTTTATACGTAGAATGTATTTGGTTCCCCCAAAACTCTGTAACTTATCATCCCTGTTTTAAGGTTGAGTTAGCTGAGGCTCACATAGGTAACTTCTTTACCTCAAATCACGAAGGTCATAAATGGTGAGCTCTGCTTAGACCTAGGGTTTCTGATAGTTAGCCAAGTTCTCTAAATGAGCGCATGCCTTTGTGTTTGATGTTCTGTATTCCATGCATCATCAGGACTGGAGTCCATCAATTCCCACTGCGTTTTAATAGAGCAAGTTAGAGTGCAAGAGACAAACAAAAAGCAGCCTAATAAACACACATGATGAATATGAGCTGTTTTCTAAAGCCAAAGGATGCGATCACTGCATCTTTTCTTGTCTGGCTGTCTCCTATTTTCATTCTTCAAGTCTCGACATGAACGGCGCCTCTGCAGCGGATTCCCAGATTCCTCAGCATCAATTCTGTTCCGTGTTCCCCCCACCCGCCCTCACTGCACTCTGAAGCTTTTCTTCACGACAGTTCTCCCAACTTGTTATGTATGCATCTCTGTCTCTCCCATGGAAGCTGAGACCTGTGAGTGCTTGTGTCTTTTCTACCCACCTCTGTACCAGCAGTGCCCAGGACAGTTGCTGGCACTCGTGGTTGTTTAATAAATGTTTTCTAAGTGAATGATGTGCTAGACCTTTCCAAAGACTCATCCAGCTATATTTTAATATGAAATAAATAATATTTTATTATTTAATAAAATATACATATATTACACATAATATACATACATATACATATATTACATATAATAATACACATATTTAATAAAACATATATATATGTTCTGGGTTTCATTGTGTTGCTCAGGCTGGTCTGGAACTCCTGGGCTCAAGAGATCCTCCCACCTTAGTCTCCCAAGTAGCTGAGACTATAGGTGTGTGCCACTGCACCTGGCACCAGGTTTTTGATCTTTAAAATGGAAAAATCTGAACAGTTTGCATGGTTTCCCAAGGAGTAACAATAACGGTTAAATTCCTGGAACAAATCTGTCAAAAATGGTAATGGCTTTTCTCACTTATAGTGGGATTGCATGAGACGTTGCTGCCGTAGCTTTGGAGTTACCCCAGAATTAAATAACATCTATACCCCAAAAAGGTACCTTTCCTCTAGGAGTTTTTGGGAGACAGCAGTCTTCCCTGGGCCAATGTAGAACAAGAGGGAATTTCCTAAGCCTCTTTTCCCAAGATTGCATGAGTCAGATGTAGGTTTACAGACCTGCCGCTAACTAAAGCACCGTACTTGAATGCAGCTATGTCAGGCACCGCAGTTGTCACTGTCTTCTTAAATATGAATGACAAGTCCAAATATTATATTGGAGGCTAATCGTTTGACTAGTTGAGAGCTGTCAGCTGGCATGAGTCAGTTTCCCTACAGACAGAAGGCGGTGCTGCTTCCAGGGGTAGTTTTGCCATCCTGGGTCCCTTGGAAAAGAAAATAAAATAATATTTTTTGGATTATAAAGAGAAATTGTCAAAAAAGCCCAGACTTGTTATGTTCATGTCTGTCTCTCTAATCATTCACCAGGTTAATCTGGTTGTTTACTAGTTGTATGGCATCTTGTACAGATAAATTGAACACATTCATAAGCTCACTGGACTCTCAGGTCAGGGAGGAAGACCCTGTGGGAATATGGACCAAGCACACTTATCAGTGAAATAATGAGTGTTCACCTCCAATATATTTACTGATTTACAATTAAACACATGCGACAGGAAGAGTGGGTGTTCCCTTTACATAAGTGGCATTTTGCTTGTCGCTAATGAAAGAGAAAACCTTGGTAATATTCTTAATTTTTATTATTAAGAAGAGTGAAATTTTGTGGAACATTTTGCTTGAATATTTTATGAATTTAAACATCACAGAAAAAAAAAAAACACAAAAACTGGTGAGGAGAGCCTTTATGTCCTGCGTAGATGCTTAGCTTTAAAATGTTTTGTTAATTATTGTGGCATATATGACCAATCAATAATATCTCAAGGTAAAATGTACATTTAGGGAGAGGCTTATTCATAACCATAGCATATGTAAATAAGATTCTTCAGTATTCTTCTTAGTAATTCCCTTCCTTCCTGCCTTCCTTCCCTACCTCTCTCTTTTTGCTTCCCTTCCTCCTTCCTGCCTACATCCTGCTTTCCTCCCTAATTTTTAGGTCTGTCTGAGTTCTTAGTCACATCTGAGGCTAAAATGAAGAGCCCACAGAAATAAGAAGGTGTCAGCTGTGCTGTTTCATGTTTGCTGTGCTTGTGTTACTCGTATTATCTGCAAAATCTTTTAAAGCCACTATCTCCTTTATAAGTGTTATTTTAGTAAAAACTAGATAAATCAATGTAAAAATCTACTTAGGCCCCTACAAAGCTGCGACCTGTTGCAACTTAAAGAACCGTCACTGTGGCCACAGAGGCCACCGTTGCTCCTACCAGTCTTAAATATAAGGAATTCTTTATGTCTGGTAGGTTCCACCTAGGAATAGAAACTGAGATTTCCATGTTTCCTCCTGCACCCTCTGGGGTGCTGAGAGAGCTGGGGCTGGACAGAGCCTGCAGGGCCGCGGGGAGTGCTCTGCATCCTTGATCATGCATGGTGCTCTCTCACTGCAGAACGACTCCCCTACCTTGGCACCCTTACCTGTAGGTTGGGAATGATGGAAGGAACCACAGCATAGGGTTGAAGGGAAGAAACTTCTAGTGCAGAGCGTGACGCACAGACAGATGACATTCGTTCCGCTTGATAGGGACTTGCATGAGATGCCGTGGGAGGATCCCCAGCCAGGGAGTGCCCCGGGACCAAGGAAAGCCTCCTGCAGGCACTCACCGAGGACAAGGCTGGAGCTGCAACCTGGGTGTGTCTTGGGGTTTAGAGGCTGCTCCCTTTTGCTTCCTCACCCACCAGCCACAGGCCCAGCCTCCCACCTCCCCCAGACCCATGTCCATGCTTCTCCTTGTGATGTCTGCCCCTTCCCCACTCTCATCTCTACAGAACTTGGGCCTGTTAAGAGCTTACTGTACTTCGGTCCTTCCATGCCCCGAATTCTAAACCAGTCTTGAAATCTCACTGCATATACCTCTTTTTTTTTTTTTTTTAAACAAGAGTTACCCATTTCACAATATTTATTTTGAACAGTTTTTATTTTTCCTATAGTCATGAGTTACCCATTTCCCAATATTTATCTTGAACAGTTTTTATTTTTCCTATAGTCATGATGTTCATGGTGACATCATTTCTTTTATAAAAATGTGTCCTTATGTAGTTCCTCTCCTCCCTGCTTTAAGACACTTTGGTTGTTTCCTGAGTTTTGATTTTGCCATTGAGACCACACGAGACCGAAGAACAGGGTCCTCCAGCTTCTCCATAGACTGATTCCCAGAAGTGCGATTACTGGGTTCATGGGGATAACCCTGAAGATCTGTGATGGGGTCAAATGACAGAGTCCCAAAATGATAACACGCATTTGTGTCCTAGATGCTTTTTTTTCATGTCCCTCAATCTTTTCCTCATTTCAAAAGAAACCCAGTGCCTTCTAGTCACATTTAGGATTTCCTAACTGGCCTGCTGCCCCATAGCTTCTTCAACCCATGGTTGCCATGGGAAGAGCCTAGGAGTCAGGACAAGAACATTGACACTTGCATTTATGTTTCATCACTTCCTGTCAGGGGCAACCTGAACAAATCACTTAGGCTGGACATTTATTTTAATTTCAAAAACTTTTTAAAGAGCAGTTTTAGATTCTCAGCAAAATTGAGCACAATTTGTGCTCAATTGAAAAATTGCACAATTTGTGCATTCTGTGTCCCTCTACCTCCCTTGCCCCCAGCCTCCTCCACTATCAACATCCCTGCAGAATGGCTCATGTGTTACAATTGATGAACTGACATGGACACATCACCATCCAGCCCTCTGGGCTTCACTCTTGCTGTTGTACGTTCTGTGGGTTTGGACGAATGTATAATTCCATGAATCTGCCATTATAGTATGATGTGGAACAGTTTCACTGCCCTGAAAATCTCTTGTGCTCTGCCTAGTCATTCCTTCCTGCCCCCAGCCCCAGCCACTGATCTTTTTACTGTCATTGTAGTTTTACCTTTTCCAGAATGTTGCAGAGTTGGGAATCATACAACCCTTGTGGCCTTTTCAATTTGGTTTCTTTATCTTAGTAACATGGATTTAAATTTTCTCTGTGTCTTTTAATGGCTTGATAGCTTATTTCATTGCACCACTGAATAATATTCCAGTGGCTGAATGTATTGTAGTTTATTTATCTGTTCACCTGCTGAAAGATATCTTGGTTGCTTCCAAGTTTTAGCAATCATGAACAAAACTGCTATAAATATCTGTGTGCAGATTTTTGTGTGGACATAAGTTTTCAACTTATTTGGGTAAATACCTAAGACTGCAATTGCTGTATCATACGGTAAGAGTGTCTTTAGTTTTGTAAGAAACTGCCAAACTGTCATCCAAAGTACCTGCACCATTTTGCGTTTCCACCAGCAATGAATGGGAGCTTCTGTTGTTCCATATTCTTGCCAACATCTGGTGCTGTTAGGGTTCTGGATTATTGCCATTCTAATAGGTGTGTAGAGGTATCTCACTGCTGCTTTAATTTGCATTTTCCTGATGACATATGATGCAGAGCAACTTTTCATATTCTTATTTGCCATTTGAATATACTCTTTAGTGAGGTATCTGTTTAGGTCTCTGGCACACTTTTTAAAAATTGGGCTGCTTGTTTTCTTATTGTTGAGTTTTAAGAACTCTTTGTTAACTTCATTTTCTCATCCCTACAGTAGGTTTATCTTCCCTATCTTCCACACACAGTTTTTGTTTACGTCAAATCACATAATTAACACTGAGTGCAGGTTACATATTGCTAGATTGTGACATAAATATGAGGACTGATCAATATTTTTCTACTATTTATATCCAAAAAACATGTGCAGTGGTGTATTTTCAGATTAGACATTGTTGTATTTTAATCTGTCTATATTTTAATGTTACAATATACCTTGCATTACAGAATAACTTCTAAAAATTCTTTTTATGCTATGTATTAGTCCATTCTCACATTGCTGTAAAGAAATACCTGAGACTGGGTAATTTATAAAGAAAAGAGGTTTAATCGGCTTAAGGTTCTGCAAACTGTACAGGAAGCATAGCAGCATCTGCTTCTGGGGATGGAAGGTGGAAGGCAAAGAGGGAGCAGGCATCTTACATGGCAGGAGCAGGACCAAGAGAGAGTGGGGAGGTGTCACACACTTTTAAACAACCAGATCTCACAAGAACTCACTCATTCGCTATACACTACCAAAGGGGGATGGGGCTACACCATTCATGAAAACTCCACCCCCATGATCCAGTCACCTCCCACCAGGCCCTACCTTGGACATTGGGGATTGCAATTTGACATGAGATTTGAGTGGTGACACAGATCCAAACCATATTATGCTATATTCCTTAAACATCTCTATTTTTGTTTAATAGTCACCGTTCTTTTACAAAATATTTATATTTGTACTTTATCCATTCATATTCCTTTCAGAAATATCTCAGTCTTTCTCCTCTTTGCCTTCTTTTCTTAAAAAATATATGTTTATGTACTTCATATGTAAAATTCCTACAGTAAAATCCACTACAAGTTTGACAAATGTATAGAGTTGTAGAACCACCGCTCCAATCAAAGTACAGAGGAGTTTCATCCCCACCACCTTCTGAAAAGAATAATTCTTCCATGTAACCTGCCTCTGCAATTTTTTAAATTCAGGATTCATGTTCTTGCTATTAGTCACCCCCAGAACAGCAAGAACTCCTCGCAAGTCAGGGAGGAGCAACAGAACAAGTTGTTCAATTACTTTGGAGATGTAGTACGTGTTTCTTCAACTGCTTACAGTAATTTCTACTTTCTACATTTAGTATGTGCTTTGCACATAATAGGGCTTAAGTAAATATTGATTTACTAGATTTTACTTATCTCTCTTTTTCCACATCTCTCACACACACAGATGCTAAGAAAGAAATTATCTAAGGGCAACCATGGGCAAAGAATCTAGAATATATACAATGTATATGAGATCTAACAAAATATAAACAGTATATTTAGAGCTGTTTGAGAAAGGCATCTTAAATTGGAAAAAGATTGGGGCTTTTGGAGAACCTTCTTTTGTTTGGCAGAGGCTATAAAATGTCTATCTCAACCAATTTTGTCTCTTCACACTTGGCGAGCATTGACTTTCCTTTCTTATGTCTGTTATTGATCCAGAGTTAGCATGGCTGTTGTAGCACTGAGGCTGCTTTTCTCTTCCTTCATCTGCATTTTGCCTGATGACTTAACAGGAGTGAGGAGCACCTGTCAATGAACTCTCCAGTTTAGCTCTTCAGCTAAAAAGCATATTTTATTTCTAAACTGCAATACACTTACTATAAATTATTATCTCCCAAACTTACCTACAAGCTAGTGAAATTAAGATTTAAAATGGAATCACCATAGTCACCAGTTTCATTAAGGCATCTGTACTTTCTACTCCAATGCTTGGACCTAAGGACAATACTGGCAAGTTACAATGTTTACTTTGTGTGGGATGGGACCATAGAGAGCTAGAAGTCTTAGCTTTGCCTACGGAATATATTTGCAGCAACCTCTGAAGCCAAGACAAAACTTTCTGGCATAATGCAAACAGAGTAAATTTTTGCAGTGTATTTTTTAAAATAATTTTGAAGTTTCTAGTAATGTTTTAGAAAGGTTGGTGAGCCTGCCTGAGATGGGAAGTTTCTTTCTTTCCGGCTTGCTAAATACGGATTAGTGGGTTCCTTTTGTACCTTTGCCAAGGAGGTTCTGGATGCTAGTTCCTTGGGTGCATGAACTCAGCTGCCCCATCCTATGCAGCATTAAGAGGTCAAGCCTGGGCCTCAGATGTAGGGCTTGATCTTTTTGTTTTTTGACTTTTTTTTAAGAACGATTTTTAAGAAAAAAGAATTCCTGTACTATCTTTGCCCATTTAAGTTTCAGTTGTGCCCCTCATGTCCCTAAGAGCAAAAAGATCCAGTCCAGGATCACGAGCTGCACTCAGTTGCATGCCTCTTTAGTCACTGTCAATCTGCAAGGATCCCTCAGTTTCCTTGACTTTCATGACCTCACTATTTTTGAAGAGTCCAGAGCACGTATTTTGCACAATGAGCCTCAATGTGAGTTTGCCCTATTTTGCTGTGATTGGTCAGGTTATGAATTTTTAGCTGGCACACTCCAGGGGTGATGCTGTGTCTTACTGCTCCTAGCTGCCTGCTGCACAAGGCTGATCTGCGCCCTGGCTAGTGGGGTGATATTTTATCCCAGGTAAAGTGGAAAGTGGTATCTGCCAGGCTTTCCCACTCTTAAGTTAATTTCCTTTTCTCTCTCCTTTTTTTTTTCTTGAGGATATATTTTGAGACTCTCTAAATTCCACTTTTCTCACCCACCTGTTTCAGCATCTTCTAATGTTCATTGCCAGAATTAAAAATTATTACTATGGCACTTGCCAAGTGGTAATTTTTCTAATTCCATCATTTCTTCTATGTGTTTTAGTTGGCATTGTCCAGTAAGAAAGAACTTTCTCTTTACTCCATTGACCTATTTATATCAGGAGCCACTCATAGCATCCTATTCTACTCAATGAGTTACAATTCAGTAGAGTCATTATTTACTTTGAGGCTCATGTCATACCAAGTTGAGCTGGTGGGAGGTCCTTCACGCTGGTTTTCATGCCCTTTAACTCATGCCTCCTACTCTTTGAGCATTTTCCTGCTTCCTGACAAAACAAGATGTTCTAGGATTACCATTCTTTCCCAGCCCTGGCTCGAGAATCAGCCATTTCTCCAAGAAATCCTGGCTGCTCAATATACTCATGACGGCTGGGGTGTTGCTGCTCTGAGGTTTCCTCATGGATAAAGTAAAAGATCCACCTCTATTTTTGCTTCTCTTTCTGCCCATAAGTAGAAAACTAGGAGTTCAACTCCACATGGCATCTCTAATTCCAACCCAATTACGTAGCATTCATTTAGTGTTTCCTCTTGCCTTACTGGCACCGCCCTTCTCTGATACTAAGAAACTCAACTTACTCATTCCTATGCTACCTTTTCCCTCAGTCCTCCTGTGTGCAGCTCATCTTCCAAGTTCTCCACGCTGCTTTGCTGCTCTGGTCACATGCCCTCTTGTGGGAACCTGCCCCACTCCAGCTGCCACTTTGTGTCGGCCCCAAACCCTAAACTGGTGTCTTCCTTACAAAAAAAAAAAAAAAAAAAAAAAAAAAAGGAAAGGAAAGAAGGAAGAAAGAGGGAAGAAGGAAGAGAAGGAAACAGGTAATTTTTGAGAACCTGTTCCCTTTTTCTTTTATGTGACATCCTGTTTGTTGTTGTTGTTGTTTTCTTTTTTCTTTTTCTTCCTAAAGAACAATACATTCAATATTTTGAGGATTCTTCATTTGGGGGCTAAGGTCCTCTTAACTTAGAGCAGCCTCAGGGTCTAAGCATTTATGCAGACAGCCTGGTGTCTTGTAAACACTGACTGTGCTATCAGCCCTTCCACTGGAGTGCTGTGACCCATTCTTTGCATTCTGTTTATAACAAGGTCTTGTAGGATGTCACAGAGCCTGAGTGTGAACTATAATTGACCTTTTATAACATGTCTTTTAATCTTCCCCTTGTACGAATAAGCAAACTGAGAGACTAAGAGACCAAAAAGATAATGAGTTGACCAAAAATCAGAAACTGGATTTTTTTTCATTTTGTGTTGGACTCCAAAATTTTCTACACTACTTTCCAACTTCTACTGTTCTGTAGTCTCCAGGGACACCTCAAATCAACAGCCCTTGTTTCAAAGGTGTGTTGACGGTGTGATAGTTCTAGGATAGGCTAGATAATGGTCCCCCAGCGATGTCCACGTTCTTATCACTGAAGCCTGTAAATGTTACCCATATGGGACTGTGGCAGGAGATACCCCAAATTATCTGGGTGGACTTGCTGTAATCAAAAGGATACATCTAAGGGGGATTGAAGAAGGTCAGAGAGGAAGAAGGTGATGTTATGATGAGGCAGCAGTTGGAGAGATGAACTTTAAAGATGGAGGTTGGGGCCATTGGCCAAACAATATTGGCAGCCACTAGAAGCTGGGAAAGTCCAGGGAGTGTATTCTCTCCTGATTTTATCCCAATAAGGCCTATATCAGGCTTCTGACCCCCAGAACTGTAAGATACTAAATACATTGTCTTAAGCCACCACATTTGTGGTAATTTGTTACAGCAGTGATAGGAAATCATACAAGCTCCTGTAAAATAACAAATCTTGCTGCATGCATCTTGTTAGCGTGTCAGGGGACAGCCCTGCCCAAGGTCCCATATTTAGAGAGTAATTGCTAGTACCTCTAGTGTTTCTTATCATCTAAGTCATCCATGTGTTTTCATCTTCTGCTTCTTTAAAAAACAATTGCTTTGGGGAAACGGAAAGAGTACATCTTATGTTACATGTAGGTCAAGTTTGGAAATTCTTCCTCTGCTCAAGTCATCACTCAGCTGGGTTCCATTGTCCTTGTCTCACAAAAATTTGGTCAGCTTCATAAATTTCTCTAGCATCTAAGCAAAAAAGTACCTTGCACTGACCATCTCCAGGACACAATCCATCAAATTGACACTTTAAGTGTAGATCATATCTAGGGTCTCATGCTGCTTGACAATGCCCTTTAAACAGAGAACCCAAAAGGATGGGGCATAGGATTCATGGCTGAGGGATTGATAGCACAATCAGTGTAGAGATGACACTGGGCTGTCATAAATGCCTAGACCTCAAAACTCTTTTAAATTATGGAGACATAGATCCTCAAATGAAGAATCCCAAAACTTTTGAATTTACTGTCCCTTGAAAAGAAAGAGTAGATATGCCATAGGCATTGCTTTTAAAGCCATATTTTTGTTGCATTTTAAATTACTTTCATGCTAGTTAGTGTCCTTGAGACTTCATTTCATCATTTCTTATTTTATTCTTATTTACTTTGCGTGATGAATTTACCTAAAAATTAATGAGTAGTTTGACCAACTTGATTGTCCTTTGACTTGAGAAGCTTGTAATTTCAGTGAAATTCAAAACATTAGATAAGATTGAAAACAATATTCTACTTATTTTGTATGAAAGTCGGAAGGTGTAGGTCTTATTTGGTCCATTTGAATTGGCCTATGGCCTATGTTCAGTTACAATGATGGAAAATACCACGAAAAGAGGAGGAAGACGTATGTATAAATAATGTCATTCCATACTAAATGCACAAACGCAGCATTCTTCTTAAACTGGAATGTGTTTCCAGGACATTAGATGTTTAGCCTGCATTCAGATAACTTCCTGTGCAATTGCTTAACCTTTATTTCTATCTCTTTTGGAGGATTGTTTATATGTTTTGACCAGAACTTTTATAATCTCAGTGAGAATATTTTTGCAGTATTTTGCATCTCCTCGTAATTATTGAGATGAAACAGAGTTTAAGTTTCTTTATTTGAATTACTTTAAAAAACCTGAAGAATGCCTTTCAGTAGAAATATTGATTTAAATATTGCTGGAAAGTATGTATCAGATAAGAAGGAATGCAGTGAGACCTCAGTTAACATTGTTGATGGGTTCCTGGAAACTAAAAATTTAAGCAAAACAATTTTTCCCCCTCATCAACGTTGTAGCAAAATGGCATTGAATGAGATGACATTGTTTGAGGACCTGCTGTATGTCCTTTTGCTTAAAGTTGCCATTGTGACCAGTAACTTACTGATGATGCTGAGTGAGGACTTACTGTAAAATGATATAATGTGGAAATACTATGTTCAGAAGTCGGTGAAATGTTAGGAGCCTTCTTATAAGTTTTCTTTCATTAAATCCCTAGGTAATGTTCTATTCTGGATGCTAGGGTTACCTGAAATACTGGCCAAGGAGAGTTTTACAATTGTTGTCTAACTGTGTGATTCAGCGTGAGAATTATAGTGCAAAATAACAAAAGCAAAGTCTACCATCAAGACTTGAAATCTTTGATTACAGTGATCAATGTCATATTGCTTTTGAAAAGAGTAACCTTTATTGGCCCTCTCTGTTAACGGGGCTACTTTGACATTTTGTCAAATTCTCAGAACCTCCTGGACAGCGTGCCTGCAGTTAAGGTGAGCTGCTACTTGATGGCACTCATAAAATTCTGATTGTCTTAGGCTTGCCTTTCACTACTCACAGGCAACGTTCCAGAATTTTCAGACACATTGTACCCAGATACTTAGTGTCGTACCATAAGTGATTGTATTTCCTGCTGATCTGTGAGATCACTGAGGGCAAAAACTCTGTCCTTATTCTGTTTCCTCCTCCAACACACACGCACACAAATGTGTGCATTCAAACATGTGCATACAGATTCACACATGTTTGCACACACCCACTCACACACACACCCACACACCCTCCACCCCACCACATGCAACTATGGCCTTTTATGAGAGGAGTTAGAAAAGGAAAATTTAAAAAGGACAGATGAATATTGTTATCAATAATGCCTTAGTTATCAAGGTATGCTTCATATAATCATAGTTAAATGTGACCATTAAATGAAAATTCTATTTAGAATAAGATGTAAAGGAAAATCTTTAGTCAATGAATAAGTCTTGATTTTCACTATTTCTATTGTTTCCTATTTCATTCCCTATAAATGCACTAGGTGAAGACTTACTGCAGTAAGCCTCAATGCCCTCATCTTAAGCGAGGATAATAGTACTTGTCTCATCAGATTGATCTGAGAATTACATGATGAAACATAGCACATACACCCTACTACACTTACTCATCCTTATCTAGCTACTGTTAAGACCAGACATTGCCAGCATGCTACATGCCAGGCATCGTTTTTATAACTTTATACATAAATGCATTTACTGCTTGCAACAATCCTATAATATGTCTTATTTATTACCATTTATCATGTGAGGAAACTAAGTTATAGAGGGGTAAAATAATTTGTCCAAGGTCACATGGCTGACGCACACTCAGAAATGTTATTTATCATTATTCTTCATGTTATTATTTGCAATAGTAGTGAGGTTTGCAGTTTTTCCTTGGAGTCTTACTGGGAATCAGCAAAGGGTTATCTTTCACAGGAAGGTAGCTGCATCTGACCTTTCACTAGTGCTATGCTTGCAGATTTTGCTCAGTAGGATTTTGCTAATTAACCACGTGCAGAGATATTGCATGCCTCTCCTGAAGGCTTGCTTGCTCATGGCTTCTTCTTTCTGGTGCTTTCACCCATCTTTCCTGGTGGTTGGGAGCTCCTCAGGAACATCTAGAGACACTCAATGCCTTTTTGCTTATTTAGAGGAATCAGAATGGTGAGGTTGTGTAGAGAAATCAGAAGTGAGGCAGGGTGCTCAGTGTGGGCTGATATCTGTGTATGCAGGTATTGGACTTCACTACCCAGTGCATTGGGTGGGAGGTACCAGCTGGATGGACAGTGACACTGGCCCAGCAGGAGTCACTTGGAGAGGGGCCCGGGCCAGGGACCAATATCTCTATGGATATGTGCAGAGGAAGGGGTGATGGAAGCTCCTGCACAGATGATGCCAAGGGAGAGAGTGGCAATGCACAGTGCCTAACTTGGTGCATGGCCCACAGAGGATGTTCAGGAAACGTTGGCTAACCACATGAATAACAGAAGACTTACTGAATGCTTCCAGAGTCTATGCCTGGCACTTTACAGCTATCATCTACTCAACGTTAGATACTGTGATCATCATCTCTGTTTTATTAATACAACAAGGCAGCCAACACTCTGGGTGGTGCAGTCCTCTGCCTGCAGACACAGAGCTGGCCCACATCTTGCCAAGAGTGGAGCTCCAGCAGTTAGGACTGTGCTGCTGCAAAGCTATGTCTCCTTGACTTTTATGCTTCTTGTGCATTGCCCAGTGTTTATTTTAGAGATTCTCTTTCCATCACTCCATAAATCCCTGCCAGCGATCCAGGTGCAGCTCAAGGGCCTCGATGTCTCCAACCCACCTCATTTCCCTTTGTGTAGGCTCACACTTCTGCTTTCTCATCTTAATTTTGCTACTTTAGTCATAGTCTTTGGCTTTGAATAAATTGAGGTTAGACTTCTGCCTCCACTACTAACCAAGAAATGACTTCAAGCAAGTTATTTAATTAACTACCTTAGTGACATCATATATCACAGCCCATGGAAAGCACACATTTAATGGGGATTTTTATGCATGAGATCCCATCTACTGTGAGTAAACTGAGCACTGCAATTTTATTGTCTGATTCACCTCTGAATTCCTAAGATATTGGTACAGTGAGTCACAAACTTAAGTTGAATCGGATACACTGTGTTACTATCTGTCCCCTCCCTGCCTACCACTGCCTATGCATTTGACCAGCTTCCACTAGCCTGTGAGGGTCTGGGAGTTCACAGCCAAGTTTCATTCATCTTTGCATTCTATGGGTAGCCTGTTTTGCTGAGAACTAAGTAGTCTTAGAGTTATGCCAATTAAATGGATGACAAAGTGAAACATATAGGGTGTGTTTGGCATATGTTGTCACAATAGATTAGGCAATTGAGGCAGTAGAAAAGAAATGCGATGTGTATAGAAACATAAAATAATACCTGGCTGTTTTTTTTTTTTCCCCAAAAGGTGTTTTTGATGCTTTTGCAAGATTCCAACAAGAAATCTCACGTTGCCCTGGGGACTGAGTCAGAGCTGCAGAACCACAGGCCTGCAGGACATCTGCCTGGCTACTGTAAGTACAGAATGGCTTCCTGCATTTCTGCTGGAGGAACAATGACACCAGCCTTATTCAACATCCCTTGTTTTAAAAGTTGAATAGCAAGGTTCTGAAGTTAGTGAGGAGATGTGAGCGTATAGTGAGGGGGCAAGTAAATACAGGTCATAGGCAAAGAACTTTGAGTTTTATCTTGGCTTGAACAAAAACAACTGTGTGTTTATGGGACACATTTATCTTTTCTTCAGGACTTGACTTAGTATAAAAAATTTCTCAATATATACAGTTAGAGTAATGACCACCATTCATCTTCTTTTACTTTCATCACAAACTGGTCTGGCCTACCTGCGTGGTGTGCCTCTTATGTGCAGGCACCCTTCTGGTAATGGATTTGCACGGCTTAACAAAGCCCCGGATGTGGGCTTTGCCTTCATGCAACCTCTGTCCATTTGGGACCAAATCATGGCTTCAGCATTTGTATGCAGCCTCCTTTATAGGCTTTAATGATTGAACAGAATCTGGATTTGGTGTCTAGGTGTGTGACTGAAGCTCCAGTTCAATCCAATTCCTGGCATATTTATTAGCAGCAACTCAGCAAGGATCGCTGAGCTGAGCTCTAGGGATGTGGAGGGTAATAAATCTAAGGCCTTCCTTCAGAGATTTCAGTCCGCCAGGCACATGAACTCGTGAATAAATAACTAGAATTAAATATGTTATAACCTTTTATGTTTCCCAAATTGCATCCTCCTGACAACTGTAGGAATTGCTATTGCTGTACTTCCTCTTTAGCTCTTAGTAGTATCAGATTTGAAAAACATACAATTTAGCCATTAAAATAGATGTGTAGTAGTTTCTCATTGTGGTTTTAATTTGCATTCGCCTAATGATTATGTTAAGCCTATCTTTTTCTTTCCCACAGTTTTATTGAGATATAATTCACATAACACAATTCACTCATTTAAACAGGACCATTCAGTGGCTTTTGGTTTCTTCAGAGTTCTGCATTCATCACCACAATCAACCTTAGACCATTTTCATTACTCTGAAAACTGATGTCACTTAGCAATCACTCCTCGAAATCCCCATCCCTTCAGCCATATGCAACCCCTAATGTACTTGCAATCTCTAATAGATGTGCCTGTTTTGGACAATTTATATACATGGAATCTTAGTATGTGTGGCCCTCTGTGACTAGCTTCTTTCACTCAGCACAGTGTTTTTGAGGTTCATCCATGTTACAGTATGCCAGTACTCAATTTATTTTGATTACCAAATATTTCATTGTATAAATATATCACATTTTTGTTTGTCCATTCACCAGTTGATGGGCATTTGGGGTTATTTGGGGCTATTGCAAATATACTATTATGAACATTTATATACACATTTTTTTGTGGGTATGTTTTCTCTTACATGTATACCTAGGAGTGAAATTGCTGAATTATGTTTCAATCATTTGTGAAACTGCTACTCTGTCATCTAAAGTGATCACACCTTACATTCCAACCATTAGTATATGAAGGTTTTAATTTCTCCACATTCTCCCAACCTTTGTTATTATCTGCTGTTTTGATTATAGACACCTTAGTGGATGTGACACACACCTTAGTGTGTATCTCATTGTGGATTTTATTTACATTTCACTGATGGTTAATGATGTTGAATATCTTTTCATAGGCTTCATGGCCATTTGTATATTTTCTTTGGAGAAATCCATATTCAGATTTTTTGTCCATTATTAAAATTGGGCAGATTTTATTTCTAGAGCTGGAAGAATTTCTAATTATGGAATTGTGTGAGTTAAGTGGAATGGTAACTAGGTTTTTATAAATGACCTTTATGAAGTTGAAGAAGTTTCTGTCTATTCCTAATTGTGGAGTGCTTTTAATCATGAAAGGTGTTGGATATTGCCAAATGCTTTCTCTGCATCTATTGAGAGGATCATATGTTTTTTGTTTATGTATGTATTTATATGGTATATTTTTGATCTTTGGTAGTTAAAACAACATTGCATTCCTGGGATAAATTCTACCTGGTCATGTCATATATTGCTGGATTTTATTGTGCTAGTATCTTGTTGAACATTTTTGTATCTTTATAGCAGACATTGGTCTGCAATCTTCTTTTCTTGCAATGTCTTTGTCTGGTGCTGTTATCATGGTTATCTTCACCTCACAGAATAGGTTGAGAGGTGATCCCTTCTCTTCTATTTTCTGGACATGTTTGTGAATAATTGGTATTAGCTCTTCTTTAAATGTTTTGTAGAATTCACCAGTGAAGGCTTCTGGGCTTGGGCTTTTCTTTGTGGGTAGGTTTTTTTATTATTATTAATTCAATTATTTAATTGATGTAGGACTATTAGATTGTCTGTATTTTTTTCAAATCAGTTTCAGTGTTTTGTGTCTTTCCAGGAATCTGTCCATTTCATTTCAGTCAATATGCTGTTTTATGTTGTTGGCGTACAATTGTTCATAGTAATCAGTTATAATTTCTTTTATTTTTTTAAAGTCTGTAGTGATGTTTGCCAAGTGCGGTGGCTCACGCCTGTAATCCCAGCACTTTGGGAGGCCAAGCTGGGTGGATCATGAGATCAGGAGATCAAGACCAGCCTGGCCAACATGTTGAAACCCCGTCTCCACTAAAAATACAAAACATTAGCTTAGCGTCGTGGCAGGCGCCTGTAATCTCAGTTACTTGGAAGGCTGAGGCAGAGAATTGCTTGGACCTGGGAGGTGGAGGTTGCAGTGAGCCGAGATTGTGCCACTGCACTCTAGCCTGGACAAGAGAGCAAGACTCTGTCTAAAAGAAAAAAAAAATGTCTGTAGTGATGTTTCACCTTTCATTTCCACTTCTAATAATTTGAGTCTTCTCTGTTTTCTTGGTTAATCTAGCTGAAGTGTTGTCAATTTTTGTAATGTTTTCACAGAATCAGCTTTTGGTTTTATTGATTTTTCTCTTTTCAATTTCATGAAATTCAGCTCTAATTTTTATTATTTTGTTTCTTTTGCTTACTTTATATTTAGTTTGCTCTGTTTTTCCAGTGTCTTCGGGTGGAAGATTGCATTATGAATTTGAGATCTGTTTTTTATAATAATAAGCATTTACTGCTATACATTTTTCTCTAAGCATTGCTTCAGCTGTATCCTGTGAGTTTTGATATGTTGTATCTTCATTTTTCATTCATCTCAAAGTATTTTTAACTTCTCTTTTAATTTTTCATTTTTTATTTAGGTTGTATTGATTTCCACATATTTGTGAGTTTCTAAATTCCTTTTTGTTATTAAAGTCTCATTTCATTTTATTGTGACCTGAAAAAAGCCAGAACGGGTTCATATTTTTAGCAGAGACGGGGTTTCACCATGTCGGCCAGGCTGGCCTCAAACTTCTGACCATCAGAGGCGACGGTTGCAGTGAGCCTATATTGTGCCACTGCACTCCAGCCTGGGCAACAGAAGGAGATTCCATCTCAAACAACAACAACAACAACAAAAATTTCTTTTCAATTTATTAAGGCTTGTTTTATGGTCTATGCTGGAGAAAGTTCCATGTACCCTTGAAAAGAATGTTCATCTGTTGTGATAGGTGGTGTGTTCTATAGACATCTGGTATTTAGTTTGTGTGTAGTGGTTGTTCAAGTCTTTTGTTTTGTAAATTATTTTATCTGTTAATAAAATTTGGGTATTGATATTTCTGATTACTATTGTAGAATTGCCTATTTCTCCCTTTACATCTGTTGACTTCTGTTTTTATGTCTTTGGGGACTCTGTTAGGTACATAAATCATCACAATTTTGTATCTTCCAGATGTAAGGCTTATTTCATATCTTTTATAGTCTTCTTTCCTTCTTGTATTCTTCCTGGTCTTTTTAGACAGTGCTGGCACTATACCTGATGAAGCAATTTTCGCAAAAATCTTTGTGAAACTTTCTTAGGTTTCAGTAATATGCATCCATTAGACAAAAGCCAGGTGGTTTTGAAATAACCTCTTCTCTATTTTTTGGCTTCTGCATAGATGGCGGAGGGAACCACACCACAAAGCTTCCTAGAGGTCCTCTGGTTTGGTTGAGTAGACCTGTGAGACACACTTGATCTTTTAAAAAATTTTTTAATTTTATGTATGTAACAAACCTGCCCATTGTGCACATGTACTCTAGAACTTAATGTATAATAATAATTAAAAAAATCTATATACATTATAAATAACCCAGTTAAAAAATGATCAAACAACCTGAAGAGACATTTCTCTAAAGAAGACATGCAAATGGCCAACAGATATATGAAAAAATACTAAATTAATAGTCAACAGAGAAATGCAAATGAAAACCACAATGAGATATAACCTTATATCTGTTAGAATAATTAATATTAAAAAGACAAAAGATAACACATGCTGGGGAGGTTGTCAAGAAAAAGGAATTCTTCCACACTGTTGGTGGGAATGTAAATAAGTATAGCCATGATAGAAAATAGTATAAAAGTTCTTTAAAAAATTAAAAATAAAACCACCATATGATCAAGGAATCCCATTACTTGGTATATATCCAAGGAAATGAAATCAGTATATTAAAGAAATATCTACACTCTGATGTTTATTGCAGCACCATTCATAATAGTCAAGACATGGAATCAACCTAAGTGTTCATCAATGGGTGAATGGGTAAAGAAAATATGGCCTATGTACATAATAGAATACTATTCAGTCTTAAAAAAGAAGCAAATTCTGTCATTTGTGACAACATGGATGAACCTGGAGAACATTATTTTAAGTGAAATAAGCTAAGAACAGAAAGGCAAATGCTACATGATCTCACATATATGTAGAATTTTTAAAAGTTGAAGTCACAGAAATAGAGTAGAATTGTGGTTACTAGGGGCTGGGAGGGGATGTGGTGGGGAGATGTTGGTAAATGGATACAATATTTCAGTTATATAGGAGAAGTAAGTTCAAGAGATCTATTGTACAACATGGTGACTGTAGGTAATAACGTTTTTTATTCTTGAAAATCTCTAAAAGAATAGATGAGTTTTCTCACCACAAAAAATATGTGAGGTGTTGCATATGTTGATTAGCTTGGTTTAGCCACTTCACAAGGTATACATATTTCAAGACATCATGTTGTACATGATAGATATAATTTTTATTTGTCAACTATAATAATAAACAAATAATAGTTTACAACAGGTTAAAAAAAAAAGAAAATCTACCAAGTGCGTTCAAACACATGCACGTAATATATCGTTGGAAGGGTAAAAAGATGCTGGTAATGGAGTTTGCCTCCAGGGGAGAAAACTGAGTAGCTGAAGGATTCTATAGCCCCCGTAGATTTGCACTATGTGAATTTTAGCAAGTGAAAATAATTTAAAAACAAAGAAAAATAAAAATAAGTACGGTACTCAAAAATTTTTTTTTTTCATCTAGGACGTTTATTAGTAGTAGAAAATATCAAATGAATTAGAAAATGTGTTTTTATATATGATAAATTTATAATATATTGTACATATATTTATATAAATATATAATACATGTATGTATTATATATAAGATATATATTTTTACTGTGCTAAAATATACATAATATAAATTTTACCATTTTAACCATATTTAAGTGTACAGCTCAGTGGCATTATGCACATTCACATTGTTGGGCAACCATCACCATCATCCATCTCCAGAACTTTTTTATCTTCTCAAATTGAAACTCTGTACTAATTTGACAACAACTCCTCATTTCTCCATCTCCCAGTTCCTGGAAACCACCATTCTAGCCCATGTGGCTATGAATTTAACTACCTCATATAAATGGTATCATACAGTATTTGCCCTTTTGTGACTGGCTTATTTCACTTAGAGTAAGAGTTTCAGAGTTTATCCATGTTGTAGCAAGTGACAGAATTTCATTCTTTTATAAGGCTGAATAATATTCCAGTATATGTATGTATCATGTTTCATTTATCCATTTATCTGTTGATAGACATTTGTATTGCTTTCATCTTTAAGCTACTGTAATAATGCTGCTATTAAAATTGGTGTACAAATATCTCCTCAAGCCCCCTGCTTTTACTTTTTTTGAGCATATAACAAAAAATGGAATTACTGGATCCTATGGTATGTTAAATTTTTGAGAAATTGCCGTATCATTTTCCACAGTTATTGCACCATTTTACATTCCCAGCAGCCATGAACTAGGGCTCCAATTCCTTCACATCTTCACCAATGCTTGTTATTCCACTTTTTAAATAATAATCATCCTAATGGGTGTGAAGTGGTATCTTATTGTGGTTTTGATTTGCATTTCCCTAATGACTAGTAATGTTAAGCACCTTTTCATGTGCTTATTGACCATTAGCATATCTTCTTTGGAGAATCCTCTAGTAAGGCCTTTGTCCATTTTTGAATGGGGTTGGTTTTTGTTTGTTTTTGTTGTGGTGAGTTGTAGAAGTTCTTCATGTTTTCTGGATATTAATCTCATATTCGAAATATAATTTGTAATTTTTTTCTCTTTCCATGGGCTACCTCTTTACTCTATTAATTGTGCTTTTTCTTGTACTGAAGTTTTTTATTTTGATGGAATTTAGCTTACCTATTTTGCTGTTGTTGTTGCCTGTGCTTGTGGTGGTAAACTCAAAAAATCATTGGCAATTGCAATATCCTGAAGTTTTTTCCTGTGTTTTCTTCCAAGAAGTTTATAGTTTTAGCTTTTACATTAAGGTCTTTGATTTATTTTGAGTTAATTTTCTATACTGTGTATGGTAGGTGTCCATTTTTATTCTCTTGCATATGGATATCCAGTATTCCCCACATCAGTTATGGAAATGACTTTTTCTCCCTGAGTGGTTTTGGCTCATTTGTTGAAACCAATTGACCATATATGTGACTATTTCCTTCTGAGTTATCTGTTTTATTCCATTGGTCTTTATGTCTGTTTTCGTGCCAGTTCCACACTCTTTTGATTGCCCTGGCTTTGCAGTAAACTTTGAAATAAGAAAGTGTGAATTCTCCAACTTTCTTCATATTTATCAATATTGTTTTAGCTATTCAGGGTCCCTTGAGATTCTGTATGGATTTTAAGATTAATATTTCTTTTTCTCCAAAATGTCACTAGAAACTTTTAAAGAATGTTGTTGATTAGTTTAGATAACATTGGATAGTATTGATATCTCAAAAATATTAAGTTTTCCAGTCCATGAACATAGACACAAGTGGAACATCCTGCCACTTGTTTGTGTCTTTTTCATTTTCTTCAGTAACATTTTGTAGTGTTGAGTACAAGTTGCTTGCCCTCATGGTTGAGTTAATTCTTCAGTATTTTATTGTCTTTTATGTGATTGTAAATGAAATGATTTTCTTAATTTCCCTTTTCAGATTGTTCATTGCTAATGGAAGAAGTGCAACTAATATTTGTGTATTGATTTTGTATCATGAAACTTCGGTGAATTTGTTTATGAGTACTAACATTTTGTGCTTATGTGTATGTGTGTGTATTTTTTAGAGTTTTATACATCTAAGACTATGTCATCTGCAAACAGAGATACTTTTACTTTATCCTTTTGAATTTGGATGACTTTTATTTCTTTTTGTTGCCTAATTGAGCTGGCTAGGACTCCCTGTGCTATCTTGAATAGAAGTGGTGAAAGTGAGCATCTTTGTCATATTCCCAATCTTAGTGGAAACATTTTTAGTCTTTCAATATTGAGTACAATATTGAGTGTGGGTTTTTCATAAATGGCCTTTATTATGTTTAGGTAGTTTCCTTTTATTTCTGGTTTGTTAAGTGTTTTTATCATAACAAAGTGCTGAATTTTGTAAAAGTTTTTTATGTGTCAATTGAAATGACCATAGGTTTTTAAAATTTTATCCTTTTAATGTGTGGTATTACACTGACTTTTTTTGTTTGTTGACTCATCCTTGCCTTTCAGGAATAAATCCTCCCTTGTCATGATGTATAATCATTTTAATATACTGTTGAATTTGGTATGCCAGTATTTGTTGAGAGTTTTTGCATCAATATTCATATGGAATATTAGTTGGTAGTTTTTTTTTTAATTATTATTTTGGTAGTTCTTTTGGCTTCATAACTCATTCTGTGAGGCTAGCATTGCCTCATACAGTGAATTAGGAAGTTTGTTCTCCTCTTCAATTTTTTCGAAGAGTTCTAGGAGGCTTGTTGCTAATTCTTCTTTATAGGTTTGGTAGAATTTACCAGTGAAGACATCTTAGCTTCAGTTTTATTTTTTGGTGGGAATATTTTAATAATTGATTCTATCTCCTCACTAGCTATAGGTTTACTCAGATTTTCAATTGCTTTTTGATTCAGTCTTAAAAGTTTGTGTATTTTAGGAATTTATCCATCTTATCTAGGTCATCAAGTATGTTGGTACATGTTGTTCATACTATTGTTATAATCTTTTTATTTCTGTAAAATTGGCAGTAACCTTCTTTTCTGACTTCAGTTATTTGAACATTCTTTCTTTTTGTCTTAGTCAATCTAGCTAAAGGTTTATCTATTCTGTTGATCTTTTTAAAGTACAAATTATTGACTTCATTGATTTTTCCCTATTGTTTTTCAACCTTGTATTTTATTCATCTCTGCTTTAGTATTTACTTCATTATTTCTGCTAGAGTTACGTTTAGATTTTTTCTTCTTTTCTTATTTTTTAAGGAATAATGTTAGAATGTCTACTTGAAGTCTTTCTTTTTACATAACAGAAGGATTTAGAGCTATATATTTCCTTCTTAGTGCTGCTTCTTCTGCAACCCAGAAATTTTGGTATGTTGTGTTTTCACTTCATTTGTTTCAGGGTATTTTCTAACTTTTCTTGTGATTTATTATTTGATCCATTTGTTTTTTTGACTGTGTTTTAAATTTCCACATATTTGTGAATTTTTCTGGTGTTTTTCTGTTGTTGATTTCTAGTTTCTTTCCACTGTGTTTGGAAAATACATTTTGTGTGATTTCAATCTTATTTAAAATGTATTAAGACTTGCTATGTTGTATAACATATGATCTATCCTTGAGAATGTTTCATATACACTTAAGAAAAATGTGTATTCTGTTGTTGAGTAGAATGATCTGTTTATGTCATTTATGTACAATAGTTCTATAGGGTTGTCCAATTCTTTGTGTCTTTGTTGATATTCTGTCTGGTTATTCTAACCAAGTTTGAGAGTGAGGTATTGAGGTTTCCTACTGTTACTGTAGTGCTATTTTTCCCTGCATTTCTTCCAATATTTGCTTCATATGTTATGAGCTCTCATGAGGGGTACCTATGCATCTCCATTTGGTACGTCTTCTTAGTGAACTGACTCTTTTATAAAAGGGTCAACATAATGTTCTTTGTCTTTTGCATCTACTTTTTACTTACAGTTTATTCTATCTGATATTAGAATAACCACCCTTCTGTCTTTTGGTTACTATTTGCATGAAATGGCTTTTCCCATCATTTTACTTCTAATCTATGTGTATCCATAGACTTAAAATGTGTCTCTGATAGAAGCATGCATTTGGATCCTGATTTTTAGTCAATGCTGCCAATCTATGTCTTTGGTTTATATATTATTTATATATTGCTTTCCTGATTTTCTTTAGTTCTTCATCTGTGTTTTCTTTTAGCTTTTGGAGGTTATTTGATAGTTGCTTTAAAATCTTTATTTAGTATGTGTTTCTTTAGAGACTGTTTCTAGAAGTTATTTCTTCTTTTAATGGGTCGGATTTCCCTGTTTTTCTTTGTCTAAATAATCGTTTGTTGGGAGCTGTGCACTTGATAAAATAGCCACTTCTCCTAATCTTTGCAAATTGGTGTGGAATACTTCTGCTAATTAGTGATCCCTTGAGTCTTGAGTTCAGCCTGGGGTAACAGCTTATGGTCTTCTTAGTTATTTTCTGGGCACGTAGCCTATCTGAGCCTCTGTAAATGTGTGCTATTACCTATTTCTTCTGATGTTCCTTCACCACTTCCAAATGCCTTAGCTTTTCAGAAAGTCTCACCTTTTATTCCAATGCCTCAAATGTTGTAATGCATTCCCCTATCCATAATCTTTTTGCCTCAGGCACCCATACACCTGCACTCCTCCTTTAGTTTTCATGTGCTCTAATGCCCACCAAATGCCTTCCATGGTTTCCAATCTTAGATCTAAACTATGCTCTTATTCTTGTGTGCTTGCTGAATCAGGTGAGACAGATACCAGTCCTTTCGGCACTCTACAGCCAGGCAAGAATTTTGAAAACGATTTGCATTTTGTTCTTTCTGCCCTGAAGGAGAGATCAGGAATTGAGCCATTTCTTTGACCCCACCAATATGAGAAGAGGTGAGCAAAGTCAAGTAAAACACCACAGAATTTTTCCTACCATTTCAGTGTGTTTTGTTTGTTTGTTTTTGATTGGTAGTTTGGTTGGTGGCTGTAGATCTTAGACTAACTTTCAGAGCTCTTGTAAAGTTGTTTTAGTCAGTCTGTAGTTGTTTATTTAGTGTTTCTATGGGGACAGGGGAGTTTGGACTTCCTAATCTGACATCTTGCTGATGTCACTCTATCCTCTTAATCTTTTTAGGGGACCAATTTTTTGACTAAATACTGGCATTTGGTGAGCTTTTTGAGGTTTGAGCAGAAGGTTCTATAGTCACATACTCAGTCTTTTTTTTCTGCCATGTTATCAATAGCTTTTCTTGACTTTTACTACTTTTTCTTTTTTTAACCTGTTGAGGCTGAGAGTTATCAAAATTTTATCAGTTTATTTACCTATTTTTTGTTTACTTTTGTTTACATTTCTTTCCTCATTTTATCTCTCTCCTCTCTCATTTTACTATAAGTTCCAGTAGCAACGAGGCAGCACCTTCAATTCTTTTTTGGAAATCTCCTTAGCTAAATATCCAACTTTGTTGCTAACAAATTCTGTTTTCCACATAACCACGTAACCACAGGAGACAATTTTGCTAAGTTTGTTTTTTTTTTTTTTTAAACTAATGATCTAACCAAGGAAGTTTAGGTTTTCTGTAGCATACTTCCAAAAACTCTTTCATCCAAACCCTTTCCATGATTTCAAGTTACCCTTACATTTTTAAGTATTTGTTATGTCACTTCTCCATTTCCAGTTTCCAAAATTTATTTTAGTTTTCTGTTGCTATTGATAAATTACCATCGGAACAGATTAAAACAATACCTATTTATTGTCTCACAGTTTCTTTTGGTCAAGGGGCTGGGCACAGTCCAACAAGTTCTCTGCTTAGGAGCTTACAAAGCTGAATAAAGGTATCATTAGGACTGCATTTTTATCTAGAGCTCAGGGGTCTCTTCCAAACTTGTTTAGGTCCTTGGCGGAATCAGTTCCTTGAGGTGCCCATTTTTTGGCTGGCTGTCAGCTGGGGGCTGCTCTCAGTTCCGAGAAGTCACCCTCAGGTCTTAGTTATGTGATAAAATGTTTACGAAAATCTAATAATCATATTTTCTTTAAATTCTCTCTTACATATAAAAGGAAATGAATGCTCCGAAATTAAACCTTTAGGCAAAACGCTAATAACCAAAAGAGCAAATAATGTGTATGTCCAGTTAAAATAAATTTTGACGTAAAGAGTATAGAGACCAATTATGATATATGCAGGAGAATATTACTACATAGAAATAAGATAAGCAAAAAATGCATTTATGGAATTAACAGACTTTTGTAATGCTATGTAATTCCTTTTACATAATGCTCAAAAACAGGCACAATCATACTAAAGTGATAGATTCACCCTTGGGCATAAACAATTGTATAGGAGCTCTATCAGAAGTAAACTGGCAGTTTCTGCTTCAAAGTGAGCAGGATAATCTGTTTTGATTAATTTAAAGAAAACTGATTAGCATTCTTAATGAGATTTGTAAAATGTCTTCACCTTTGTCATATGATGTAGTTTAATTGTGGGAATAACAGCTATTGTATTCAAGGTCTCACTCACACTCAAGGGGAGGGGATTGTCCAGGGATTTGTGTCACTGGGGACTACTTTAGACTTCTTCCTACCAAAACAGTATTATAACAAGCTAAACTGAAAATCCACAACTTAAGCCTCTCTTCATATTTTTTAGCCATTTGCATTTCCTCTTTTGTAACAATGTTGTTCCTTACCTTTACACATAAATTACGTATTTATTGAAGAATAGTGTTCTAAATTTATTGTCACTAACATAAACTGCATACATCTTATAGTAAATGGCATAGATGTTAATTGTACAATCAGATGGATTTTTCCATGGTACATATCTGTGTAACCACCACCCAGATTGAGCTAGAAAATTCCCAGTACTTCAGCAGGCACCCTCACATCCTCTCCAGGTCAAATCCCTCCCCACAAGGGTAACTGAATTACTTTAGAATAATTGTGCCTGTTTCTGAACTTTATATAAAAAGAATCATACAGAATATATGTAAAAGTCTGTTTTTTTCTATGTATGTATTTTGTCTCTGAAATTCATCTATGTAATTGCTTGTGTAATTTCTATGTAGTAATATTCCCTGCATGTATCATAATTGGTCTCTACATTCCACTGTTTATGTCAAAATTTATTTAAACTGGACATACACATTATTTCTTTTTTGATTATTAGCATTTTGCCTAAAGCTTTAATTTCTCAGTGTGCAGTTTTAAAAAATATTAGTTAATAACTTTTATATGTAAGATTGAATTTAATGAAAATATGATTATTAGGTTCTCATAAACATTTTGTCAACATGAGAATTTAGGATAATTTATGTTGAAGATGTATTGCCTCTATATATCCTCTATATATCCTCTTTATTATGCCTATACATCTGTTTTAAAAATGATAATTTTATGTTCTGAATTTGGAGAACATTATTAAAAAACCCATGTAAATAATTTGGAAATAAAACACGTGCAATAAAAGCTAATGCTATATGAAAAAGAGTGATGTTTTGAATTTAAGAAAGAACCCGGAAGAAAGAAAAATTATGTTTTTATTGCCATTATAAAATATGATATAAAAATGTAATTTTATTTATCATTCAAATTATAAATCTGGGACTTGGAATGTATATTATTTAAGAATCAATTTAAGTATTTCATTACCAAATAAGAAGTAAGTCCAGGATGCATTAAAACAAAGTTGGTATGAGATTGCCTACGTTTGCCAATTTTATTATATTCTGCAAATTCCTCCTATAAAACTCCACATGAGGCCTCAACCTAAGTCCAGTTTATGTTACTTAGTAGATATAACTTAATCACAACATTAGCTCAGGATATTGGACACAGTGTGCATTAATGTCTTCTAAGTAAAGTGATTTAGTTGCTTTTTGTGTTGTGTGTGTATGTGATCTACGCTGGAGAAATTCAATTTCTACAGTAACCATTTACAAAAGTCTTTCTCCTCCTGTTGGTGCCCTCAAAGATTACTCTTTTGTTATTGATTCCTACTCCTGGGCTGCACCTGCCTGTGGGCACCCCTTCTCTCTACAGATGCCATATGTCTTCAGAAACAGTCTTTTAAGGGCTAGCTCTGAAATAACTCACTCCTTGCTTTTCTGAGGGATGGATGAAGGCAAAATAAAATATAAAATATATACTTTTTAATCATAGGGACCCGAGTAGCAAATGAGTTATGAAGACCGATGCCTGCAACTGCACTTTTCTCCTTGTCTCTGCACTGCATCCTCCGTTTACACCATCCCTCCTCTGGAAGCCTCTCAGCTCTTCTGAGCAGTTATTTACTCTGTCCTACATGTTCCTCCAGTATTTAGTACATGCTTCTCTCATAGGTTTCACCTAGCTGATTTGTTGTTACTCATCGCATGGTTTTCAGTTTTTTCCAGTAGGTTTAGCATTTTTATCATTTAGAGTTTGCAGGCTCTACAGTAGATTCTTAGTAACAGAGCTCTCAACACTGCCCAGAAATCTAGCCACGTTTCCCTGGCCAACTCTCTCTTCTTGTGCCAAGTCAATTTCAAACATCCCCTCTCCTCATGACTCTGGTTTCTCCTCCTCTCACTCCCATTGGAGGAGTAGGTTCCTGCTTCAGAGAGAAAATAAGAGTGAGTAAATCCATCCACCTCCCACTCTCTCCCACCTGCATCCTCTTTCCTTCCTGTTACAGGAGAGAGTAGGGCCCTCTTCCCAGGTGAGGCTGATTTCTTTGCCAAGATGAATCCTTTCCCACCTTTGAAGGAAGAAATCATTGCTCTCTGTTTTCAATGCCTCCCCGTGTCCTGAATCTTTCTCATTAGGGATTAAACATGCTCATGGCTCTTCTTTTGCTAGAGACGTAGCAGCATAAGAGAAACAAAACCCATCCTTCAAATCATTTCCTTGCAGATACCTCCCTAGCTCTCTCCCCTTTACAGCCAAACTTCTTTCTCAAGAGTTGTGGAGACAAGCTGTGACTCGCATCATCGTCTCTCACTTAAACCTCGGTCAACTCAGATATGTGTCGTTCTCCCACCATCCCACTCAAAAGGCCTGTTTTAATTTCACTGGTGTCCAGTACATCACTAGTTTCAAAAGGTATCATCCTTGATCTCTAAGCTGTATCCAGCGTCCTCTTTTTGGGCAAAACTTTATTTCTTTGGACCCTATGACACATCACTTGTCTTCCTCTGAGTATGCATCCTCACCTCACCTCCTCCTTCATCCTGACCTTCATCTGTTAGAGTTCTACCATGCTCACCCAGTCCCTGAGCTCTCTTCTCTCTTTATTCTCCCCAGGGGTCATTTTGTCCCTGACTGAGGTTTCATTTCCATGGTGTGGCTGCTCACACATCTGGGGTCAGCTCAGATCACCTCTCTTGTCTATAACTGCCTGCTGAACAACTCCATTCTAACGCCTCC
Organism: Macaca nemestrina; assembly: GCF_043159975.1. Taxonomy (NCBI): domain Eukaryota; kingdom Metazoa; phylum Chordata; class Mammalia; order Primates; family Cercopithecidae; genus Macaca; species Macaca nemestrina. The sequence goes on from NC_092128.1 coordinate 118,778,165, forward strand.
CAGGTACCTCCATCTCAACACATTTATGTCCAACTCATGATTTTAACCCAGAAAACTTTTCTCTGGCTCATTCTTGGTCTTAGAGAATATTGCTGCTCTCTACCTAGTTTACAAACCAGAAATGACAGAGTTATTCACGAGCTTTTTCCGAGCTTTTTCCTCTTGCCCTCCATATGTAGCCATCCCTAGATTCCATCAGGGCATGCTATACACTGCAGCCAGGTCTTTCTTTTTCCTTTTCTTATTTATTTATTTATTTATTTATTTGAGACAGAATTTCACTCTTGTCACCCAGGCTGGAGTGCAATGGTGAGATATCAGCTCACTGCAACCTCCAGTTCCTGGGTTCAAGCGATTCTCCTGCCTCAGTCTCCTGAGTAGCTGGAATTACAGGTGCCCACCACCATGCCCGGCTAATTTTTGTATTTTTAGTAGAGATGGGGTTTCACCATGTTGACCAGGCTGGTCTTGAACTCCTGACCTCAGGCAATCCACCCACCTCAGTTTCCCAAAGAGTTGGGATTACAGGCATGAGCCACTGTGCCCGGCCTAGCCAAGTCTTAAGAATAAGTATTTGATCACATTATTCTCCCTCCCAAATATTTAATGATTTTTCATCTTCTGGGACTCAAATTCAGCTCATGGACTCCTAAGATGATACAAGGACTGGATCCTGACTGCACCTTGTCTATGCCAGTTGGACTCCTTTTAGTTTCTTAAACAGATCAATCTCCTTCTTGCCCCCAGAATCTTTACAACAGCTCTTCTCCCTGCCTGGAATGTTGTCTCCTCTTTCCCCCTTCTCTGAGCTAATCTTTGTTCATTCTTCAGTATGTGATTTATTTGCAGAGTCGTCTTCATCTTGCCAGACCGAGTTAGATCCCTCCTGATAAATGCTCATGCTCCCCTCTTATGCATCACAGCACCTGTGGCAGGTTGTATTTAAATAGCTAATTGCGAGTGTTTCACATCTTTGCCCAGTGAAAGAATGCAAATCTACTGGAGCTGTTTCATGTGTGGCTGTATTTCTGGCAGGGAATGCAGTGTCTGTCATAATAAACTTGGAATATAGGTTGCTTGCCTGACTAACAGACCAGCTGAATGAGAAGGGAGACCTGCATATCAAGGCAAGTGGTAACCACTTGGCCTTACCTGGGTTTTACTCTAGGGCTTCTGGAATCCATGTATCACTGCACGTATCTGGCGTTTGGGGGCCCTATCCCACCTACAGAATTAACAGTCCCACAGTGTTGGCCACACTGATGTGGCCAACTGATGTGGTCCAACTGATGTACTGTGTTTGGAATGTAGTTTTAAGAGAAGGAGCCTTTTTAAAGAAGGTTTAAAAATCACCTGGGTACTTATGAAGATGGCATATTCTTAGGCCTAACTTTGACAAATTTGGATTCTAAAGACCTAGGCATTTACATTAAGGAGCACCCCAATTTCCTTGATTTGGATGGTTTGTGACCACTATTATGAGAAACATCCTATTAGAGTATCTTTAAGCTCAAAGTTTATGTGAAAGATCACAAATCTATCTAAATACTGAGGAATTTGGGGAGACATGATTGTTTTCTTTATATAATGCTTTGTCATGCCCTTGTTTTAAATAGAAACCTTATTCCCTGATGTGAGACCTGAGATTGCATTTACATACCCCTTTACATACAATTCTGTTCCTTTTTTCTCCCACAATTTAATCTTCTGTATTTCATTCCTAATTACTGCTTCTTCTGATGATGGAAAGCAATTTTGGCAGTGATTAATTTGAAGGGTCTGCAACCTCTCCTTTGCTTTTTAAGACAATTCTGTTTGCACAGCCCATCCTATGAAGGGCTACTCGAACTCTCTGCCTATTCAGAGAGCTGTTCCAAATTCTTTGTGTGTCTCCTAGGCTTAACCATGGTGCTAATGCTAGAGTGCTGTCTTTTCTTCTTTATCCAAATTTCCTCAAATTTCAAAAATCACCCTCCCTGGAAGCAAGGTGGGAAGGGACATGGCTGCCGCCAATTATACAGGCCAAAGAAAGTTTGTTTTCCACATTAGCTAAAAGCAGCAGAGAGAGAATGGCAGGGTGCTTTGCAGAAAAGAGTCTGCCAAAACAAAATGGAATTGAAATAGATTTGGGCAGGATAAATGCTGGTGGCAGGTGCCAGAAAGCAGCAACTTCTGTCAGGAGCAGTGAAAAGAGAAGAAAATATGTATAATTCTTGCAGCCATGCAGATCAGAGCTACTAAATAAAGTTCCTGAGGTTAATGATAAGTAGTTCAAAACCTCATCTTCTGTACTGGAATATCATATTCCTGTGACATATTTAACAAAAGATGAGCTTAACTCATCTTAAATGTAGTCATTGCCTCAAAAGTGGGTAATTCAGACAGGACTTGTTCTGAGCAACTTTCACTAACATATCTACCTCCAGGAAGCTAAGGATAAATGGGCCCTTGAAAGCATCTTCAATCCTGTTTCAACACCCGCCTCCTCACTGCCGTCTAGGAGAGTTGAGTAGGGCATCTTGAACTGGCTCCTTTAATTCCATCTTCCCCCCTACTGCCATAATCTCATTTCTTTCTCCCTAGTGGATAGAGATACTTGGGAATACTATGAGCAGCTGCATTTATCTGTCTTCAGACCATGGTACAAAATCATGACTTGGCTTTGTTAACTAACTTTGTTTATACTCTGAAAATCATATTGCATTGAAGCCCCTGGTAGTGACTTGAAAACTGCTCCTGAATGAGGCCCACTAGGTGCGGCTGTCAAAGTTGAGAGTGAAATTAAGAGGTTAAAGGAACTGCAGAGGTGGTATTAGGTTTTCTGAGGAGGGGAAGAATGTATCTAGGAGAGAGAGAAGCCGCATCGCAGGAAGGCAACACACAGATAGGGATGCTGAATACAATATTTGGTCAATATCCATCCATTCAATCACTCATCACATCTTACGGAGCATCTCATTTGGGCCGGGGAGTGAGATTAAAGCTGAAGATATTGAGATGAATTTAAATTGAGCTCCACTCCTTCTGGTTTCAAGGACCTGAGTGCATAAGTGGAAGGTGATAGGAACAGTGAGGGAGATGAACAACGGGCTCAGGTTGGAGAGAAGATTTGATAGTAGGGAAATTTTTCTCTTTTTTTAGCTATATTTATTGACCCTCACTTGCGCCAGATCACCTTTCTTGGCTCAGATCACTGTAAGGGCTCCTAGTTGCATTATCATCAGTAACTTTTCCAAGAGGAGCTGTCTGAGCCAGACTTCCAATGGGCAGATGCCTGACAGCAGAGTCCACATGGCTGCCCCCGTAGAACCTTGCCTCCCAAATGTGACCAAAATAGAAATCAGAGAGCAGGGTTAAGGCTGAGATCATAATTACGGTGCAGCAAAAGTATCTCTCTCCCTAACCATCAATGACAACTGCGAAGGAAGCTCAGGTTTGGAAACTCAAGTGTGAATCTGTTTAGAGATTGCAGGAAGACCTGTCTTTGGTGCATATTTAGAGTTTAGGTGCCTTGCCCAGGTAGTACAAGCACTTTAGTGATACTGCTGGGTTTGCACCACCCATTCAATATCCGTGATTCCCCAAATGTCAACTCACTGTCTTTTCAGTACAGGTTTAATCAAAAGTGCTTCAGCAACCTTTATTCAAAAAATGTGGCTGGGTTTAAGGGATGACCTTATTCCCTTGTGAAATAGTAATTTGATCTTTTGACATTTTGGATATTACAATCATAGGGCATTGCAAAGAACCAAATCAATGATGAATTAGCCACACAGGAATTGGAAATTTTAATGGCATGACACGTAGCATTTTTCTTTTACCTATTTTTTTAAAGAAAAATTACATTTGAAAAAGCAGTATAGTGGTTATAAGAAATGAACAGATAAAGTATCACATAAATGATTAAGATATAATTATGAGATTATCAATAAAACAGTTTAGATAAATGTAGCCTCCACTTATTAGCTTCTTTAAATAATTAAGCTTAATATTGATTTTACTTTTTAAGAATATACTTAATTAACCTAGCTTTATTTATTTATTTATTTATTTATTTATTTATTTATTTGAGACAGAGTCTTGCTCTGTCACCCAGGCTGGAGTGCAGTGGTGCAATCTTGGCTCACTGCAACCTCCATCTCCCAGGTTCAAGCAGTTCTCCTGCCTCAGCCTCCTGAGTAGCTGGGATTACAGGCACCCACCACCACGCCTAGCTAATTTATGTGTTTTTAGTAGGGATAGGATTTCACCATGTTGGCCAGGCTGGTCTCAAACTCTGCCCACCTGGGCCTCCCAAATTGCTGGGATTACAGGCGTGAGCCACCGTGTTAAGCCCCTAGCAGTTTTAAAATTTGTATATGTCTGTATTGCCATATTGAATAAATAATTGTTTTTCAGGTTTTATGTTGTGTTAGTAAGCACTCACATGCCATAAAAACATTCTTTTATTTCTTTTCTTTTCCTTTTGATTTCTCTCTATTCCCTTTTCTATTTCCTCTCTCCTTCCTTTCTTCTCCTTCTCTCCTCTCCTCTTCCCTTTTCTTTTCTTTCTTAAAAAGAAGATGCTTGATTTTATTGGCTCTCTACTTGGGGAAACAAAAATGTTTTGAATAAGACAATTTAGCAAAGATTTGGATAAATGTCATATATAATCTATATATTATATAATTATATAATATAAGTAATCAATATATAATCAATATATATAATATATAATCAATATATAATATATAATCAACTTATATAATATATATTATATAATTATATAATCTATATTGATTATATAATCAACTTATATAATATATATTATATAATTATATAATTATATAATCAATATAATTATATAATATATATTGATTATCAATATAATATTATATCATTATCAATTAATATTGATATAATAATATATCAATATAATTATATATAATCAATCAATATAATCAATATAATTATATAATTATATAATATATATTGATTATATATTTATATTATATATAATATGGACATAATAATATATTATTGTATATTATATAGTTATATATTTATATACATTATATTATATATTTATATTTTATATAATATATAATAATATAGATAATATAATATAAATATATAATCAACTTATATAATATATATTATATAATATATAAATATATAATCAACTATATATAATTATATATTATATATAAATATATGTAGATATATTTATACCAGAACAAAGATTGAAGAGTACCCTATCTAACAGGTAAGAAATTACCTGTCCAAAATGTTCAGTGTTTTCAGGCTTAGCCAGGGCTGGAATTCAGGCATCCTAATGCTAGAGTGTGTGACTTCCCCTGTGAGACATTTACAAAGTTAGTACCCATCTTAATGGTGTCTGCCTATTGAATTAAAAGTACATTTCCCAAGGAAACCTGTAGCATTGTTAAGTTTTCCATGCAGCTCACCTGATTCTATTTCACTGACTTGGTGAGACATATACAATAATTTATGTCTTTTCATGTCTGCCAATTATTCTGAAATCCAGCATTATGACTGGGGTCAGCAGAAAATAGCCCTCATACCCTTTCTGTAACCAGCTTAGCACATTTCTGTCCCATAATCCATGTCTTTGCATGAGATTCCTTCTATTTATTCACACTCTGGTTACCCTCCCTACCTGTCACAAACATCTTTTTATTTTTGAATTGCTGGCATTGGTCAACTCCTTGAAGAAGCGTCCTCTGATCTGACATTATGTATATTTCACCGTGTTGTTCAGGTTTCACTGACATGTTTTTTTTACTAGTTTGACTCTATTACAAGACCAAGAACTTCTCGAAACCCTTATTCAAATCTTTAACCCAGCACCTAGCATAGCACTTGCGCTAGTAAATACTCACTGAATTTAATTCCCCAAATTTAACTCCTTTCACAACCTCTCTTGAACTGGATTTATTTATAAATAAATGAACCTTTTGATCTACATTAGTTCAAAGATCCATTTCAGCACTAGAATCCTGTAACTCACTGAACAGAGAATTATACTGTTTCTATCTCATAAAACCATGCTTTATTTCCTGAATAAGTGTACAGTCTTTACAAAGTGATTTATTGTTTACAAGATGATTAAGTGCTGAAAAAACCCAAAAAATTGTGAAGAAGATTAAAGGAGTCATAATCTCACCACAAGAATATAAAGCTTTAAGTAGGTTATAAAATACTTATACCACCTTCACTTTTTAAATTAAAAGCTTCCATTTTATCAAATGGCATGTAGGGTTTGTGAATTATTGGATAAAATGCAACTTTACACTAAAAGCATAGTATCAAAATACTAATTTTTACAGTTTAATAGTAGTAGTTTTAGCAAATTATATTCATTCTATATGTATTACTTTGCAGCATTTTTCATCTGATATATGAAGAGTATTTTCCTATAATTTCATATGTGATGTTTTAACCCTCTCTCATTTTTTGTTAATACACACCGTTAATACCTGGGTCATATTCCCCCTCTCACTCATTTTACTGAGCCACCTTTCATGTTCATTTTTCAAAAGATTATATAATTTCATCTTAAATTGCTTTATTCACTTACAAAATGTAATAAACATTCTCTATGAGTATTTATCTATACTATTACCTTAAGCAGATTAGTATATTTTACTACATCATTGTATTGTCATTTGGTCAGTTAATACCTACATATTAAATATTTAAGTTGTTTCTTGCCTCTTGTTATTATATTCTTTTTTCTCTTTCTTTTTTTTTTTTTTTTTTGAGACGGAGTCTCACGCTGTTGCCCAGGCTGGAGTGCAGTGGCACGATCTCGGCTCACTGCAATCTCCGCCTCCCGGGTTCCCGCCATTCTCCTGCCTCAGCCTCCTGAGTAGCTGGGACTACAGGCGCCCGCCACCGCGCCCGGCTAATTTTTTGTATTTTTAGTAGAGACGGGGTTTCACTGTGGTCTCGATCTCCTGACCTTGTGATCCGCCCGCCTCGGCCTCCCAAAGTGCTGGGATTACAGGCTTGAGCCACCGCGCCCGGCCTCTTTTTTCTCTTTCATTTCTGTTTCTGTTTCTTTTTCTTTTTATTGGAGATGGAGTCTCACTCTGTCACCCAGGCTTGAGTGCAGTGGTGCGATCTTGGCTCACTGCAATCTCTGCATCCCTGTTTCAAGATTGCCCTGCCTCAGCCTCCCAAGTAGCTGGGATTACAGGCATGCACCACCAGGCCTGGCTAAGTTTTGTACTTTTAGTAGAAATGGGGTTTCAACATGTTGGGCAGGCTGGTCTTGAACTCCTGACCTCAGGTAATCTTCCCCGCCTCGGCCTCCCAAGGTGCTGGGATTATAGGTGTGAGCCACCTCACCTGGCAAGATGTAACAAATCACCTGGCTTATGTATGTGATGAAATGTTATTTTTTATAATAAAACTCTTGTATTGAGATTAAGCAGATCAAAGGTGATCCATATTTGTCTCCCACAGAAAGAGTACACGAATCTGTTTTCCCACCAGCAGTATATAAGAAGATCCATTTCCTTAACCTTCAATAATATTAGATGTTAACATTATCTTTAATCTTTACTATATTGATGAGTTTAAATACTAAATTATTACTTTAGATTACAATATTTACATATTGGCTATTTTGTAAATCTTTTATTAACTGTATATTAATGAACATTGTGTGCCCATTTTCTTTTAGAGTATTCATCTTAATTTTATTGACTTGAAAGCATTATGTTTGCAAAGCTTTATTTTAAAATCTTGAAGAACACTTGGATGAACTGGGTAGTGTGGAGATCATATTCTTGGATGCTTGCTGAGACTTTGATATTTAAGCTGTTTCTCATAGGTGTTAACGTTTGAAAACTTGCAACCAACCGATCAAAAATAGAAAAAAAATTCTTTGGACATTCTTCCCAAGCAATTTGATGGTCAGGGTAAATGGGACTGCATGATTATGGATGAAACTAGAGTCCTTGAATATAATTGCACTCATAAGTCAAAGAAGGCAATTCATAACAATTTGGCCCAGCATTTTAATTTTATCTGTTAAATTATTCATGTGAATACTTTCGTGAGTTAAGCCATGAATATTTGATTGGTGGTTGATTCATAACCATAAACTATATTAGCCCTTTATTTTTCTCATTTATGTCCAATTAACATATATGGGAAGGTGGAGAAAATTTATTCTTCTTAATATGAGAAACATCTTTCCCCACAGACTTATTGAGGCTGTCTGATGAACATTTACTATGACTCCAGGTCAACATTACGCCTGTTCTGGCAGTTTAATAATTGTTCTAATAATAATTCTCATTACATAGAGGGAAAATATTACAAATCTCTTCTTTGCAAGTGAGGAGATGACATTCAGAGAGGTTAAATAATGTTCCAGAATCCACATGATATGTTGGTGGCTGAGATTAGATTCAAATCCAGGATTAAAAAATTGAATGTTCCCCACCCCACAGTGGCTCTGATGATTGTTCTCAATGAGCCAGGTCAGCATGCACGTAAATCACCACTCTCTGAGTCTGCTCTATACCTTTTCTGTTACCAGAGTAAATTGCTAAGTAGATATCCAATACCCATTTAGTCATGTCAGTTTTGTATCACTTAACAAAAATCTCTTCTGTCAAATAAACAGGTATTTACAGCCATTTCCCTGCTGTACACAAATATGAGAAAGTGCACAATTTGGCAGGCAGCTAAGAATGGGTGGCTAGATGTGAATGTCAAAAGCTGCTACATAAAGGCTAATTTGTGGGTTGTGACATTTGGTAAACTGTGGCTATTCAATTCCTTTTAAGCCTGAACAAAGTATGGCATTTTACCTTGTCAGAGAAAGAGCTTCTTAGTCAAAGGACTGTGAAGATATCAAGTAATTATCTCAATAATTACTTTTAGAAATCCAGGGATGGGCACCCAAAAACATCCCAGTTATTTTAGCTTGAGTTAGATAATTCATAGATCATTCATATATATATATGTCAAATTTAGTTTAATGATATACTTTTTCCTAGCAGTATAATTTCTCTATATACTGACTTAATAACTGCTTTATGAGAGCTGTATGTGGATCACCATTGATAAATGCATTAAATCAGTGGTTCCATAGCCTGGCTGAGAATTTTAATCTTCTGGGAAGTTATAAAAACACATTTTTAACTCTGAGTCTCTGGAGATCGGGATTTTTTTTCTGAGATAGGGCCTGGCAACCAGCATTTAAAGTGTTCCCTGGTGAATCTGATATGTAGCCTGGTTTAGAAACCACTGCTTTAACCACCTAATGCCTCATCCTCATTAGAACTTTACTCATTAAAATTAAACACGAATTTGCCTTATAATTTGGAAGTCTAACATGTGACTCAGCCCAAGCGACTCCTGGGTTTGAAAGTCTTCTGTCCAGCACAAACCCTGAAATCCTTAAAAATGGGTGTGTGGGTCTTTCTTGTCTTGGTTTCTGACCACCTTTAACTCTCATCTCCTGCCACTTGCTACACATATGTGCCACATTCTGCTCCCTTGCTATTCACAGAGAATGCCAGGCCTATTTATACCTCCCTGTTTTGATCTTTAGACATCCACATTTTCTTTTCTGCCTGTAAACTCCCAGGGATTTCAAGGATTCCACCTGAACGTCCGGGCCACTGGGCCTGTTTCTCTTTTTCCTCAACATCCCAAGGACCCACTCCTTGGTACTGACTCTTTCCAGCCTGACACTTTGTTACACTATGCTGGGTTATTTCTTTACATTTTCATCTCAACCCCTATGTTGGGGACAGAAACCAAAGAGCCCAGCGCCTGCACATACTGGGCACTCAGTAAATATCCCAAATGAAGGAGTTTTCTCAGATATGCATTGTTATCCCCATGACGCCTCTACAACTCTCTTCTCAATGCTATGACAAATGATTTCTCTTTCACATAGTACAGCTTTAAAAATGTTCTCTTTTGGATCTTCAGACTTGTTTGCTGCTCTCTATTAACTGTGTTTCAGTTTGGTATTTGTGAGCAGTACAATCTGTTTAGTACATCTGTTCTTTATAAGACTGCCTTTCTTGTGAAATAGTTTGTATTGGATTTTCTGGAGTACTTTAGAATCAATCACTGGGAAAAACTATCACCACAGCTGATTGATCCGGGTGAGTCCTGCTTTGGACGTGGTTTAAGACTGCAGTCCATAGGCTGCGTCTGCCTCTGCTCCCAGCTTCTCATCCTCACAGTGGACAAAAAAGCTGCTCTCCACAGCTTGTTTGGAACGTGCAACTTCAACTCCAGATTTACTGAGATTCGTTGGTAGAGGTCCCAAAGGATCATTCTTGAGGGAGCGTGGCTGGATGATCAGTAGATCAGTGATGCACAACTCACGCTTTCCTTTCGAATTTTGCTTGTGGACCGCTGTGATAGCTGAGGATGTTTTCACATTTGCTGTGTCCCACAGAGCAGGGAAGCCGGAGCAGCGAGGCCCAGGGGGCAGGCGCCGGGCTCTCCTATGCCCTGCGGGGAAGTGGAAGGCGCAGGGGATCAGGGACTGTGGAACTGAGGAAAAGCAGGCCGTGGGGTTATTCCCTGAATGAATCCCGACCCGCACGTAATCTGGGGTTTTCCCAGGAACTACCTGGAGTTAAGAACAGAGAGGAAAAGGACTGTGGAAGAGGGGAGGAGCAAGCAAAGGGGCAGCGTAGGTGTGTCGTCCAGTCTAAGCGCAGCGGAGCGCACATGCCCTGCTCCTGCCACGCGTTGTCGCGAGAGACTTCCTCTTGCATTGCACGTTTCCCGCCCACGGCCCAGTTTCCGCACTTTATGTGTGCATAAAGGGGACCCTCAAGGGAGCCCTGATGGGGTGGGCCTGTGTGGCATTCCCATGGCTGCGAGATGCCGCAGGGTCACTGAGAAGGCAAGTGAAGAAGTGCAGTCACTTCTGCGGAGCTGACCCAGCCGCCCTTCCTGCCGCCCGTCCCGCAGGCGGCTCCCCAGCACGGCCGGCACCTGTACGGGGCCTCCCTCTGCTCCGTGCACAAGTGGCGGCGCTCCTGGCCTGGAGGCTCCGCCACACGCTGCGCGCCGGGAAGAGCACCCTCGCCGACCTGCTGCTGCCAGTCCTCTTCGTGGCCTTGGCCATGGGCTTGTTCATGGTGAGACCCCTGGCCACCGAGTACCCTCCCCTCAGACTCACACCTGGACATTACCAGCGGGCCGAGACCTACTTTTTCAGGTAAGTTGTTTTCGTTCCTTTGATTTCAAAATTATGTCAAGGTAGATTATGAATTGCAATAGCTTTGATACTTTTGAGAATTCTAGATAAAAACTTGAAATGTGAATGTTTTCATTATTTCCGAGGTCTGAATTCACGAGGAGATCCTTGGAGAAGCTCTTGCTCCTCTCAGGCTGTCTCAGGGCAGGCGCTTAAGGCTAATGAGGCTGCCTGGCCTCCGAATCCTGAGCCTCTGACCCCTGCTTATGGTGGCCGAGTCCCTGCGCAAAAGGGCTCATGTGGTCGCCCGCTGACCTGCAGAGGGCCCGCACGCCCTGCCCCACAGGAGGGCTGGATAGACACCGGGATTTATAGGATTCTAGAACGTATTAGATATATGTGGTATATTTCACAAGACCCTCCACAGTTGTTTCTGGGACAACAGCCCCACGGTTGCACACGCCTCTCTGACAGCACGGACGGAATGGAAGCCCTAAGCCTCCCCAGGCTGGGGTCAGTCGAGCAGGATCTGTTGCCGGTGCGTTCAGAAGAGCCTGGGTTTTTGCGACCAAATGAATTAACTAAAGAACTCAGAGCTTTCTCGGTTGCAGATTCATACACAAGGGTTGGGAACCTAAAATGGAAACCCATCCCCTAAGTTCCTTTGCCTTAGTTTAGCCAGCTCCTCTCTAGATTTGGGACAATCTGTGCAGAGTCAGGGAGGCCCGCCTCCTGCCGGACACGGTCACGGCTGTGATCCCAGACATTACTACATTGAACATGCAGAATCGTCTTCAAGGTGGCTATAATTTTTCACAGTTGGGACGGGGAGACAAATGACTGGTTTGCAACTGCACAAGCATACTGGCTAGGCTTTTCATCATGAAAACAAGTAAGAGGAGTGTCAGTCCTGCTTTTGTCATATATATATGCTTATTAAAATAACCAACTAATCTCTAAGAGCCTAGTAATATTTGTGTAATTTTTGTAGTGATGTGTAATTTGGAATTAGATTTAAACAAATACAGGTACAAAGTAAAAATCTATGGTAAACTCTTCAGTTTGTTCCCTTCTTGTCACACTCCTCAACTATAAAAGAACTGTCACTATTTTGAGTCTTTTGATTATAAAATATGTTTCTTGAAGAAAATAATACAAAGCACAGGCTAGCCAAAAAATAAAATAAAAAGCAATCACACGTAATTTTACCAGAGATATCTACTGTAAACCTATTGGGATAATCTGCCCCATGATATACATAATACTTGTATCTACATGCATTTGTGTTTTTATCACAATAAGATTACACTATAATACTCTATGTAACTCTTTTGCACTCCATAATATTTTTGTATCTCTTCTTATATATCAGTACAACCACTTTACTCATGAAAACTACAGTACCCTGACTACTGAATGATTCTTTAGTCGTGTGTTGTTGGAGGCACATTAATTTATTTAGACAATCTCTTTTTGGGGGCATATAAAGGTTTATTTATTTGTTTTTATTTTCCTATTATAGGCAATGCTGTATAAGAATCTTTGTTTAGTTAGATTTATGTGACTACTTATTCTTACCATCATACATTTCTGTTAGAATTTTGGAGGGCAAAGGCATCAGTATTTTTATGGTAGATATTGCCAAATTACCCTTATAAATGTGTGCCAATTAACAGTCTTATAAAGTCAGTGATTATTTTCTTCAACAGATATTTATGGTGCACTTACTACATGCTAGGTACTGTTCTAGGTGGTAGTTATATGTGTAATTAGAACAAGCCAAAACCCCTAGTTTAGTGGGAGAAAGGAAGTTCAGTTCTCTAAACTCCAACTAATAGTTTTGATAGTCCAAACCTGATATTTCATTGCTTTATTAGGCAGCTCTTTGATTACTATTGAAGTTGAATATTCAAAGTTTTTTGGTTATTTAAAATTTTACTTTACATGTTGAACATATTAAGCATCATCTATACATGTATTTCCACATCATATTTTGCTTCTAACTGTCTTCTCCTTCACCCCCTCCCCTCTCTCAACTTTACCTCTTGTCTTTTTCTTCTGAGACTGTTGAGAATTTCTCTACATGGTGTTTATTTCACTGATACCATTTTCACTTGACTCCAAATAGCCATTCACTTTCTCTACTGCATTATTAATTTGACGATTATATTTTTCATTTGAAAGCATTTTTCCCACTCTCCCAGTATTCATTTGTTATAGAAGTAATGCACTTCAAAATTATTTTGAGTCTGAGAATTAAGATATTTTAATATTTTTTCTGTTTCTAAGAGTTACTATTTTAAAGTAAGATATTTGTTTGTTCTCATTTTTGATAATGTTACTTGAATTATGAAACAGAGGCATTCACGTATCTGGAGGTTTATTTTCTCATCCTTACAGAGGAGTCCTGCCTGCACAGGCTATAGTACCTGATCCATCAGTGACTGCAAGTGCCCCACTTCTAATGGTTAATTTCTGTCTAAAGAGAAAGGAACGAGCTTACATTTTCTCAGTTTTTATTTTAGTAGAATGGTAGTTTAGTTAGTTATGAGGAAAAAGTAAAAAGCTACCAGAGAGCATCCACATTGATGGAACATTTTCTTGCTTTTTGCTATTATCAGTAATGTTTGATAGTGCTAGTCAAAAATTAGTGGGGGAGAAGAACAACTATCATCATTTTATCATTTTATGGCCGCTGTAACTGCTCTTGTTAGGAACTCTCCACTGACATTCAGGACTTTTCTTCTGCATACTGGATCCTCTCTGAGTGTGTACCTTGATTTCTCTGAAGACAACCCCTGTTGTTTTGCGTTTGTATTAAACTTGCCTCTTTCCACTTTAAGTGTCCTCGTATGAGTGATAAATGATGTGGCCATTCCTTCTTTATTGAATCTGAGCACCATGGTCTAAATCTTGGCACAGGAATGATTCACAAAGGGGCCCAGATTTTCATATCTCATAGTCCTCCTGACTCCCTGTGTACACAGGCCACCCATGGTCACTCAGCACCCATTCTTGCTGCTCCAAATGTGGGACAGCCCCATTTTATAACATCCGTGAGCCGTCTCCTTGGGAAAGCATATAGGATTGCCATTACACTCCCTCGCTTTCTCCTTAGGGTAACTCCCTGTTGATAGGTGTGTAATTCGGGCCTGCATGTAGCTTTCAAAAATCATGAACGCATTAGCCTTGTGCTGATTTGGAAGGTACATATAAATCTTATTAGTGTTCTGATAATTCTCAATAGAGCCCCATGCTTCTAAAATGTTAGAGTTGAGAAAATGCAATTATATATCTACATTAAATTCGCTAAAAATTTCTTGCAGAATACAAATCTTCATAAAAGCACAAACCAGAAGAAATGCTCCAGAGAGGTTCTCTTCTACCTGAATCCTTCTACAAATGATGGGAACAGATGACACCCCCCGCAGCTTATAGAGGGTTTGAGCTTCTTGGGCCCAAACAAACCTGGGGCTTTGGCAACTCAGTCTCCAGTGGTCTCAAACTCACATGCTTTGGTGGCCAGGTGGGGAGTGAAGGCATGACATCCACAGGGCTGTAAAGATGCTTGTTTTGTGACCAGACCTCCACAGCACATTGACTTCATAGACTGTGAGGAAGGGGGAGGAGTATGGAGCATATCTGTGCTGGTTTGGGGACTGGTCAGCCATTCATGACTCAGGCTTCTGACTCAGCTTTATTCTGAATCAACTTGCTCTCTGACTGCTGTTTTGAGAGTGCTCCAGAAATTCTCCCTCCCCACTAAGAAGTGTGAGAAAAGGGTGGCAGGGCCTCTGTGCCTGTTCAGGGTGGAGGCGAGCAGCATAGGGCAGCCCCAGAGAAATTAGAGGAGGGTGGTGCAGCTCTGAGAGATACAGTGTGAACACAGCTGCCCCTGCTTGCAGACATCTGAGGCTGGTAAGACCTGATGGACCTGCTCAAAACCTTGAGCAGCTCCACATTGTCCAAGGGATGATATTGGCACATCTTAGCATACCCTACAGGTCCTCCTGGTGCCTCTGCAGCCTCTGCCACTCCCTTTATCTCATTCTCTGAACTTCAGAATGACACAATCATATATGATGTTGCTGCATCTCTCCCTGTTTAAGGAAATGGAAACTACCTTCCTCTTCTCAGTCCTTTGCCACTCCCACTGTATCCACTCTAATGTTCCCAGCAAAATAAGAACGCTTCCAAAATCTGGCTCGGATGCCCCCTTCCAGGGCTCCCCTGTGGCTGCTCTCTCAACTGAATGTCTGTCATTGTTGCGTGGATGTCACTGTGGCTTAACTTAGTGCTGGAGATTCTTGCCTTGCTTCCTTCAGGGAGAATTCCTGGAGGGTAAGGATCAAGCCTCCTTTATATCTGTACCTTTAGTTCCTGCCAACATGTCTAGAAACGGTTACTTTCATTAAATCCTTCTTAAATTGAAATAATGAAAATGAAATGTACCAAAAATGTCTTCCAGAAATTAACTTGGACAGGCAGCAGACAAACAAATGGAGCATGGAAAGACAGCTCTCTACACATTAAAAATATAGAATATTTAGACTCCATGACCTCATCTTCTGGGATGGGGCTCTTAGTCCTTACTAGAGGAGATGCTCCTAAATACACTGCTAAGTTCACTGCATTAGAAAAACCTGTGAGTCCTCCTTGAACATGGACCTGACCCTGGCCCACTGTCTGCTGAGTTTGTTCCTACCCCCAAACTCTCTCTCTTTCTCA
Source organism: Macaca nemestrina (assembly GCF_043159975.1). Taxonomy (NCBI): domain Eukaryota; kingdom Metazoa; phylum Chordata; class Mammalia; order Primates; family Cercopithecidae; genus Macaca; species Macaca nemestrina. The sequence goes on from NC_092128.1 coordinate 118,794,084, forward strand.
TAGTTCTCCAACCAGAAAAAGACTTAGACGGAGCAAGTGTAGGACTCCAAGTCCTGGTTGTTATACCAGTTCTTTAAGAACCCAAGAGGGCCAGTGGATGTATGTAGCCAGTAAGTGCCCACCGTCACCATCCCCTTCTCCTGTTAGCATGCCAGCAGAAACTGGGTGCCTTTTTTAGTTTTCTAGGGCTGCTATAGCAAAGCACCACAAACTGGGTTACTTAACAGAAATGTATTTTCCCACTGTTCTGGAGGCCAGAAGTCTGAAATCAAAGTGTCAGCAGGACCATGTCCTCTCTGAAGGCTCCAGGGGGGAATCATTCCTTGCCTCTCTAGCTTCTGTGGCTGCCAGCGATCCCTGGCATGCCTTGACTTGTGGCAGCATCACTCCAGTCTCAGCGTCCCATCTTCACGTGGCCTTCCTCCTGCCTGTCTCTGTGTCCACGTTTCCCTCTTAGAAGGACACCTGTCATATTGGATTTGGTACCCACTCTAATTCTGTATGAACTCACCTAATCATATCTGGATAAACTCATTCCAAATAAGGTCACATTCCGAGGTTCTGAGTGGGCATGACATTTGGAGGGAAATCATTCAACCCACAGCATTTCCTCCAACGTCTTCCTTAACAAATACCACTAAACTTGACCAATCTCTTGGCCACTTGCCTACAGTAGAATCTCTTGGTGTTCTGTAAAACTCACGCTTTTCTGTTATATGTAGAAGGATAACAGAAATTAAATTAATTGAAGACTGACAGTGATTGTTGGTGTATATTCATTGGTGTTCTGTCATCTCAAAATCATCCACCAGGTTTTGCAAAATGGTCACTGGGATGTGACAAATGTATCCTTGATGAACCAGTGATGTTAACATTCATAGAGAACATCTTCAATTATTTACATTCTTCTCCCCATATATGTACAACTTCCTTTTATGTATGTGGCATCTTTATCACGTGAGATAGCGACTGCTTCACTTTGTTTCAGTAATTCAGTGAGAGGACGAATGGAAAGCAATTGGACAATTGTTTGGAAGAAATACAATGAAAGTTATTTTTCTTCTTATTCTTAGTAAATACTAGGATGGACCTAATATATCATCTGTGCTTCTGAGTGGGATGGAGAGGATGTAGTACACTCACCAGTAGGCTCTTGGAAGCCTTTTTTTCTGGCAGAATAACATACAAAGTGCTGGTTGCCTCTCTGATCTCATTTCCTGGTTGCCCTCCCCTCGTCTGCAAGGTCTGCCTTCATACCAGGCTTCATCCAGGTCATGGAACATCAAAACTCTGGACTGACTTTGCATGTCCGGTTGGACACCCCAAGAACATTCTTCCTCTCAGTCATGGCACAGAAGCTGCCTTCTCAATGTAACTCACCCATGGTCCCTTTACAGTCCAGTATGAAAAAATAGATGGTAAACAAAATAGCTGAAACTAGTTGCTTGACTTAATTATGTATACATTATATGGGGACAAAGTCCAGCACTGAGTAGGCATTTTTTAAAATGTTTACCCATGACTGAATGTGTATCCTTCATGCTCTACCCAACCATGCATTTAGGATGTACTTCAGGGCCCCTCACCCTGGGTGAACTACTCTTCAGCTCGACCCACCTGAGATTCAGTAATTTGTGAATTGCTGGTAGTCATACCTCTTAGTGGGATGAAATTTAAAAAAAAAAAAAAAGAGAGAGAGAGAGAATCCCTGATGACGACATTCTCATTGTGAAGAGAGTGAACTCACAGATGTTGGGTGAACTCCTTGGTTGGCACAAACAGACCCAGAATCCATTTCAGGCCTCCTGGTTCTAATTCTCGTTCCACAAACACTTACAAGGCCATGAGTTCTACCCTCAGAAAGTTTACAGTCAAGCAGAGAAATGATCCATACAAACAGATGGGCAAGTGTTATAGGTAGATACTTGGTGCAGGGGTTGTGCGTAAGCCACATGAGGAGATCTGCTTAGGGGTGTCAAAGAAGGTTTTTTAAGGCTATGCCCCCTAAATTGCTTCTTCTGAGATAAACAGGTGTTTTCCAGACATGGACGAGAGAAAGTTTCTTCTCTTGTACTCTCTCTAAAGGAAGAAGTGTGAGTAAATGTGAAAAGTAATGAAAGAAGTCTAGCAGAAGCCTTGATGGTTTCTGGCGGGTACTATAAGGCATTCTAAGGAGAACTCACTTTATTTTGCAAACACAGTGCAGGGAGGCATTCAGGAGTTCGAAAATCCGGGGAGTGATATGAGGGGGATTATTTTTGTAGCTTCCAGGTATGAAGTCTGATTTCAGCAGTCTATCTGAGTCTCTTCCGCTCATAGGTAACTTTTTCTGTCTGGAATTGTGTAAGATTTCTTCTTTATCCTTGGAGTAAAGGATTTTTCCCCCTACTGTTTCCTCATCAAAACTGCGGATTTAAGTCTTTTTTCAGTTCAAGGTAGTTTTTTTTCTTTTTTGGTAATTTTTTTAGGGGGGTGGGTACGGGATGTCACTCTGTTGACCAGGGTGGAATGCAGTGGTGTGATCTTGGCTCGCTACAACCTCCACCTCCTGGGTTCCAGTGATTCTCCTGCTTCAACCTCCCGAGTAGCTGGGATTACAAGCGTGTGCCGCCACACCTGGCTCATTTTTGTATTTTTAGTAGAGACGAGATTTCACCATGTTGGCCAGGCTGGTCTTGAACTCCTGACCTTAGGTTTTCTGCCCACTTTGGCCTCCCAAAGTGCTGGGATTACAGGCATGAGACACCACATCCTGCCAGTTCAGGGTAATTTTCTTCTATTATTAATCTAATTTCTTCACACCTATTTTTCCTTTACCTCCTTTTAGAATTCCTATCACATCTCATGTTAGGGTCTTCCAAATCCATATTTTAATTCTTTATCTTTCCTTGAGGATTTCTTTTTCCTTTTTGTCCTCCTTTTGTGTGGATATTTCTTATACATCACTGTTTGTATCTATACAGTGGCTATCATCTTACTCAATTTCTACCTCTAATATTACCTTCAGGAAGCCATTCTTCTTGGTTTGAGAAAGTCCTGTGTAGGCATGTGCTTCTCTGGTTTTTCTGTTTTGTTTTTAACTTTAAAGTGTGTATTCCTGCAGCACCTTTATTTTTCATAAGTATTGGCACTCTTTGGGTTTTTCTCTGGTTGCTGGGACCCCAGGACATGTGTTTGTTATTGCTGTTTTGACAGATCAGATAAGGATGTTGCCTATCAACTGGATGAAATTCCAAGTCAAAGCACATTCTGCCTCTGTAGAGCAGCAGCTGGGCTTCCAGCAATGTCTGTTTTGTTCAGGGAAGTGGGGACCTTTGCTTCCTATACTCTGTCTCATTTAGGAATAGAAGGCATCAGCTCCTTTAATTAAGCTTTTTCTTGACTACTGAGGTTCAGCGAGAGAGGGGAGGCTGAGGTCTCTGGAGATTTGTAGGTCTCTGAGGGGCACACTTCCCAGAATGGGTCCTTTCTGGTCCTTTCCCCTGGATGCTCTGCTCCTGTTCTTCACATTGCATTCATATGTGGCCTGGCCTGTGGGGATGATGGCCCTGAATTTGCTTGGCCAGCAGTAAATCCCACAGAGCCCAAGACCTCACCTGGAACCAGAAATTTATCAACACCAAAAGCTGGTTAGATCAGGAGGGGTTGAAAGACTGGAGGTAAGAGTGTAGGGAAGGAAGGAAAGAAGGAAGGAAGGAAAGAAGGAAGGAAGGAAGGGGAGAGAGCAGGCTGCTGTCTTCCCAGATGCCCCAGTGTTTCTCAAGGTTGGTGTGATCCTCATCTAAATCAGAAGTGCTGTGGGGACTTGTTAACCAGGAAGGCCCATTTGGAGTGTGCATTTGTTCAGCCAAGCTCCTTGGGTCACTCTGGTACACATTAAATTTTAAGAGATGATTATTAGAGAGAGTGATTCTGTTTATGAACTTCCTTGAGAATCAGGTAGTAATTTTCAATTTCTAGAGTCTAGTAAGGACAGATGTCAAGTGTTTCTAACATAGGGATGTACTTTAAAATATAGCCGGGAGTTTGAAGGCAACAAAAGAGGGATAGTTTAGGAAAAAGCATTTGAATTTTGTGGTGACAAAGATACTTTAAAAAGAAGCTTGTATTTCCTACTTTGTTAGAAACCTGAAGGCTATGTATACAGAGGTCACACTGCCTACTTATGAGACATAACTTTGTTGTAAATTTCAGCATGTTCCACCATTGTGTGTTTCTGGCCATAGCTGTAGGAAATTATATTAGGACAGTTGTAAACCATACGAATATTTAAAAATCTTTATGAAATTTTATGCAGTGGGGGAGATAGTGTTTTTCTCTAAATATTTATTTCTGGATTTGGATGCCACAGAGGTGTTTGCATTTTAAGTTTCTCTGGAAACAAAGTCCTCCTCAGCAGAAATATAATACTAATTTGATGTAATGCATTGCAATATATTTTCAATTAAATTTCGTTTTTGTTTGAATGGTAAGAGTTCAGAAAGGGCCAGATTTAGGGAAGTAAAATAATTGGATAGAGATTAAGGATGAGGTCAATGAATTCAATGCATTTTTAACATATCACAACTTGTTCAACACATCATTTATGAGACCCTACTGAGTTCTAACACCTATCCTAAGCCTTGTGCCTTTTCCTCAAGGATTGCTTCATTCCGGTAATGAGAACAAGGGTAAGCCTCCAGTTCAACTCCAGTGAAGATGTGTACTAAGGCCACCAGGCAGGACAAATGGAGCAGAAGAGGCAGGGAGGACTTGTCGTGGAATCGGTGTTCCAACCAAGGTTTCCAGGTCAGGCTGGAGATGGCTTCCAATCAAGTGTCCAGGATGTTGGAGATACTGACTCAGAGGGATCAGCACCCTCAAAAGCAGATCTGCCCAATCAAACAGTGGTTCTCCTGGGCTGGGCTGCGCTGGCTAGGCTGGGCTGGGTGCCCTGTTCAGGAAGAAATGTTGAGCAACAGGCCCTAGGATTGTGGAGGGATTCAAATACTACTTCAAGACGCATAGGTAACAAGAAGCCATTGATAAATTTTGAGCAAAGAAAATATCAGATTGGTATGTTACAGAGCTCACTAAAGGAATTAAAGAAATTGGGAGTCTGTAATGTTCCATTCTATGTGTAGGGTCACACTGAACAGTAGCCTAATGAGAAGTTGCTTCTCATTCTGTGCTTATGTTTGTTCTTCAGGATGTGGTTGGAAACTCCTACATTTCCACCTCAGACCTTTCTACATTTTAATGCTAATAGCAATTCAGAAAGATATTTTGGGCTCATTTATTTATTGTCTGTGAACAAAAAATTAATTAGAGAAATCAGTGGTTGCAGATTACTCTGTGGTTGCTTACATTTCTTTTTTCTTTTTTGGAATTTTCAGTTACAAACTTTTTATTGCTCACAATAATTGTACATATTTGTGGGGTACATGTGATATTTTGATACATGCATATGATGTATAATAACCACAGTAGGGTATTAACCAAAGCAGGGTATTAACCAAAGCAAGGTATTTAGGGTATCTATCACCTCAAATATTTATAATTTTTTACTTTGGGAACATTTCAAATCTTCCAGCTGTTTTGAAAATAGGATAAATTGTTGTTAACTACAGTCACCCTACTGTGCTACTGAACACTAGTACCTATTTTTTTATAACTGTATGTTTGTACCTATTAACCAATCTCTCTTGCTCCCCTATTCTTCCCAGCCTCTGGTGCTTGCATTTCTTCAATGTAGCTAGTATTTTAAGTTCTTTAAAAGGAATCATTTATGTATATTTGTTAATTTATAAAGAATTCTTTCCAAAAAGAATTGAGGTCACTAGGTATATCTATATATCTATATAATGCTGCTTATACATCATTTTTTAAATTTTTGAGACAAGTGTTTGCAAAGATTCTTACTCAAAAAGTATTTTATAAATAACACAATGTAAATTCTGAAAAGTAATGAATCTGTACTCTTTTCTAAATACCAATTTAGAATTTTAATTAATTAAATGAGCTCATTCTCTTTCAGTCCAATTTAGAAAATCTTAAAATGTCCTTTTCTCTACATTTTCTCAAGATTGTCTTATTATTGAGGTGTGAAATTTAATATAGGGTTTGTTTCTACAGCTCCCCACAGTGACATGAATAGTCTTATTGCTGATGGTGTCTTCAGTAAGGAAATTCAGTATTGGTGGTTTTGGCTTTCAGTAATGCTGCTTGAACTACAAATAGACTTCTGAGATGTGTGCCAGTGAAATTTAATGTGTACTTAAAGCACACATAGGATTCTGTGTTGAGGACCTCTTGTTAAGAAAATGTAGCTCAATATAGCTCACATATAGAAACCAAACGCCATTTCTTACTTTAGAAATTGTTTTATTTCAGGACTATGTAACAGAACAAATATTCAGACCCAACTGGAGCTCCAACTTTAAGAGCATAGTTTTGCAGATTTTAATATATTAACACAATGTGATATGATGTAGCCTTTAAAATGTGTTTTTAAAAACCATGCAAATATGTGAAAAATGGTTGTGTTATAACATTAAGTGAAAATATTAAGGAAAATAATGTACTGTGAATGCAAGTCTATAAATATGCATATCTCATAGCAAAACTATACTTTTAATAAATTTTCCAATTTTATTGCTTGTTTGGCATTACCATAAAAACAGTGGAAAATTAGCTTTATCTCACTTACTGGGAATCATTAGATGGATCAGCCTGACTAGGGCACAATGTGAGGTCAGCAGCTGGTTCTCCGTTCTCTACTGGGAGCCACTAATAATCCCACGTTGTTTCCTTTGTCTCACAATGAACAGCAGCAGTGGGGGCGATGACTTGGACCTCACCCGTGTTCTTCTGCGAAAGTTTAGAGATCAAGATCTGCCCTGTGCAGATGTAAACCCAGACCAGTAAGTATCAGGTGCTCTCTGCAAAAGTGAACACTCCCAACTGGTAACACTGTAGCCTGGGAGGATCGTTTTTCTCCATGATTGGTTATTTCATGCCACAAGTTTACATTATAAAAAATAAAAATTAGCCAAATGAGTAGGTTATTACTGAACGGGCCTAATGGGTATCACCACATAAAATGATCCAAAATAAGCTACATAATTATCCCTTTTCTCCCTTGTACATGCGTGCTTTATGTTATTGCAAAATAAATTATTAATTAATAGCATTCAATTTGTTTAATAAAACCCAAAGCTGAAAAGAATGAAGTAACAATTAAGTCTGAATTATGTATTAGCTGTTATTTACTTTTAGAGAATACTTGTACATATAAAAAATTAATTATAGTTTTTTTTAACTTAAAAGATTTAAAGGTCAGTACTGTACATCAATCTGGGGTGAATTACTTCGAAAATTATCTTTTTAGTATTTAATCATGGTTATTGTGACGACCTTTCTATGAAACCTGGATAGGGGAGGCCTTTCTGTATAAACACTTATTTCCCTCTTACTTTGCTCAATTATTATATATTGAAGATCTACTACAAGTAAAGTGCTGCTGTAGGAACTAAGATTAATACGGAATATGGCCCTGGTCTCAAGGAATTTACAGTTCTGGGTAGAGCAAATGAGGCAAGTGATAAAAGCCATAATGATTTATTAAGTGCCAGAAGTGTATGTTTTTAAGTAGTAAATATAAAAATCTAACAATAATACAACATTGGCAATATGTTTTCTAATTTGTGATGACATATTTTGCCCATTAGTCATATTGGTAATTAGTGTAAGACTGAAAAACTATTAATGTTCTCAGTAAGAAAGAATTAATAGATAATTAATTATGTTGCTTCACTCTAGTCTTTGCAAAACAAAGTAATTTATTTAACTAAGGCTTCAGTGGTAATGTTTTTATTTTTCTCCTCTCTGATGGAATACACAGGGTGTAAAATACATCTACCTTTGAAAAGTTGAAATGTAACATAGGGCCCCATTAGGTCCAGCCCTGGCCCAACCTGGGATCAAAGAAGAACCAGTCAGAAAAAGAAAAACATTCTTTTATCTAGTCCTTCTCCTTCAAGGGGAAAAAACAAAAGGTGGAATCAATAATTAAAGGACAGCAGAACATATTGGACATTTTGTTTGGACACATATTTTACTTCCAGTTCCTTTTACATGGATTGCAATACAGTCCCAATCTCTCCTCCTCCCCTCTCTCTGTTCCGCGAGCTCCTGCCCTCCAGCCCAGCCTGCAGATCAGCCTCATTATTTTTCTCCTCTGTCTGTTCTTCTTCTACCTTCCTGGATTTATGTTTTTGTGTTTTCCCTTTTCTTTGTGAAATCTACCTGATCTATCCTTAACTCATTTCTATGTTTAATCATTTCTATTTATTTTTATGGTCAGCATAACAAAAGGCTAGGGGAGCGAGGTACATGAAAAGATGCTGTGAGCACTTATATTAATAATAATTTATGTCCATGTTATACAAATAGGGCTTGATTCACTAGGACCCCAAATCAAAGCAAAAAGTTTTACTTAAAACCTGTAGATTTCCTTCTGTAAGTGTAAAATATTGTTGAATTTGATATCTACATTTTACCTCCTTGGAAGACTTGGGCAATCACTTGACAATTAACTAGAGGAAACATTTAAAAATAATAGATTAGATTCTACTGATAGGTTGTTTTTCTGATGAGATACTCAACTCTGAGTGTCGACTCAAGGGTGCTATGTTGAACTTCTGATTTGTTCCTCCCTCTCATACGAAGACAATGAAGAGCTCTACAAAAATCCACTGTCGTGTAAATCTGATCTAAAATATGAGTTTTCTCACAGTAGTAAGTGATGCATAATTTAAAATTTAAAATGTGTTAAAGTTGTCAACTTTTAGAAGCTGATGGGTAGATATACATATTTAGCTTCATTTTACAAGGCTTACATCTGGTGGCACTTCAATGTCGAATTCTCCTACTATTTCTAACACAAAATGGTCACTTTCCTCACCCATTCTTGTTAATGCTTTAATATAGAACAAAAGTGATAGCAAATCTCATATTTCTATCAAACTTAAAAAGCCAAGTGGGGAGATGGGTAAGGTTTATTTTTGTAATTAAAAAGAAAGTTATTAGATTGCAGCGATATAATAGATCATCTCGGTACTCAGGAAAATCTAGAGGGCTCATTATTAGCCAAAAGGTGGGATCTTCAGAATCTGTCATGGCTGGTGACAGACTCCCTCTGAGGGGCCTGTAAAGATGAAAGTTGAGGCCACAGATCAGCAGTGTGTGCATACCAGGGATCATGACAGAGGGGTAATATGGGACCAGTCTGCCTCAATCCAAATCTCAGCTCCACTCTTATTGGCTGTGTGACCCATGCAACTTGCTGAACCTCTCTCTGCCTTCCTTCATTTGCCTCAGTGTGCTGTCAGTTCTGTAGAAAAAACAGTCACCTCAACAGCAGGGTAGCTCTTGTGGAGAGCTTTTGTTCTTTTAAGGTAAGTTCCTGCCTCAGAAAGCGACTCTCAAGACAGTAGGTCCTTAGAGCTTCTGCCTCTCTCTTCAAGATTTAAAATGCACCTTAGCACTTTGGGGAGGCTGAGGTGGGCAGATCACGAGGTCAGGAATTCGAGACCAGCCTGGCCAACATGGTGAAACCCCGTCTCTACTAAAGATACAAAAAATTACCTGGGTACGGTGGTGCACACCCATAATCCCAGCTATCCGGGAGGCTGAGGCAGGAGAATCTCTTGAGCCTAGGAGGCGGAGGTTGCAGTGAGCCGAGACTGTGCTCTGTTGCATTCCAGCCTGGGTGACAGGGTGAGACTCCATCTAAAAAAAAAAGAAAAAAAAAAAAAGAAAAAAAAATGCATCTTAGGTGATTGAAAACTCCAGGCATCCCTGTAGTAGAGAGAGCTATTTCACGCAGTGTGTCCAAACCTGAAGGACCAAATGACTGGGCTCCAGCAGCCTCTCTGCAGCTGTGTCCTGTAGGCCACTTTAGGGAAATGCTTTGCTAAGTCAAAGTTTATTTTTAGATTCCTAAACTTTAACAGAAAGATTATGTAGAAACATCTGATTTCTCATAGATCATCCCCTCTGTCTCTCCCTTTAATGGACATTCACACAGCTTCTTAGTGAATCTGTTGGAACACAAAAGTTGTTGGAGGCTGAGAAGTGCTCAAAAAACCACCTGTCATGGGCCATTATGTACCTGTCATGGACACGTAGTTTTACTCTATAAAAGGGAGCTAGGAGAAGAATAAGGGAGGATTTGGAAGAGAAAAAGAGGACTGAAATTTTGAAGTCATATATTAAATTATAAACACTTGTTAACCATCATCTAAGGCATCTGAGAAAGAAAGGCCTGACGAGTTTCAGAAGTATAAATGGAATTATTTTTTTATAGTACATATCAGATACAGTACTTTGATTAAATACGTAACTCCCTTAGGTATTATTTCCATGTAAACTCTTAGGTTTCAAACTGGAGTCCCTATAAGCTAGTCAGTCAAAAAAGTAGTGTGGAGAAATCTTTATATTATTTTTGTTGTTTCAAAAATTACATATACATTGTACTTTGCTAACCTGGTTAATAGAAATGACAAATTTCTTTTCACTGGGCCGGGCTTTCTTTAATTGGTGTTATCGTACTGGCTTTCTCATTGGAGCAGCACACATTTTGCATAGAGCTGGGATCTCGACAGCTGCTTCACCTCTCTGGACCCCACCTCTTCTTCTGAAAAGCAGGGCTAGTAAGGATGGTGGTAAAAATATCTTTTCCAATTTTTGAGTAATTAAGAGTGATTATCAGGAGATCGAGACCATCCTGGCTAACCCGGTGAAACCCCGTCTCTACTAAAAAATACAGAAAAAACTAGCCGGGCGAGGTGGTGGGCGCCTGTAGTCCCAGCTACTCGGGAGGCTGAGGCAGGAGAACCGCGCAAACCCGTGAGGCGGAGCTTGCAGTGAGCTGAGATCCGGCCACTGCACTCCAGCCTGGGTGACAGAGCCAGACTCTGTCTCAAACAAACAAACAAAAAAATTTTGATTTACAAATGCTAGAACAAATATTTTAAAGTATAGGACTCATAAGGAAATAGAAACAATAGGGAAACTGTGACATCCAAATGTGTTTTTGAACCACTGCTACAAAAGATTTTCATAACTGTTTCTGTTGCACCATATTTCTGCAACAGAAAGTTTAATCAGAAAGGTTTAAAGTGGAAATTTAAAAATTGTTTTTCCTTAAGTGATGATTAAATTACTGTGTTATGCCACAAAAAGGAATTAGCGTCTTGCTGTTTATTAATTGCTACTTGGTACCTGGTTATGAGACTGGAAGCCTAGCCTCAAGTTCCACCAGGAGCCCCCGCCCCGCGGTGAAAGTCCTAGGGAGCCCTGTGATACACTCAGTACAGTGAGAAAAGTGAGCCCCATGTAATATAATGGAAATTCCGGCGTTGTAATAAAACATCGTCATCAGATTAACAGCTCAAGCTGTGAAAACAAATGTAAGAGCTCTGCCTTCTTGGCAGTAAGAGATGATTATCTTGTGAACTCTGTTCTAGTCTGATGGAACTCTCCTTTACAGAAATACAATGGCTTTGTAAATCTAAAAGATCATTCTAATTCTCTCCTTTGTTTTTTAGGATGAATTCTTCATGCTGGCACACACATCCCTTTTCTCACCCAGAATTCCAGGATTCATGTGGCTGCCTGGTAGGTCTCTGCAGCATTTTTGATCCTTTTAAGTCTAAAATTCAAGTTAAAAAAAGTGAGTTTACTCCATCTATCAAAATGTTCATATTTGTACCTACGTCTCTATGACTTTTTGGTTTCCTGGATTAGCTGTTTCTGGGGAAAGTTTCATCACATAAAGTGAATATTTATAGAACACAGATGCCGTAGAGATCGACAGTGGCCCCTCTCCTTCATTGCCTGCTGCCTTTGGTCATTAACATTCCCCTGGCATTCATTAAGAAAATGAATATTCTTCAAGTAATAATAAAGAAGCTAGAATTGCCCTATGGAAGGAAATTTTTCTAAATTTCAAGGCAGCATGACCTTAAGGCTCTTGCCGTACTTTTATTTGGGCTAGATATTAACAGCTAGGATGCCCCTTAGCTCTCTGATTGTGGTTGATTCATACAAAAACATGTGGAGGTAGGTGTGCCACTATTAAGGTGAGAGGCATCACTGTCTAATCTGTGAAGGAGAATAAATTGAAATTTATTTGGAAAACTGATTGGAACTCATCTCAAAGAAAATCTCAGACTCTAATTAGTAAAAGGCATAGACCTGCTAGCCACAATCAATAAGCAAGTATGATGGCAGGTCTAATTTATAGGAAAAAGGGAAAAGAAAAAATACACTGAAGTTAACTGAGCATCTATAATGGAAATGGCCACTTGGAGAACATGTTTACAGGGCTTTCCTATTTAGTGGCTCATGAGATGCAGTTCTCCTTAATAGCTGTCAACCTAAGGGAAGAAACTGAGACAAATTAATATAGGTAGAGAGTTTATTTGAGTCAAAGTTGAGGACAGCTATGTGGGACACACTTCCAAGTTATCTTTGGAAGTGCTCCCGAGAACAAAAAGGAAGCTCAAGTGAAATGGCCTTATTGTCTAGGGTGTCAACTGAAGTTCTTTGTCTCATGGCCAAGGAAATCAAGGATATGGACACACCAGGAGTGAGCTTAGAGCAGAAATGTAGTAAGTGAAAGGAAGAGAAAAAACTCTCTGCTGCAGAGAGGGATCTCAAAAAAAGGTTGTCATTTTACAGTGAAGTGCAAGGGTTTTAATAAGAAAGCGAGTTGGTAAGGGTGCTCCATTTATATAGGGCTCAAAAAACTGGTTAGAACTAGGTGTTTCATTTCCATAAGACGCGAATCCCCGGCAGTCCCTACCCTATCTGTTTAGTGCACATGCAGATCCTTAACCTAAGTTACTCCATATTGCTTATCTCCTCCTACTGTGCATGAATCAGGGGCAGAACCCTTTTCATTAATCCATTTTCGTGCTGCTGATAAAGGCATACCCGAGACTGGGCAATTAACAAAAGAAAGAGGTTTACTGAACTTACAGCTCTACATGGCTAATGAGGCCTCACAATCACGGCGGAAGGTGAAAGGCACTTCTTACATGGTAGCAGCAAGAGAGAGAATGAGAGCCAAGGGAAATGGGTTTCCCCTTATCAAACCATCAGATCTCATGGGACTCATTCCCTACCATGGGAACAGTAAGGGGGAAACCACCCCATGTTCAGTTATCTCCCATTGGGGTCCCTCCCACAACATGTGGGAGTACAAATCAAGATGAGATTTGGGTGGGGACACAGAGCCAAACAATATTACCCTTCAAGGTAGATGTGCCTGGCCGAGGGTAGCTCTTCTTTTCTATAGTGTTGCAGCCATGTTCCAAGCAAGCCCCCTCTGCAAGCTTCCTTACGTGAGTATGTCCAAAAAGGAAAGGAATGTGCTCACTGGGGCCCACTGTATGTCAGTGAAACTTGCTGACTACACGGGAGGCCCCTTTCTGTGTGGGAATTCATCTCCGTATCTATGCTTGCAGCCCGAGCTTTCAGGCTGCTCTTTGTTAGAAAATAAATGCCACTGAGGACCTTGCCCTAACTATCTGCCTAGCCAGTTTCTCCCTTCCTTCTCTCTCATAATTTATTAAAGAAAAAAGAATGAATCAGGAGAGTGGGTGATTACAAAAGTTGTTTGTCAGGGATTCTCATTGGCATTGTTAAGTTACTTTATAGCTCTGGTGGTGGCACTCAGCCTGGGGTCCATATAGTGAGCTGCTTAGAAATGATTGCTTAGCTCAAGGGGGATGGGGTGGAGTGTGACTGCTGTCTCACTCCAGTGCCTCTCTGGGCCTGATTATTTAAAGGGAGCTCACATTCCTCAGATAAAAAGCCTTTTTGTTTGTCTTTTTTCTGGAGATTTTAGAAAGCTTGCTTTTGGAGTAACTAGTCTGCTTTCTTCTCTTAGACTAAAGATACACATGTAAGCGGGAATAATGACACAGCACCTTTAGTGAACACTCAAGAGTGTTGGTTGATGTGGAAGAGCTAATGGAACTCTCCATATTTCCCTCTTGGCTTCAGCTGTCAATAAACTCAGCTACATTTGACATTTGGTGATCCTTTGCAGTGATCAGTTATCTTTTTTTTTTTTTTAGACATGATTATTGTTTTTTTTCCCTGGACTTGTTTTTCCATTTATTCACTTTAGGGGTAAAGGGAAAATTTGCCTTTCACCCTCAGAAGCTTCACTGAAAATCAATTGACAAAAGGCAGGTTAACTGGGAAATACCATACAAACGTGTTAATGTGCATGAGAGGATCACATCATAGAGTAATTACCTCAAACCACCAAAGAGGTATAGAAATTTCTATACCCTTTTCATAGGGGAAGGAGAAGATGGGAAGTGCGGATAATTCTTTTGAGGGGCAGGAAATGGTTGTTATAGAGAAAGAATGGGCCAGGGAGACAGAAGTTAACTTGTAGATGATTCTCCTGGAATTTGAGTGAGCCCAAAAGCAAGGCATTATTTTGTGAAAAAGTCCATCCAAGAATCGTTGCATTCTTCACTCTTCTTTTCTGAAACAGATAATGAGATTTCAGGGAGGGGATTGAGGACCTATGTGTTTCCTTTGGTAAGGAGTTTTTTGGTCAGATATGGAAATTCCAAAGAGAATTGGAACGGAGGAGGAACAAGACAAGGTTCCAGGGACCTTGATTCTGAGGCTTATTTCTGAGGCCTTTCAATTGATAGATATGCCCAGCATGCACAAGCAGCATATTTTGGGAGATTGTTTTCTATGCCTCAACACTCATGAGATCTCTAATTTTTCACACCACACTCGTATTCTCTAGGCTTGATTTGATCATTCTATTATACTAGTAGCTTTTAGTACCACCAGCTACCTAAGGTCTATTGGGATTAGACTGGGTTAATATCAGAATGATTGGTGTTTATGTTCCTAAATTCACTTCAACTCACACGAACTGTGAGATTTCAGTAATATGTGAGAAAGAAATGTTTTACATGAAAGAGTTCCATAGTCAAGTAAGTTTCACAAATGTTGGATAAAGCAGTATTAAGCAGGTATCTTTGCCACAGCTCTTCTAAGAAGCTATTTGGTGATAATGAAATTGTCCTTGAATTGACAGTGGAGTAGATGCAGCATTTTCTGCAAATTTGACTGAAGAGTCCTTCCCTTTTGTGGCACCAGTGTGTTTCGGGATGCACTTTGAGAAATACTGGACCACACGTTAGAAATCAGAGAACCTCAGGAGAGAAGGAGTTGAGGTGGAATTAATGAAAGTCCTAAGCAATGGGTGTGGTTACTCTTCAGGGATGGCTCAAAGGAAATGTACTCAAAGATGTGTGGAAGGAAGGCCTATATACCCATGGCCAGTTCTCTGGTCTTTAGTGTTCATGTTGAGCCAAGCTGACTGTGTTTTACCAGAAGGAAAAAATATTTCTCTCCCCTTAAATACATGTGTGCTATCTGGAAGCCCTGGGTCTGCAAGGGCATGTCAATTTCCTCTTTTTTTTTTTGTTTTTGGCAGAGTCTCACTCTGTCACCCAGGTTAGAGGGCAGTGGCATGATCTGGACTCCCTGCCTCCTCAGCCTCCTGGGTTCAAGTGATTCTTCTGCCTCAGCCTCCTGAGTAGCTGGGGTTACAGGCATGTGCCACTGCACCCAGCTAATTTTTGTATTTTTAGTAGAGATGGGGTTTCACCATCTTGGCCAGGCTGGGCTCGAACTCCTGACCTTGTGATCCACCCGCCTTGGCCTCCCAACGTGCTGAGATTGCAGGTGTGAGCTACCGTGCCTGACCGATTTCCTCATGTTTTATCAAAGATGCTGTGGCTCTCTCCAAACCTACAAAAAAGTTCCATGGTTAGTTCTTCTGAGGATGAAAACATGATTTGGAAGAGACACCATTAGAAAAGGCTCAAAGGGGAACAGGAATTGAGCTAACTCTAAAGAACAAACAGGAATTTTCAGGGCCTGGGCTCCCATGGATAGCAATACTATGACCCAAAACATGTCATCGGGAGTGAGTGTGGCTTTACACAGAATAGGTGGAGGGCAGATTTGTTTCTTGTCGCTCAGGTAATAAATTATCACACAGTTGGTGACTTAAGAAAACATGAGTTTATTCTCACATGGTTCTTGGAGGCTGGAAGTCTGAAGTCAGTGTCACTGGAGTGAAATTAAGGTGTCTGAAGACTCTTGAGGACAATCTGTCCTTTTCCTCCTCCAGCTTCTCTTGCTTCTGGAATTCCTTGGCCTCTGGTGACATTACACACATCTCTATCTCCATTGTCACAGTGTCCTCTCCCCTTCTTTCTCTGTCTAGTCCTCCTCTGTCTCCCTCTCACAGTGGCACAGGTTGTAACCAGCAAAAGGACCTGGCTGCTCACTGCTTGTAGAAAGAGGCCAAAATAATAACAAGCTGATTAAAAGTAAGCAAGACTTTATTATCTGTGCCAGCAAGGGGAAGAGCAGAAATTACAGCAATTCTGCTGTAATTTGTGGAGGGAACACAGGGTTTTTTAAAGAAAGGGTTTGGAATGCGGAAGAGGCAGGGGTGGTAGCTTGGGGGTTGGGGAGAGGGGGAGCTAGGAGGTCCCAGGAGGGGTTACTTACTCCAATGACTCATCTTGAATTGTTGTTTCATTTGGTGAAGAGGCTGACCCCATCGTGGATCCTGCCAGGTTACAAACTAATCACAGTCAATCTTATAGTCAATCTTCAGCTGGGAATGGGTTCCAGCCTTGAAGTAATCTTTCGCTGGGGACAGATTTTCAGAGTTGTCTAGTCCCCTGAAACTTTTAAGGAATTATATGACCGGATAAGTGAGCACGGCGTGTGCTTAACAAGCATCTAGATAAATAAATGTGCATAAGGCATGGGGGCATGAAGTGGGAAAGGAAAGAGAAAGAAAACATTTCAAGGCTGTAAAGTTTATCTCAGAGCTACATCTTGAAACTGGGGAGGGGAAAGAGGAAGAGGGAAAGGATAAAACATTTTAAAATGAGGTTTGAGGCTAAACTGCTAAGCAGCTCAGTTACAAGGTGACTGCATGAGGGCGAACTGTCACAATCCAGGATAATCTTCTGGACTCAAGATCTGTAACTTAATAACATCATCAAGATACTAAGTAGCATTTAAAGAGTCCAGAGATGAGGGCCTGATATTTTGGTGGGGGGCGGGGAGGTCAATATTCAGTTTAATACAGAGGGTGTATTTGGGGACACCTACACAGATAATGGTTAGAATGAGACCAAGGACATTTTCTAGTAGACCTGAATTCTTGATAAGAATTGGAATTTTTTTTAGCAAGGAAATAATCTAACTGAAAACACCATTTTGAAGGATGTATCTTGATAGGTATGGGGGTGGTAAATTGAGTTGGAGAGAGGAAAGCTAGAGGTAGGAAAACTTTAACGGTTGTTATGTTCATCCAGTTTGGCTGATTATTTATTTTAATTGAGAAGCAGAAGTTATCTATATTTGTGATTACACCATACCATATTGATATTATATCTATTATATATAAAATGATGTGATATATACATATATCATGATTTTTATATATTGTTTATATATATAACATATATATATATATAAAATCTCTCTCTCTCTCTCTCTCACACACACACCCCCATTATGGAATGGCTAAATCCAGCTATTTAATATATGCATTACCTCATGTACTTATTGCAGGGGCACAGGAAAACTTGCCCTTCATCCTCTGTAGGTTTGCTAAAAATTCAGCTCATAAAAGGCAGATTAATTGGAGAAAAGGCACATGAATTCTTTTAACATGTACAGGAGGAGAATTACAGGGTTATTATCTATCCCCCAATGAAGTTCAGATGTTTATGTATCATCTCAAGTTTACAGAAAGTATAGGGCCTTGGGTCCTGGCAAATCAGGTCATGGAGGGAGAAGACGAATTCTGTACTGGGACAATAAAAGATTACAATAAAGAATAAATGGATCTGGGAGTAGACATTATCTGTTTAGGTTTGGTTACATTCTTGGTCTTACAGGGAGGAGAAGAAATAAAACATTCTCCTTGGTGGGTCTAGATCTTAGGTAGGTAAAGAATTTCAACTTCGTCCTGTGCTTTGGGAGAGAAAGTGGATAGGAGGGAGGTCCGAGACACCTTGAAACTTCTTCAGCTCAGCATGTGAAAGCACCATATTCTGGGGTATTTTTTCCTGATCCCAACATTACTATTTGTGTGTGTGTGTTTGTGTGTGTTGAGGATACTAAAAATCTACTCTTTTTTTTTTTTTTTTTTTTTTTTTGAGACAGAGTCTTGCTCTGTCGCCCAGGCTGGAGTGCAGTGGTGCGATCTTGGCTCACTGCAAGCTCCACCTCCCGGCTTCAAGCCATTCTCCTGCCTCAGCCTCCCGAGTAGCTGGGACTACAGGCACCCGCCATCACGCCTGGCTAATTTTTTTGTATTTTTAGTAGAGATGGAGTTTAACCATGTTAGCCAGGATGGTCTCGATCTCCTGACCTTGTAATCTGCCTGCCTCGGCCTCCCAAAGTTAAAATCTACTCTTTTAGCAATTTTCTTTTTTCATTTTTTTGAGACAGTCTCGCTCTGTGGCCCAGGCTGGAGTGCAGTGGTGCCACCTTGGCTCACTGCAACCTCTGCCTCCCAGGTTCAAGACATTCTCCTGCCTCAGCGTCCCGAGTAGCTGGGACCACAGGATCGTGCTACCACACCCTGCTAATTTTTGTATTTTTATTAGAGATGGGGTTTCATCATGTTGCCTAGGCTGGTCTCAAACTCAGGAATGTAATCCCAATGTGCTGGGATTACAGGTGTGAGCCACCTCAACTGGCTCTTTCAGCAATTTTCAAGGTACAATACATTGTTACTAATTGTAGTCATCATGTTGTACAATAGATCTCTTGTACTTCTGCCTCCTGTTTAGCTGAAATTTTGTAACCATTGACCAATATCCTCTCTGCCAATCACCATTTTACTCTGTGTTCCTATGAGTTTGACTTTGTTAGATTCCACAAATAAGTGAGTTTTGCTGAATTATGATGTACAACAATTATTATTCTTTTTCGTATCTTTCCTCAAGCCTTTCTTTCAACACCCTGAAAGCAGTATCGTAACTGTCTGTCGCCCTTCTTACTTTGCTGTAGTTCTTTCATGTGTATCTGAACCTAACAGCAAATCCAAGCATTTAGGTAAGCTTGTTTCCGTTTTCATTTTGCAAATAAGCAGACAAGCTTCCAAAGCTGTAATGAATTTGAAACTGGCCCAAATGTATCTTACAAGTAATATTTATGGAGTTTTGAATAAACATGGAAATGGACCCTCCCTGGTCTTAAAACTTGAAACTTACGTTTGTTTCACCACCCGAGTTTCTTCCTCAAGAAACTGATCCTCAGGCAAGGGACTGAAATACATTAGATCCCTGAATTCAGAAAATGAGACTCCAGACCCCTCATGCATCATGATTGCTTCCTTACCCCTCCTTCATTCCTGTTTTCCCATTTTCCCCTCCATATAACCCCCACCAGTTTTAGATGGTTGAGAACATGGATTTGAGACTTTTTCATTCTCCGCAGCTGCAGAACTCAGTTAAAGGCTTCCTCCCTGGCAACACCCATGGTCTCAGTGATTGGCTTTCTGTGCAGCAAGACCAAACCCCTGGCATTTTGACAACAAAAGACTCAGAGACAGAGTTGTTTCCTATTTTAATATATCATCTTTTCTGAAAGTGTTTGAGAAATGGAAACAAAGCACATTAACTCCAAAGCCGTTCTGTGGCAGGGCAGAGCACATCACTGCGCAGCCTCCCGTGGCCTGGGTTTTGTGTTGTGTTGACCACCGCCTCCTACCTTGTTAGGTGATTATTCCATGATGCAGAGCTGGTGTTGTTGGCATGCTGGTGAGTCGCTGGAGAAAAGCTGTTTGATTTCTACTTTAGACCCTTATGCAAGAGACACATGCCTTTGAGTTATACTGCTTACCTTCCTCCCACTAGTTGTCTCTGACTCTCTTTCAGGTTCGTCAAATGCAAGATCACCCCAGTGAAAACATTTTTTTTTTTTCCTTTTTAGTTTTTGTAAATCTGCCCAAACTTACATACAGAAAAGGATTTGAAGTTCTCAGATATAATTGACTGCAAAAGTCACAGTGGATTTCTGGCATAATTCTCAAATATATGTGACCCTGAAAGAGATTTTAGAAATCAGAACATATGAAAGGTTACAGATAATTTGTTAAAAATTGAAAGCTAGAGAAGAGTCACATGTAGTTTCGAGTAATGTCAGTGAACCAGTTTGTGAGTTATAAAAAAGTTTTTGTTTTTTCTTTTTGAAAACAATTTCAGAAGTGTCCGAATAGAAGTTCCGGTGCTCCCTACCTGACCAACCACCTGGGCCACACACTGTTGAATCTCTCAGGCTTCAATATGGAGGAGTACTTGCTGGCGCCATCTGAAAAACCAAGGTGTGTTCAAATCTCTTGCTGGGTCTTTACTGTTGTATTTGCATTACTGTGGAAAACTTATTGTTTTAAATGCCAATGTTCTTCAAAACTCAAAAATCTAAGACTGACCTTGGTGCTCATAAAAATTCTAAATAGATACCATGGACCTTATTAAGATTCCTTACTGCTGACTTTCACTCTTTTAAGTGCTGGGGAAATCCTATCAGTTGAGATTTGTCAATGGCAGAAGCACCAGAGCCAGAAGCAGTTTTACTGCTTTAGGGATAAGAGCAGATAAGTTTACAGCATAATGAAAGCAAGGCCTTACTTTAGAATTATCTCTATTATGCAGCATTCAATGTGGGAACCTGGGTACAATTAGCATCTTGAAATTCCTCTTGGGCAATTTTTGGGAAACCTTTTGTGTTGTGTTGAATTTCCTTGAGACTAAGGGGGTGAATCCAGATGAGGGAGATCAGCAGTGAGTGCTTCTCATTGCTTTGAATCTTAATAACATCTGCCCACTGTAATTTTCCCATGTCCCCCAAATGTATTATATTGCTTCATGTACGAAGGCATCCCATAGGCTGACCTTATTGTCTGGGACTCCCTACTGCCCTCTACCTGCCCCTCTGGGGTTTGCCTGCCTCCACCTCTTAATGTCTTTCAACATACACTAGAATCTCTGGTTTTCAGTTCTAACTCTGATGATTAGCTTTTTATTTTTCCCGAAATGGAGTCTCACTCTGTCACTCAGGCTGGAGTGCAGTGGCACGATCTTGACTCACTGAAAGCTCCACCTCCCAGGTTCAAGCGATTCTGATGCCTCAGCCTCCAGAGTAGCTAGGTCTACAGGTTCCTGCCACCACACTCAGCTAAGTTTTTTTGTATTTTTAGTAGAGACAGGGTTTCACCATATTGCTCAGGCTGTTCTCGAACTCCTGACCTCAGGTGATCCTCCCACCTCGGGCTCCCAAAGTGCTAGGATTACAGGCATGAGCTGATGGTTAGCTTTTTGAAGGTGGGCGCTTGTGTGCCCAGAATGTAGAATATTATCTGGCATATCAAAGATGTTCAGTCAATATCTATTGAATGAATGAATGTATTCAATTGAGCCAGTTGGGAATGTGTACTTATTCCTTTACCTGAATTTTTGCTGAGAGTAGAACACTATGATAGAAGAGAAGACTATTCTTCAGTCTCCTTTTATCTAGTGGGTGGAAGACAAAATTTATTGATATAATAGTTAACATTATATTTTTTAAATGTTAACTTTTATTTTAAGTTTAATAGATACAAGATACTGTGCAACTCATGGAGATATTAAAAAAAAAAAGATATAATTCCCAACCAGGAAAAATTCACAGAGCTGTATAAAGATAAACTGGCAAATAGACAATAAAATCCCGTGTGGTAATTGATAACAATGGATGGAAATGTAGGGTATTGTGGGAACTCAAAAGACAAGGAACATCCAACCCACCTGAAATTGTCTGGAATGCCTTCCTGAACCAGGCAAGATTTGAGTGGAAGATTAAAGAAATAGAGTAGGGAAGACAAACCAGAAATGCCTCAAAAGATTATGATCACTATTAAGAAATTCTTTAGGCCGGGCGCAGTGGCTCAAGCCTGTAATAGCAGCACTTTGGGAGGCCGAGACGGGCGGATCACGAGGTCAGGAGATCGAGACCATCCTGGCTAACACGGTGAAACCCCGTCTCTGCTAAAAAATACAAAAAACTAGCCGGGCGAGGTGGCGGGCGCCTGTAGTCCCAGCTACTCGGGAGGCTGAGGCAGGAGAATGGTGTCAACCCGAGAGGTGGAGCTTGCAGTGAGCTGCGATCCGGCCACTGCACTCCAGCCTGGGTGACAGAGCGAGACTCCGTCTCAAAAAAAAAAAAAAACACTTTTTGTTTTTCTTTTTTTTTTTTTTCCTTTTTTTTTTCCTTGGAGATAGAGACTTGCTTGCTCTGTTGCCTAGACTGGAGTGCAATGGCATGATGTCCACTGTAACCTCCGCCTCCCGGGTTCAAAAGATTCTCTTGCCTCAGCCTCTTCAGTAGCTGGGATTACAGGCGCCTGCCACCATGCCCAGCTGGTTTTTAAATTTTTTTTTGTATTTTTACAAAATACAGAAAAAGACAAGGTTTCACTGTGTTGGCCAGGCTGGTCTCGAACTCCTGACCTCAGGTGATCCACCTGCCTTGGCCTCCCAACATTCTGGGATTACAGGCGTGAGCCACAACACCTAGCCCAAGAAAGTCTGAATAGTGGTTTCGTAGAGGGAATGACCATTAATTAAAATAATTACAGTGGTGATGATCAAGCCCTATCTGTTACACGGCATGTATGTCCTCACAAGACAGTTAGGCGTGACAAGTACACTTTCTAATGTGGCCAGCCTTATCCAGACCTTCTCAATTATCAGTGCCTTCCATTTTGCCTGGCTTGAGAGCCAGGCAACTTCCATTAGCACAGCGCTTCTGCCTGTGTGTTCATGTCACAGATCACAGATGCTCAGCTGGCTACTGTCCTAAGACTGCTGTACCTGGTGGGGTTAGTAATGAACACCCTCTGGTTAGCAGTCCTGGTGTTCTGTGGTTGAAGCACTAACACAATGTTCATTGTTAACAGGCTTGGAGGTTGGTCTTTTGGAGTACAAATCCCCAGTGAAGCTGGAGGTGCAAATGCAAACATATCAAAAACCCAAACTCTGGCAAAGGTAATCATATTCTTTTTATTTTTTTTCCTGTTTTAGAAAGTATTTAGGAAAACTCAACATTCAAATATATTTTTGAGCACAGGGTTGGGAAGGACCAGATTAAATCCCAGCATTTGTTACTAAGCATTAAGAAAAATTATAT
Organism: Macaca nemestrina; assembly: GCF_043159975.1. Taxonomy (NCBI): domain Eukaryota; kingdom Metazoa; phylum Chordata; class Mammalia; order Primates; family Cercopithecidae; genus Macaca; species Macaca nemestrina. The sequence goes on from NC_092128.1 coordinate 118,817,385, forward strand.
GTAAACATTGTCTTGCGAAAAAAATGACTTGTTTTTCATTAGAAATGGAAGAAATAGGTTTTTGCTTTTTGTTAAGACAGGACTTCACCTAGTAAATACAAAGTGGAGGAAAAAATCTATTTTTAAAGTATTCATAGTTGTGATAATTGGAAATATCACTAGTTTCTTTGCTGGCCAAGGAGTTCTTCCATTCATGTAAATGCCTTATCTTCCAGAAGGCTGGATAAATAGGCCTGGAGATGACACAAAGAAAGCAGTAGTTACACAGAGCTACTCTTAGGAGTCCTGGATTTTCAAACCCTGCCAGGACTATTCCTGTGAATTAGGAATGGTCCCCTTGGAATTAGAGAGGCTAGGTGGGGGGATTCTTCAGATGTGAGAGAATGGGGACTGAGATAAAGGAAAGATGCCTTGATCCATCAGTAGGAATAGAGAAGTGGTGAACCCAACAGTGAGTTGTTGTTTAAGGAAAAAAGTCAACACTACGTTAAAATGGGGAAAGCAGAAAGATTCAAAGCATTCAGCCTCCATGACTAGAGAAATAGTATTGTGTTTGATTGAGAGAGAAATCGGAGAAGGGTAGATTGTGGGAAGAAGTTAAATCCACTGTGGGAGAGTGAGTGTGAGTTCCTGTTAGGACATCAGTATAGACATTTCATTCTGTAGTGTGTGGATGTTGTGTCTACTCATGAACCCATTGTGGAACCATGAGAACAAGAACAATCTCCATGAGCCCAGGAAGGCACTCTGTCTTTTCTGTAGTGGGGACTTTCATGGTTCATGTGAACCTGAAGAAGCTTATTGGGATAAAGATAAGCCCATGTTGGAGGTTTATTCAGTGAAATAAAAATTCTTACAGGTACTTCACAATGTCATCCCTGACGAGACAGTCATACTTCACAATGTAATCCCTAAACAAAATTTTAACAGTCATGCATTACAATGTAATCCCTGGGAAAAATTTTCAGTCATGGTGTGGATGATTCAGGAATCTCTCCAAAAGCTGAGGTTTGTTCAAATCTCTTTTCCTTCTCAAGGCAACACACATGCATGAAGATTTAAAGCTCAATATGAAAATATCATTTTTAATAACTTGATAGAAAAAGAACTTAAAATATATTTGCTGACATATATTGGAACATATTATGTGGCCGTTATGAAAATACACCTAATTAGCAGAAGGAATCTGTTCATTTCCTCTACAAATATTCCGACTTTTTAGTCTATCCCAATCTAAACCCTTCTTACATATTCATAGGAGATGGTTGTGTCTTTGCTTTGAAGTGTTTAAGGCACAGACCTCTTGTTCAGTGATGAGTGGCTGGGGATTTGTGTGTTCCCCTCACGTCTGTAACTTTTTTGTCTTTGTTTAGATGAGTCTTCTGTACTGACACGTTTGAGTGGTGATTGCTGAGTTTTTAATGTTATTTACGTGTCCTTTGGCAGGCACAAGCATGCAGGTGAATTATACTTGACCCTTTGGAGGCTGAGCTCCTCTCCAGCAAGCCAAGGAACTCAATGTTGTTGTGGGGTGTAAAGGGCAATCTATTATTTGACATACTCACCAGAACTGCTGGCGGCTGATAGTGCATCAAATGATTGCATTTATTTTTCTGTAATTAATGACCAGTTTTTTCTTTCAGCCTTTAGGCTACATTCACCAACACAGATGATATGAGTTTCATAGTCTTTCTGAAGGAAAACATGGAAAATTTGCATATGAATAGGCTTAATGTATGGTTCATTATCTTGTAGAATGTCTCTTGTGCGACCTTTATGAGTTCTATCATTCACATCTTGAGTGTTTAGCTTGTTTAATCAAAACACTCTTTAGAACTTACACACTTCAGTTAAAGAAACCAAACACATTTTCCCTTTTGTTTTTTTTTTGCATAATTCTGTTCTCCCATGGAATTTAATGTATTTGAATATCCACTGAGTTTTTTTTTTTTCTTATAGCTACTTAGTTACTTTTCTGAGGGGCTGTTATTCCTGAGATGAAAGGTCTGTTCTGGGGTGTCATAGTATATTCCTAAAAGAAGATTAATTTCCTATTTCATTTATTGGTCTTTATCACTTCATGACTTATGGACTGGTAGGGAAGGAAATCCCACAGCTTATTTCCAGAACACAGCCTAGTTTTAGAAAACCATTCTTAGGAGAAAAAGAAAAAGAAAAAGAAAGAAGGAAAGAAAAGCTTTTTCTCTGAACTCTTTTAAGTCCTGAATGCTAACTTTAAGATCATCACAAAGTATGCATTTATTACTTAAAGAATTTATAAAACCTTTCTCAAGTAAAGGCCAGTTTATAAAGGAACGGATCAGGAGTTCCAGAACATTTTAAAATCTGTTCCTTGGAACTCTGCAAATCAATCATTTATTACCAAAATGATGCTATATAGCAAACAACTGCAAACTGTTAGTAGCATCAGAGTAAACATACATTTCGCTCATGAGTCTGTGGGATTGTGCTGCTGTGGGCTGTGCATAACAGATGGTGCCAGGCTGCACTAGCTGTGGGGAATTTGGGATGCTCCTTAGCCAGGCCCTGGTTCTGCGTCCTGGGAATGTCCCCCAGCTCATCATCTGCATTGGCCCTTAATTCTACTCTGTGAGGTGCTTTCCCTTCCATTGCCCTCCATGGCTGTGTGTGAAGATACTTTAAAATATACCTTTTGAGTAGCTCTCAGCCTGCTTCCTGCCTGTGGACAGCTGGGTTCTTAGAGAGCTATTTACATTTTACTTGTATTCCAGCCTGGGGTACCTTCTTGATACAGCTTCCTATAAAGCACTCTAGGTTTTCCAGTTTTCTAACTGAGATCCACAAGCTACTCTCACGATGTTGTTGAGATATGCTGCTCTCTCTAAAATTAATTAGTGGCATTTGGGGAATGCCAGAATACTAGGGGACAACACCCTTTAGGTTCCTAAAAGCCCTGTGTCCCCCTGAGAGAGTCTCTAAGCAGCATCATTCTTTGAAGATCTCAACAAAGTTCTTACAATCGCACCCTTGACTTGATCTTTCTTCTGAGGCCATGTCTTTCAACATTCTCTCTAGAGAGCTCCATACCCAGGTCAAAATGTTTATTGGGCACCATTTCCATCTTTGAAGTTAATACAGGTGATAATATTACCCACTGTTCTCACACTGTAATATGCATCGTCCTTTTTTCAGCTATTTATAGCAGTTTGTTTTTTTATTATTTTTCTCCAGTATTCCTAAGTATTTTATCATGTATTTCCAGGCTTCTCTGATTGTTTCTTTGTCCCCCAACTTGCTGTTCTCAAAAGCGATGCCAACTATTTTCAGTTTTTGGTACAGTAACACCTTATTCCAGTGTAAATCACTATGTTGGTATTCTATGGCTACAATAATGCTCTACAACAACAATTTCAAAGCTCAGTGGCCTCCACAATGGGCGTTCATTTAGCTCATGGGTCTGTGAGGTTTTTCTAATACAGAATGAGCGGGGCTGATCTTGGCCAGGAATGAACATGTGTGTGGTTGGCTGGCTATTGGCTTCAGCTGGGATGACAGTGGAGGTCTCAGCTCCACTGTTGCATCTGATCCTCCAGCAGATTAGTCTGGCCATGCTCCCATAGTGATAGCAGAGGCATAAGGGAGCCTTCAGGAACGTACATGTGTCTCTCAAACCTCTGCTTGTGCCACATTCTATTGGCCATAGCAAGTCACATGGTCAAGCACAGCATCAGATTGGGAGGGCATGAAAGTCATATAGTAAAGCATGTGGATACAGAGATGGTGAAGAACTAGGGCCCTTAATGCAATCATGAACAGAAGTTTTGGCCGGGTGCAGTGGCTCACACCTGTAATCTCAGGACTTTGGGAGTCCAAGGTGGGCGGATCACCTGAGGTTGGGAGTTCGAGACCAGCCTGTCCAACATGGAGAAACCCCGTCTCTACTAAGAATACAAAATTAGCTGGGTGTGGTGACGCATGCCTGTAATCCCAGCTACTCGGGAGGCTAAGGCAAGAGAATCCCTTGAACTCGGGAGGCAGAGGTTGTGGTGAGCTGAGATTGCACCGTTGCACTCCAGCCTGGGCAACAAGAGCAAAACTCTGTCTCAAAAAAACAAAAACAAAAACAAAACACAAACAGAGGTCTCAGAGTCTACAAAGGGTGAAGCTAAGGAGGCTGAGCAGGCAGCCTCCTGTCTTTCTAGCTCCATTCTGTCAAAGAAGCTCTGCTTTTGTTTCTGTACTGTAGTGTAGTGTCATTTTAAAGTTTTTTTTTAATCACTCTACTTTTAAAACAAAAATTAAAATAATAAAACAAAACAAAATTAAAAAACCTTAATTCAGGGCAGGGACTATCATTGTGTCTTCTATCTTTTTCCCTTCATTTGAGCAGTTAAGGGAATCAAGGCTTGGGGGAGAAGGAGGTCACAGACAGGGCTAGTGGGAGGTTCCACTTTCCACAGGCAGTGGGCTTTTCTGCCAGATTAGCCTGTCCCATAACTTCAACAGAATCTTAAGCTTCTATCATTTCCAGAAATCTGGCTAGTGCCTGTGCAGGTGTGTGTGTGTGAGGGGGCAGGGTGGCATGGGCAAGAGACCCCAGAGGGTGACAGTACAGAGCTGTGTGGGTGGGTGACGTGGACACACCTCTGATATATGACATAAACTCCTTCAGTTCACTTTTGACTTTTCCATCAAAGGAACTTGGAATTTACCCTACTTTGGAGAATTGTGTGTCTACGTTGCTTTAGATTTTCTTTTTCTTTTTCTTTTTGGTCACAAAATCCCACTCTGTTTAGGCATAGCCTTGAACACTCACAGTTCTGTAGTTAGTGGGTCTCAAGTTTCACTTCTTCCCCTTGGGGTTTAAAAAGATGATTGGCAAGGATTTCTCTGGGAACTTAAGAAAATATTTAAAACGAGTGGTGTGAAAGATGAGGTCTGCTTTCTGAATTGCCTGAAGAGGCAGGCTATTTGAGAAAGAATTGGGGAACAATTGTCTTGTGTCTTAGGGTTTTGTTTTTGTTTATTCTGTTTTTGGTTTTTTAACTATATGATCAATATTTTATTACTTAACTGTTTCCACGAGCCCAATAGCTGCCACACAAGACTGTGGTCAAAAAATAATTAGTTATAGCATGAAGGGGTGGAAAGAAAATAGATTGGAAGCCCTCAAGTTGGAAGGGATTTGAGATCTAGTCCAAAGTTTGCATAAACTATGAGAACTTGAATAGGTTCCTCCAAGCCTTAACTTGCTGTGGTGCAGTTCTAATTCTACCAAGTGGATTATCTGTCACAAAAGGCAGACTCTTCTAGAGAAATGAGCTGTTCAGTCAATTGAATTAAGACCAAAATGCATCAGTTGGAGTCATCATAGTTCTTGAAGATACTCACTTGCTTTCCAAATTAATAATATATTTTCATTTTTATTAAAATACTGATACTTTGAAATATAGATACTGATGGTTTGATTAGTGTTTTTTATGATGCTTCTTATTCCAGCTTTAATAACATTGTCTTTCTCTTATTTTCACCTTTCTCTTGACAGGCATGCTACTTTATTCTCCATGCTCAGTACATGTTCAGTTCAGTTTATTCTGAGAAATAATGTTCCATGCTCAGTTATTAATTTGAAAGTAATCATTCTTTTTCTGATCATCTTCCACACTTTTAATTTGCAGGTCAAATTTCATTAGCTTACTAACTGAGAAAGAAAAAAAATGATAGGCTTTGGTTCCTTTTTTCTTGTAAGAATATAATTATAGAGCAACTTTCACATTTGTTCTGGGGAAAATTAATCTATTTTTAGCTGTAAATTATATGCTTGAGATAAATATAAAATTAGCATACTGGAATTGACTGCTCACTGTCAGCCACGCAGGAACATTACTTTGAATCCTGCACTCAGGTGCCTTGGAAGTTAATTGACACATATGTTCTTTATATCCCAGAATAGTTGACAAACAGACTTAAGAACTAATTTTGTGAGAGCCATTAAATTATCTTTCTTTTTTTAGGTGTGGTATAATCAGAAGGGTTTTCATTCCCTACCTTCCTACTTAAATCATCTAAACAACCTTATTTTGTGGCAGCACCTACCCCCTACTGTGGACTGGCGACAATACGGTAATGTTATTTTTCATGCATTATAATTCACTACTTTAAAAAGAGAATGCTTTTAAAAGTGAAAGAAGCAGAAAAGGTTCTGAATAGAAATGTGAGGAGCAATGAGAAAGTTTCTACTTGGCAGCCAATCCATGTCTAAACACAATACAAAGTTGTAGGCTCTCTTTCCCTTTATTTGTGTGTCATTAAATGTCTTTACTTTCTTGAACCTGTAACCTCATCTGCAGGATGAGGGGAACAAAATGCGACTGGAGAGTTCTCTCCTAAAATTATTTTATTCTGTGACTTAGTATCTTACAGAAGCAAGAAAAATTTTATATTTTAAAGACAATATTATATGGAATACTGTGATAGAGAATACAGACTGTCCCTCCTCCTTATCATTGGGAAGATGAACATCACATTTTGATTTATGCTGAGCCCTCAATTCATCAATTATTTATGTTGATCATTGATTCATTATCTTTGCTTTCTTATTTTGGTAAATGGCACGGGTCCGTTTCTGGTATCCAGAGTTAACTTATTGGTTTAAGTAAATGTTTATTTATTGCACTTGGGTGGGATAAATTATAATTTGTTAATTTAATTTAGTTTCTTTTCTAAAGAAAGGAAAGAAACAAGAAGTATAAGCAACAGACCATGTCCACCACAATTTATTGACAAAATATATTTGTTGAAACATTAATTCACATAGACATCAACACTAAACAATTTTTCTAATATACTCTCACTTTATTTCAATCGTACTTTATTTTTCCATATTTATTTTTCCTTCTACACCAATTTTTTAACAAAGTAAATTTAATTATTTTGTGGTACTGTAATTATTTTGGAATGATAATAGGTAATATAAAAGTTAAAAATGTACATGACTAAGAGAAGTAAAAAAATAGTATAATAGTCATACAGAGTAGGGACAGCAGAATAACATTTATAAAATATTTGAAATGTATCAAGAACTTCATTAGATATTTAACATCCATGGTCTAATCTAATTTTTATGTCAATTTTGTAAGATAGACAATATTTGCCTACTTTACTGATTAGAAAACTGATTTTCAGAAAACATCTGAGCAAGGTAATAATGGGGCCATGATTGGATTCTAGCTCTACCTGATGACAAACTCTTGCTCTTCTACGACATCAAACCGAGACGTCATTCTGCTGGGCATGAATACAGCATGGTTCACAGAGGGGAAGTCATTAACATGGGATCTTGAACAATGAACAGAAGTTTGACTGAGGTCAGAAAGCCATTCCAGGTCTTAGCAATGCAATAACAATCATAGTGTATGTTCAGCTTTTGTAGAAGAGTCCAGTTTGACCCCATCATAAAGCTGAACATAGAGGGATAATTGTTGATCACTTCGGAAAGATTGTTTAAGATAAAATGCTGCTTGGCTTTGACTGGCATGATGAAGAGTATGGAGTTTGGTAAGTAATAGACAGGCTTTACCAATATGTGACAATGAGAATGACATCATATAAGTAATACGTTAGGAAGAATGATCTGGAAGCCGCTGATTAAAGGAAGAAGACTGGTGGCAATTTAATGACCTATTGGAAGGATACTGCTTACAATTTTGAGGTTAAGGCCAGGATGAATCCAGAGGAAAAAGAAATGATAAATTTCAGACAGATGGGAGAAAAGATTGAGGCACTAGGGATGGGAATAAACAAGATTTTAAGAAAGGCTAAAATATAAACCTGAGCATTTTAAAGTTCAGTACTGATGACATTATAAGAAATGTCAGGGAGAAGATATGTTTTCAAGGAAGGGGTGAGGTGATTTGTGCAGGATCAGAGATGCTAGTTTGGTTCACATATATAGATGAAAATGTGCGGTAGGATTCAGAAAACTGGAGAGAAAATTTCAGTAGAGCAGTCATAGGTAACCTAAGTTCTAACCTTAATAACAAATGATAGATAAAAGTGTTGGTAAAGTGAGATCCTGCATGGGTCAGACACAGGCTCAGAACAGAAGAGGGCTATGGGTAGAACAGAGGGAAGAGGACAACATTCTGTATCCCTTGAGGTAAGAAGATCTTGGCACGAAGGCCAGTGGGGGTCAGAATTTCACACAGATGGGCAGGAAAAATGAAATATTTCAGGGTCATCCAGAAGAATGAGAATGCAGAGGTTTTGCTGGTGACCTCCAGAGGGCTAGTTCAATGGTGTTTCAGAAATGGAAAATTAAAGTAGAAGGAATTAAGCAGAGAGAGGTTTTTTCCGAAACGAGACTAAACAGATAAATTCTAATTTGACTTGTTGATGCATCATCATGGGAAAGGAAGGTTTGTGCAATAAATTGGGAATATACAATACATAGCCCCACAGGAGGGTGTGTTGGGAGTTATTATCAAAATATTGATAAAGAACTCCCACAAGCAGGGCTCTGAAGAAAATATTGTATTACATTCCTTGATGTGTGCTTGTTCCTATGGGAAATGGACAGAGCTAGAACTATTAGCTTAATAATTATAGTGAAACAAACCTTGCCCCAGTATGGAGCTTCGATAAATCCCGTGAAAGCAGAAGTTGTGTTTTGCTCCCTGTTGGTCTCAGCAGTCCCACAGCACCAGGCTCAGGGGACATTCAGGCTATAACAAGTGAATGCACGGATCATTGTACTACACGGACAATATTTCACACTTCTCATCACAATGGTTTTTGATGAGGTTTCAGCAGATGTACACATTCTGATATTAGAGATTTCTGAATCCTGATGCAGGCCACTTGATAAGAAGCTATTTTCTTAAAACCCAGGCTGGCCCTTTCTCTCTGTTGAGTAAATTTGCAGCTTTTCAGAACCCCTAATTTTGAACCTAAAACTCATTGTAAATCTGAATATTATAATGATTCAACTGGAGTCAGTTTTTAAAGTATCGAAAGGCTGGTACTGGCCTAGACCAAATAGATGTGGTTTGAGAAGTGAATCTCCAAGGTAAATCATTTCCTCCTGTATGAGTATGACTGCAGTTGGGATGTTCTCTACTTAGTGAGTGCAAAAGATGCCAAGACTTCCTTGCATGATGAGGAGGGTTTTGCAAGTACAGCCTAGAGCCTGGGGGAAAGGCATGGATTTGGGAGTACATGTAAGGGATGAAAAAAGCATGGAATATATTTTCATATCAGAGACTTTTTTACCCTCTTTATGCTCACATTAGTAACTTAGTCACATGTCATATAATATTTTTCAGAATCTCAAGGAAATTTAAGTCAGTTGAGGCCAAAATCCTAATCTTGATTGCGTTTTGTCCTGCATATTCCACGGTAAATCAGCAAATCTTATCTCTTCTGCCATTGAAATCCTGAATGTGCACATTTTCAGTATGTTACTACTGCTCACCTGGCCCATGGTCCATGCACTCCTACCTGGACGCTTTCACCAGCTTGTTTTGTGGCTCCCTGGGGCCACCCTTGCTCCCTACCCCAAAAGTCTCATCTCTGCGTAAGTGCCCACCATCACCCATGGAATGTGTCTGTCAGATTACAGCATCCCCTCTGGCTTCCTATATCTCTTGAAAGAAAGAAACAGTTCCTACCTATGACCTGCAGGTCCTCCCTGGTCTGGGCCCTGCAGCCTCTCCTGCTTCATCTCAAACCACTTAATCGCAACCTTGCTGAAATTTCAACTCTAGCCACACCTGACTCCTTGCTTTCTCCTAAGTATGCCACCTGTTCTCCCATTTCACATCACAGTTCCCATTTCTGGAATTTTCTCTCCCTTATATTTACATGACTTGCCCACTCACTTTCTTTTAACTTTTCCCAGCAATGTCCAACTGGGGTGAAATACTAAAAATACAAAAACAAAACACAAATCCAATTCTATGTGCCCACTGCAGATGACCTTGTGTACTTTTTGATGATAGTCTATGTCTGCGCATCTTCCTATTCTGGTTGCACTCTTCTGAAAGCGTTTTTGTCAAGATTCCACTTATATTGATTCAGCAATAAAGGCACAATCAAGATGTTGATATTTCTCTGGGAAAAGTATTTCTAAAATTGTAAACCTCGTCCTTCTTGCCCAATATTCAAGACTTTTAATGCCTCACATGTGTGTTCATGATAAAGATCACACTTCTAAATGGGCATGTGCTAGCTGCTCCTGACCTATCATCTCAGCCGCGTCTCTCCCTTATGGCCCCTCACTTTCCCCTCTGTGTGGCTGGCCTTTGCATCACTGCCCTGCCGTCCCTGTGAGCCTGGTAGCTGCATTGCCTCTGCTGAGACTGCCTGTCTTCTCCTGCATCACCTTAAGCATTCCTGCTCAACTTTCTAGGCCCATCTCAGACATCACCTCTGTTGGAATACTCACCATCCTTGCAGGATGAATTAGTGGCTTCTCTTTCTTCTCCCACAGTTATTTGCTTATGAAATTCATCCATATATTTATTTTTAGCAAGCATTCATATAATGACAGATATTTCCCAGACACTGTGTTAGATTATTGCTGTAATTTAAATGTGTCTCCCAAAAGTCAGTGTGTTGGAAACTTGGTCCCCAGTGTAACAGTGTTGGGAGGACGGGCCTTTGGGAGGTGCTTGGGTCATGAGGGCTCCACTGTCATGAATAAATTAATGCCGGTGTCTCAGGAGTGGGCTACTTATTGTTGGTGCCATGCCCTTGGAGTTCCCAGACTCCAGACTGTGAAAAACAACATTTTTCCTTTATAAATTACCCAGTCTCATGGTGGCTTATTCTTGTAACCCCAGAACTTTGGTTGGCTGAGGCAGGTGTATTACCTGAAGTCAGGAGTTCGAAACCAGTCTGGCAAATATGGTGAAACCCTGACTCTACTAAAAATAAAAAAAAAATTGGCCGGGTGTGTTGGTGGACACCTGTAATCCCAGCTACTTGGGAGGCTGAGGCAGGAGAATTGCTTGAACCCGGGAGATGGAGGTTGCAGTGAGCTAACATCACTGTACTCCAGCATGAGTGACAGTCTCAATAAATAAATAAATAAATAACCCATTCTCAGGTATTCTATTATAGCAAAAGAAAACAGACTAAGACAGTCATTAGAGCAGTTGATACTTCACATTATCATTATTTGTTTACATTCCTTTGTTAATAAGAATGTAAACACTTCTTGGAAGGTGTTTATACTACTGATGTTTGTGTTTTCTAAAGTCTTTATTCATAGGTATTTAATAAATATGTCATTTAAGTGAATTTGCTTTTGCACTACATTTTAGGGTTACTATAGTACATTACATTATGATAATTACCTTCTAAAATAAAGATAAATACGCAGTAAAATACATACTTGCTTCTTTCATTACTAGGACCTTTTAAGTTGGCATAATTTTATTAAATTAAAATGTTAAATAAGACATAATGAACCTAAGAGGAAATTTCTTTTAATAAGATTAACAGAATAAGTGAAAACAGAAGATTAAATAGATAGTGCTTAAGTAAATAAGAAGGTATCTTCCTCTGATAGAGTAATAATGAAAGGGGATAGGTATTATTTTATTTTGTGTTATTGGGGGTGGTTGTGGGTGGTGATGATAGCAATTGTAAAGGTTAAACTTCTTCAACTACTTATTGAAATTTCATCCAAACCTTGGAGTGCTAGTAATGACGTGCCACCGTGTGAGAGGAATTAACCTCAGCAATGTCATGAACAAGCTAGATCCGTGGCCATTAAACTGTCTACTCATTGGAATCACTTAAGCGTTTAAAAAATACTGATTTCTGTCGCTAACCCAAAAAGATTCTGATTTGGTTGATTTGGAGTAAGTCTTTAACAGCAGGCATTTTAAATGTTTTTGGGTGATTCTAATTGTAACCAAGTCTGAGAACCACTGGGTTAAACTGATAAACTTCCCAGCTGATCCATATTTTGACCATTGAAGTGGGAAAACAGACAGAAGTATAAGTTAGTAGCCAGTTTAGAGATATCCACACTCACCTTCTCACTGCTAGGAAGGAACCTGATAGATACCTGGCTACTGGGTGTCAGGGGAGGACTGTTCTGTATTAAAATAAGAAAGAGCTCTTGTCTTTCTTTTCTCCACATTTATATATCTCTTTTGTAATCCCCTGGAGGGCCACAACTCATTAGTATGCTGCAAACCCCAGTGGGGAAGGAGAAGGGTGGTGCATGTTGCATGCTAGGATGATGGGACAGAGATGAAATGAACCTGGGAGCAGTGAATGACATGCATGGTAGTTTTTCCTGCTTTGCTTTTGATGAAGTGAGAAACCTGCTAAAATCTCCAAATCATAACAAGAGAGTATGAGCATGAGAACAGGGGAAAATCTCTGATCTGTAATAGACCTACTGAATGAACAGCATTGGCTGTTGGAAACTGGCTGGCATCCATAACCTTCAACATGCCCTTGAGAGCTTTGGAGATATTGAGAGAGAAGATCTGGTGGTACCCAAGTGAAGGTAAAGGGGCACCCTGGTAAGGGAGGATTCTGAGCAATGAAAAGCATCAGTACTAGCTTGCCCTTGCTGGAATCAAGAAGGAGTAAGAAACAAAAGGACAGCAAAGCCAGTTATCAAACCCAGCGTGGAACAAGGACTGATCCCCCAACCACAGAGAGGAAGACATTGCATATATTGAGAGGGTGTTTTCATGGGGAGCATCTCATGGTGTGTTTATATCTGCATAAATAGAGGAAAATGTGTGAACTCTATGAAAGGGAGGATAAAAGATAAGAAAATGCCAGGTGGAGCTGCAGTGTGTTACAAAAAAGGAGCTAGCTTAGACGAAGACAGAAATATGAATTTTCGTTGGATGCAGTGAATAACATTATTAATTGATTACAAACCTCTCTCCTTCACTTAGAATTATTGACTTAAAGACCAAACATGCAGTATTCTCTAAGAGCACACAGGGAAAAGGTGGCACAGTAAAACTGATCAGAGGGGAAAAGCTAGAGGAGTCAGGTATAGAAAAAAAGCAGATGAATCACAAAGAAAGAAACAATGATGTAAGAAGAAAATGAATCAAACACAAAATCAAACAACAAAATGATTCTGTACCAATGGATTGGAAGAGTTTGTCATGATTCTACCAAAATTTGTGAATTAGGTATTATGGCAGGAGCAATGATTGATGGACAAATTTGGTGAATTTTCTAAAGTTCAGGGATAAAGAAAAAAGTTTTTACAAAGCAATGAGTCAAAGCACATTAGTTTCAAAGGAATGAAAATAAGACTGGCCTCTGACATTTTTTATAATTTCCTTTGAGACTTCATCTTTGACTCAGGGATTGTTTAGACACATGTTGTTTAAATTCTAAGTTTTTGAGATTTTCCTGTGGTCTTTCTGTTACTGATTTCTGGTTTGATTCATCATGGTCAGTGACCATACTCTGCATTATTTCAATTATTTTAAATTGGTTGAAGTTCATTTTATGGTCAGGATATTGTTTATCTTGAAGCTTCCATGGGTGATTAAGAAAAAAGTATTCTACTCGTTGTTAGAAATGTATATTATATGTCAATTAGATTCTGTTGGTTGATTATGTGGTTTTGTTCTTCCATATCTTCCCTGGTCATTGAAGATTACTGAATCTTCACTGAAGATCATCACTGACACATATCATTTACTGAGAGGGGAGTAGTAAAGTCTCCAAATTGTGGCTTTGTTTCTTTGTTCAGTTCCATCAGTTTTTGCTTTATGTATTTTGAAGCTCTGAGGTGCACGTCAAATGTGTACCTCACATTGGTACCTCACAGACATATGGCATAGTCACATATTTCTGGTGGATTGAGCCTTTTATCATTTGGGATGATTATATTTTCCTGGTAGATTAATCCTTTGCATATATGTAGTGTTCCTCTTTGTCACTAGTAAATGTAGTTGCTGTGAGATCTATTTTATCTGATATTAACGTAGTTGCTCCTTCTCTTATTCTTTTGATTAATGTTTACATGCTATATCTTTTCCATTTTTTTTTTCCAACCTATCTCATTGCGTAAAGTGAGTTTTGTGTAGAGCGTATATTGTTGGGTCATATTTTTTAAACTGAGCTTCCTATCTCTGCCTTTTAATTGGTGTTTGGGAATCATTTACATTTAAGGTAATTGCTAATATATTTGGGTGTAAGTTTGACACCATCATTTGTTTTATGTTTCCTGTTTCTCTTGCTTTCCATGAGTTACTTGAGCATTTTTTTTTCAGGATTCTATCATGGTTTATTTATAGTATTTTTAAGTATATACATTGTTTTAGTTTTCTTAGTGGTTCTTCTAGGTGTTAAAATACATATGTATGACTTATCACAGTCTACTGATATTGTTATTTACTATCTTGGGTGACATGTAGAAAGTTTACTTCAATTTAGGTCCTTTTACCCTGTTTACCTTTAAAATATTATTGTCTTAAGTATTTCCTATACATCGAGCACCATATCAGATGGTGTTCTAATTCTTAGTTAAGTCACCAAATGTGACTTAGGAAACTCATGAGATGAATGATAGTCTATTATGTATGCTGCTATTTTTAATACATCTTGATGTTCATCTTTCCTTTTGGAAGTTCTAAGCCTTTTCCTGTTATGATTTCCTTTGTGTTTAAGTAACTTCTTTTGCTATTCTTTAAGAGTAGATTTGCTAATGACAAATTTGCTTGTTTTTTTCAATGGATATAATGTTTATTTCACCTTGATTCTTGAAAGTATTTTCACTGAATATAGAATTCATGGTTGACAATTAAAGAAAAGCTTAGCACTTAAAAAATGTGCTGCCTCCTTTTGGCCTCCATGGTTTCAAATTAGAAATCCAACTATTACTCTAGTTGGTATTTTCTTCCCTCTCTCTTTGTGACTGCTTTAAAGAATTTTTTTTGTTGTTGACTTATTAGTTTCTAGAAATTTAATTATAATGTATCTTGGTGTGGCTTTCTTTGGTTTTATCCTATTTGGGATTTACTTAGCTCTTGGATTTTTAGGTTTATTTATTTTTTATTTATTTTTATTTTGCCAAACTTGGGAAGTTTTCAGCTGTTACATCTTTGAACACTTTTTCAGCCCCACTCACTTTTTCCTTTTTCTCTGAGATCGGGTAATGAGATTATTAGCTCTTGTATTGTTTTTCCACAGGTCTCTTTCCTGAGTCTCATTTTTAAAAAAGTTTATTTCTCTATGTTATTTAAATTAGATAAGTTTTATGTTTTCAACTCGAGTCCATGGAGTCTCTATTTGTTTAGCTGCACTCAACTGTGGAGCATATCCAGTGGGTTTTTAATTTCTGTCATTGTATATTTTAGTTTTAGAATTTTCATTTGTTTTTTAATCATTTATATTTTCTAGTGAGATTTTAATTTGTTTTTCATATTTAAGGAAAATTCAGCATTACTTTTTGAAGCATCTTTATGATACACATTGTCAGATAATTCCGACATTCAGTTCGTTTTGACATTACCATCTGTTTATTATCTTTCTCAACTGGTAATATTCTGGCTCTTGTTGTGAAGGATTATTTTCAGTTGTATCCTAGACATTTTGGAAACTGTAGTATGTGACTCTGGATCCCTTTTCCTAGCAGGCAATCCTTCTGTTGAGGAATCATATGAGAGCCACCTAGATGTGTATGTTTTGATCCCCTGTGGGCCCGATGACACCACCCTGACTAGGCAAAGGTAGAAAACTGACTTACACTGCTTTTGTGCAGATGAGTGGGATCAGATTGCCCACCAGCCTCACTGACACATTTATGGTAAATGAGGCACTGACTCATGCTGTCTCATTGCCTCTAAGTGAGCGAGAAGTAGATTCTGCTCCCCACTGGGCCCTGATGATGCTGGAGACAGTTAGTGAAGTACCAGCTAGCTCACTTTGAAAGTATTCTTTAGTCTCATCTGATCAAAGCCAGATGGAAATGGATGCTTGGCATCCCTCTGGGCCCTGCTGACACTGGGGTCGGGGCAGTGGTGGAACCAGGGTACTGAGTAGCCGTATTCTGCGCTTCCGGGTTCAGTCTCGTTGCTGCCAGGTAGATGTGGAGGCTCAGTTCTTCACTGGTCCCTCGTGACATGAGAAGTAGAGTGGCAGCTAGCCCTGTCTCACTCTGCTTTGTGAAGTCTCATTGCTACCAGGTAGGGATGGAGACTCAACTTGCCTCAGGATCCCAGCGAGGAAACCATTGTGCCCCTTGTCTCTGTCAGGTGGGGAGTGGAAGATTCACTACCCAAAGGGCCCTGCTGAAACCTGAGAGGGTGGGAACAGTTTTGCTGGTGGTGTTTGCCTAGAGTAAGGCAGATATTGCTAAAGAGTAGTTCTTTTGTTAGACTACTCTTTTCTGGGTCCTTTGGTTTTTTTATTTGTGGGAGTCTTTCTTATTTGTACTTGTTGAGTTTCAATTTGGAGACTTGAGCAATGCCTTGTTCAGGAAGCCAGGGTATTATTGTTGTATTGTTGACAATACAACACCACCATCTTGTTTGCATCTCAGGGCACCACCATCTTGTTTGCATCCCAGAATCTTCCTATTTCTATTTGTTGTGTTATGTCCAGCAGTTTTTCATTGGAAAAATGAGGACCTGGCAGAACTGGGGCTGCTCCATCTAGAGGGAATATCTCTGGCATATTAACCACAACCTCAAAGGCAAGAATAATAGAATAGCACCTATGGAATATGGAAAGAAAAAGCTATACTCCCCACATTCTGCACCTAGTGAAGATGTTTCCTATAAAGCACATGGGCCACAGAGATATGCTTATGTGGAATATGGCTCAAAAATATATTGTAGACATATTGTTCATTAAAAAGAATGCCAGGAGATAGCTACTTGAGATATTAACTGAAATGAAGATCATGAAAAATATTGAATGCACACAAGGAAGAAAAGAACTTGGGTGAGCACCGGTTGTAGTGAAGGACATAGATTATGCAAAGGTTTGTATGCGTGTGGTAAAAAATTAATGGAAGATCAAGAATTATTCATTAAACTGAAGATATGTAATATAAAACTTAATAATAATCGTTACATGTAGAGAAAATTCTCAACAGAAATAATTAAGATCCAAATGCAAACAGTGATTACTTCTGATTGGTTTTGGATAGAATTATAAGTTATTTTAATTTTATTCTTCACCCTATTTTAAAATTTAAAACCCTTCTACAATTGCAATCTATTACTCATAAGAGTAATAATTAATCTTAGTGTTGAGAAAAATACATTTTTTTCAGGATAGATTGATGAGGAAGAGAGAGAGAAAGTCATCAAAATGCCATGTAGTCAGAAGAGCTCATATATTTCTTTTAATAGTTTGTTAGATTGAATTAACTTTTTACCCTTCCATATTTCAGTGATATCTCATAGTGAATCAATTAAAACAACATAAACTTTCCACATATACTGATGGTAAGACAAATTTTTTCCTTTTGATGTAGATGCTTACAGACATCTGGGCATTGATACTTCTAAAGACATACATTTTATAGGAGTAATGAACCCAAAAGTGAGTACTTGAATTGGAGACATGTTAAGTATCTTGCTATCATAATGGATATTCAACAAAAACACAGATGTGCATTTTTACCAAAGACAAATAAACAGAGTCTGGAAACCATAACAGATGTAGCCATAATGAGAACACTAAATGAGAAAACTAATTTTGTACATTCATACATTACTGTGGGCCAATTCCTGGAAAGAAAAGCCAGAATATAAATGATAAGAACAAGCAAACAAAGAAAAATTATTCAAGTGTACTCAACATGTACATTTTGAAACGTCATTTCTGAAAACTTGTGAAGTAATGTCGTAAAGACTTGAGTGAACTTCTTCTACTCAATTCTGGTGTTGAAACTATGCCCCTTTTACTTAGGAACTTTGTACCTTTTACCAACATCATTGTCTCAAGATTCTATTACAGTACAATTGTTATCTAACTAGAGTACTGAGTGCTCAACATACAATGAAATCAACAACCCAATTACAGAGATTGTCCATTGCAATAACGTGTTTTTTATAGCAAGGATATCAAAGACTATAAATGATTTTCCTAGTCTCATAGGAAATTGATTAGACTGGTATCCAGAAAATCAGGGTTATAGTTCTCACTCTGGCACCAATTATGCTTGACCTCAGATAAGTTAGTAGAGTATGCTTATGCCTCAGTTTCCTTACCTGCACCCACTCACCAACCCTTGGTTACACTTCCTTTACAGTAGGCTCCATCACGTCTGGTGGGATTCCTCTTTATGAGACAGGGCATAGCTATCCTCTCTTTCTTTGGATCCATGAAGAGAGCTCTGCTTTCTAACATTTTAACATTTTAAAGAACAAGGGGTATCATGGGAAGGTGCAGGGTAGTGTGAGGGTGAGCCCATGCAGTTGCAGTTGCTCCTACCTGCTGCTTTTTGCTCAGGGATCTAGGACAACCAAGGATCCTTAAGTAGGAGAGTAAGCTTCCACCTGTGTCTTGTTTGTTCTTTCTTTATTCATTACTCTTATTTTTGAGAAAGTACCTGTTACTTATTTACATAACTCCAAGTCTGTCTTCCTTTTGGAAAAATAAGAGTAAAATCTTTTTAGCACCAATTTAAAGATGTATTAGCTGGATTTTTTTTTTTTTTTTTTTTTTTTTTTTTTTTTTTTTTTTTTTTTTGAGACGGAGTCTCACTCTGTCGCCCAGGCTGGAGTGCAGTGGCCGGATCTCAGCTCACTGCAAGCTCCGCCTCCTGGGTTTACACCAAGCTTGATTTTTATATATGTTTAATTCTATACAGCTGCTTTCAAAGAATGACTATGATTCTAAAAACATCTAATGTAGTGATTGACAAGCTAAATCGCAATATAAAAATGAAAAGTTCTCCCAGTGTTCCTAAACCAAAACATTACATGGGTTTCACCCTGCACCTCTCTGCCACCCCTCCAGTCTTCCCACTGAAGCTCCAGGGCAGCCTTGCAGGATTGCACTTTCCTTGCACTCCAGCCCTATGCTGAGGTATCCTGTGCATCTGGAATCTACCCTTCCTTAGAAAGCTCCTCAACTTCCTCCCACCCTGGTGCACACAACATCCTAGGTGACTTTATACAGGACATAGTCCTGTGAGTAGGCTGTAGTACCCCCACCACACTGTGCTTTCCCAGGGAGGGCCTACTTGTCCCTCCCATCAAACTGCTATGGCATAATGGGCAGAGAAAAGATGCATGTTGAATGAATTCTCAGTTCTGTGAAGGAAGAGGAATCAAATCTCTATTTGGCCCTTGGTGAAGCTCAATTACTGTCCAGTGCCCTGGTTTTCACCACCAAAATCATACCAAAGTCAGAAGATTCTTTAACCTTTGGCCTGACAGGGGCAGGCTGTTGCCTTATAGAAGGTGGTGGTCAATGTCCAGTGGAGGGAGGTGGGGAGTGAACTCAAGACTGACAGCAGGTCCAGGGTTTTCTCTACTTACTTGATGACATTATTTTCCTAAACACTGTGGTCTAAGGCCCACTCATTCTCTGTGGTTTAGCTTTGAAAGATACTTTTTAATTTCAGAGTGAAAACATGGGAATGTTAAGCCCAAAGTGCTTAGGAATTGTCCAGGAGCTCTGAGTACTGAGCAGAAAGGCCCCATTCCAAGGCCATGAGGATTCCCTAGAGGGGCCCTCTGAGAGGAACTGTAGATCACTGTGTTCTTCAACAGAGTGTCTTTAAATATTTACTCTGTGACAATCATGTAAATTATAGGACTCTAAAGCCAGTGCCAAATTGAAAATCTGTGGCCCCTCTGAATTATTTATGAGTAAGGGACCTAGGAAGGGAGAGGCAGCCACTGTAGTTTGGGGGATTCTGGTATTTGCACCAGTGGTTTTTTACTTCTGAGACCTAGGCAGAGACCGAGGTCATGGAGGATTATAGCTATGTGCAAAAAATTGGAAGAGAAGGCAGGATGGCTGCCATCAGTGGGCTCTCTCCTGAAGTTCTTTATGTGAAATTTATCAGCTGCTCTTTTCTGCTGTCATAGTTGAGGTTTTCATTTCTATGTTATGCTGTCATTGGGATCCATTGCGGCTCATTGTACAGGCAGGATTATCAGTGCTCTGTATGTTAGTAGGTGATTTGAAGAAAGAGGCACAGACCTGGGACTCCAGACACGTGGGTTCTGCCTGTGTCAGGAGCAAGTTCCAGACTCCAGGAAAAGTCACTACATTCCTCTGATTCTGTTTCTGCTTCTGGAACACAAGGGCCTGTCCAAGCTAGACCACTTCATGGGATTTCATTTTCCTATAATAATTTACCGTTCTAAAATGCTGAAGCTGACTTACAAAGAACTGTGCATAGTATACTAGCTTCCTTAACACAATTTCACCATCAGATTACTGAATGAGAAAATATATTATGAAAACATCCAGTAGAAGATCTGGCACATTGGGGAATTACTAACTACAGGAGCAGTCAATCATTTCACCAGCGAGATGGGAGACCAGATGTACTCTCGCCTCCTAGATTAAAACCCTAAAAGAATGACACAAATCCAGTAAATGTGCTAAAATGAAGGGCAATAAATTCATAACAGAGGAACTAGGATACAGAAAGCAAATATGAGAGCACTGTTTTTAATCTTTCAGCAATGACTGTCATGGTTTAAGGTAAGGAAAAGTATTTATGCCACTTGATCAAATAAAGATCCAACCTTGGTATTTTAACATTTTATTATTGAGCTCCCCACAGAAACAGCAGTGTTCTTTTGGCAGCTTTTCACTGCAGAATGAACAGAACAGAGGCCTTCAGCCTCCAGCCTTGTATCTTTCCCACTGTATGGCTATAGTCTTCGGAAAACCAGACATGTGTGCTGAAGAAAGATGTATGATATGCTGGCAGGAAAATGATTGTGGTGTCTGCAGACCAAGGTCTGAATCTCAGCTGTGTCACAGCTGTTAGTCTATAGGAAGATTTCCTAAATATTTGTGCTTCAGATACTGCTTCTGTAAACAGGCATAGTATTTCTGATGTGACATAGTTGCTCTATCAGAATTTATACAAACAGTCTAATGTCCTAAACAGCATACAGTACATGGCTACAGGCTAATTTTTGTGTATTTCTGGCTACTAACCCTTTCTTTCTGCTCACAAGTATGAAAGGACTTAGCGTTTGAGATTTTCCTCTCCTCCTTTTTACCTTTCATTTACCTCCTTTAAATTTTCATACTCCTGAAAATTTAATTAATCCTCTTTTTGTGCACGGTGAGGATAACTAAGATCTAATTTCTCAGCAAATGTTTTAGTATGCAAAACGTTATTAACTATAGTTGCCATGCTATACATCTGGTTTCCAGAACTTATTTATGTATTTACTTATGTGTGTATTTATTTATTGAGAGAGATGAGGTCTCACTCTGTTGGCCAGGCTGGAATGCAGTGGTCCAGTCATGGTTTACTGCAGCCTCAAACTCCTGGGCTCAAGCAGTCCTCCCACCTCAGCCTTTCAAGTAGCTGGGACGACAATTGCATGCCACCATGCCCTGATAAGTAAAACAATTTGTTTGGTAGAAATGGGGTATCTCCATGTTGTCCAGGCTGGCCTCAAACTCCTGGGCTTAAGCAATCTTCCTTCCTTGGCCTCCCAAAGGACTGAGATTACAGGTGTGAGCTACCATGCCCAGCCTTTATCTTATGTCTGGAATTTTGTATCCTTTGACTAACATCTCCCCATTGCCTCTTTCCCCTGGCCCCTGGTGACAGCCTTCTGCTCTCCCTTTCTGTGAATTTGATTTTTAAAAGTTCTACATATAAATGAGATTTTGCAGTGTTTGTCTTCCTTTGACTGGCTTATTTCACTTAACATAATGTCCTTCATGTTCATTCATGTTGTCTCAAAGACAGAATTTCCTTCTCTTTTGAAGCTGAGTAATGTTCCATTATGTGCATGAATATCTGTCTATCTTATATTTTCTGTATCCATTCATTTATCAAGGGACACAGGTTATTTTCATATCTTGGCTATTGTGAATAATGCTGCAATGAACATGGGCCTGCAGATATCCCTTCAAGATAGTATTTTATTTTACTTTATTTTTTGACATATATCCAGAAGTGGGTTTGCTAGAGCATATGGTAGACCTATTTTTAATTTTTTGAGACACCCCATACTGTTTTCTGTAATGGCTGTACTAATTTACATTCCCATCAGCAGGATAAAAATTGTGATAATAATTTTGTAATGTATACATATATCAAAACATTACATTGTACACCTTAAATGTATGCAATTTTTATTTATCAATTATACTTGAATAAAGCTGGAAACAAAACAAACAAAAGGAAAGCAATAATAATTGAAAACAAAGGAAATTTAATTCAGCGTTGGACAGACATGAGGCAGGAGTTGGGTGTCAGCAGGGTTGGACAGGAAGCATAAGGAAATGACGACGCATGCCTGCAGCCATAGAGTTTGGGGAAATGATAACAATCCAGCTTTTCAAATGGGAGCAGTGGGAGAATACAAAGATTGGATTTGACTTTAAAGGAGATCTGTGTCTAGGTAAAGAATATGGGCTCTATATTTTTCTATTTCTTTCTGGAAGTTCTCTAGACTTTCTGGGTGAGGGGATTCATGAGTGTGTGGAGAAGCGAGCTGAGCAGGCATGCACATGTTTGTGAGTGAGGCCTGGCACAGCGAGGATGGAGTTCAGGTGAAAGTAACAGGACTCGGCAACTTCTTGGACGTGTGGGGTTAAGAAGAGCAGGGAGATGGGAGGACTTAGTGTTTTCTGAGCCTGGGTGACTGGGAAGATGATGGGGATATTTGCCCCAGAGTGTGTGTGTGTGTGTGTATGTGTGTGTGTGTATTTAGGTTAAACAATTTCAGTATTCTACTGTGTTCCTCAAATAATGTAATTCCAAGACATGTACTTAGCTAACCACATTTCTTGGGATCCTCTTAATCTAGAATGTTCTCATTCTTTTGTAGAATCTGGAAGAGCACACAACATTGCAAATATACTCCCACCATCCACAGCACCAGTGGGGCACGGGCCATACTTTGGCAGGATCTGATACTTTATAAACACTATCTAATGTCACTTGACTTTTTCCAACCCCCTGACAAGGTTGGTTGACATTGGGCTGCACAGGAAGTGAGAAGCTGCCTGTGAGTCAACACTTTAGCTAGGAAGGATAGGACTGGCAGGCCCCATGAGAAGTAGGCTAGAAGTCAAGCTTGGTGAAAGAAAGACACATAGGAGAAAGACTGGTGGGTGTTACTGGTCCAGACAGGTGAGGGTTCAAGACCATAATTCAGTTCATGATGAATGTGGTAAGTCCAGGATCCAGCAGACGATGCAGCAGGTGTCAGGCACACACACTGCGAGCCTGGACCGGAATATCTGGGCAGTATTAATTTATAATCAAAAAAATTATTCTGGAAAACTGTACAGTGGATTTGCTGAACCAATAGCTCCTACTGTTGTTGCTTCTATGAGCCAGAACTTGCCTTAGTGTGTAGCTGAGTCCCCAGTGGAAGGAAAAAAAGGCTGGCATAGCTGGGGAGAAGAGCAGGTGGCAAAGGGAGAGAAGTCCTGATGCTTGGTGGCAAAACTGTTGGAATTTTGGAGCACTGTAGCCTGTTCCAACTCTGTACCTTTTATGTATGTTTACTTATACCCCATGATGTTTCAGTAAGAATTTAATATGCTCTCATAAGGCAATGCAAAATACCAATGATAAGATAAATTAAAATGCAGGTGGTAGGCTAAATTAAAATACAGATGATAAGGTAAATTAAAGGTGAGCCAAAAGAAAAATAAGCAAAATCTAGGACTGGCAAAATGAAATGGAGCAAGGATTTGTGCCTTTGGTAATGGCCTCCACATACAAGCCACACATTTGACTCCAATCACTGACACAACCAATTAGGAAAAGGAAACCTGATTACTCTCACAGTCCACAATGTCCAAGATAAAACACGAACCGATTTTATTTATGGAATTCTTCTTAACACAATATTGACTAGAATTCTCTAGGGAAGCACTATCCCACTCGGTGATATTATAAACAGCTCTTATAATAAAATCCTTTTAATTGATAAGCTGATGGCAATTTCTTCATTTTAGCTGCTGGCATCACACACATGCACAAGCCCAAGAAAGCAAGCAAAGAGAAACAAAACAAACAACTCCTAAACCAAAATTGGTTCAATGGAACAGTTCAGTTTTCTATCTATCTAGACCTGGCTTCATCTAGAAGTGAATATTGATCTGATACATATGAAATAGTCTTATTTGCATATTGTTACTTAGCCTGAGTGAGTTTCCTCTCTGCAAACATAGGCTATGGGATACTTATGAGGATTAGACAATAAAATGTGAGAACCTGTAAACACAGTGCCTGTCATGTAAAGCATGAACAAGTCATACTGGTTATGTTTGACAACAACATCAGTGACAGAAATCCCAGCACATATTTGCTGAATTTCACAGTGCCATTTGCCATTCTTTTCTGCTAATCGGCCGGGGCATGGGCAAAGCAAGCAGGATACATCGTGATGGCACAGGGAATCTGCGTAGCCTGTAGATGAGCCGCGATTTACCATGAGCAGGCTGAAGGCTTACTTTTCAATTTGTCTTTCACAGGAATAACACTCTACAGCCACCCATATGGAGGGGCCTTGCTGAATGAGGACAGGATGTGAGTTGACGGAATGCTGAGGGGTGTGTCACTCTGACTATGGAAGAAAATCTGTGGGTTACTTAGGGATGACTTTGGTCTCTCTTTTGTATTTGCCCCAAGAGATGGCTTATAGAGTTAGTAAGAAATGCCCACAGGACTTGAGCATTTCTTTGCAAAGTGTGAGAAAAATGACTATTAAGAGAGGCAGTGCATTGACTGAGCTTAAAACAGATGATTATGTCATGCAACTGTACTTCTAAGCAGAAATTATTCTAAGGGAATGATTTACCAGAAGCTTATGTGGCTGCCTTCCAAAGAGTTTTTGGGGTTAAAATCATAAACATTGTATTCATGTAGGTCAACATAGTAATGCCTCCTTGAATATTTCTCATGCAAGATTTTCCTCAAGATCCAGATGGAGACATGGGCGGGGATAAGGCCAGAGCTCTTCAGGTACAGAATTCTGTGCCAGTTCTCACTGTCTTTGTAAAGGGTAGCACACTTCCACCTGTCTTCTCTCTTTCTCCCCCATCTCCCTTCTCTGTGATATGGTTGACAAACTGTTAATTAAAAGTCAATAGTAAAAATAGGTATTTAAAAATACTTTAAAATAATTTAAAATACCTACCAAATTAAGTTGGAGAATGCAAATCTGCTTAATGGGCATTCTCTGCTCAAGTTGTTAATCTGGCAGGAACCGGCAGGAAGCATGGGTTGGGTTGCAGTTTGTCCTCACATTCCCATAATGATTTTCAGGATTCTAGCTTTAACAGTGTCTGACACCTTCCAGAATTCCAAGAGTAGGCTAGCTGACATCTGTTGTAGAGTGCGACACAATGGAGCAGAAGGCATGGCACAGCAGATGACTTGTGCTGAGGAGTTCCATCGTGTCGGCCTCCTGAAAGACCATCTGTGGTCTGATTGTTCCTAAAGAAGGGAGGGGTTGAGAGGAGGCAACAATTGACTTGAGTGAAAGTAGTAGTGCTCCAGGTAAAACCATTACTAAGAAAATGTACAGTGTATATTAATTATTACAAAGCACCTCAATCTATTGCAAAATCTCTTTGGCATTTCATGTGACTAAATTCAGAGATGGGCCAGTAGTACAGTGTGGAGCTGTAGTGAAGGCTCCTCTCTGGCAGATGCTACTGCATTGCAAAGCAGTCCCCGTGTGGGAAAAGGTCACAGCTTACCCGGATGCTGCTCAGAGGATATCTTTCATCTTAATTGGGAGTCAGGCTCAATGGTGAAGAGCAGATTTTGACACAAGAAAGCTCTGAAATGCCCTCAAACTGTGCTCCTCAGTTATGTCTTCTGTAAACTGAGCTTAGTCATCCATGTCTCAAAAGGTGGCTGAGGGGACTTAATGAGGGAATCCATGCCCTTAGTCAACATGCCTGGCTGATTATGAATTTTTAATTAGCAGTTTTCACTGCTGTCATCATTGCTGATTGTTATTAGCAAAGAAGGCTTGTGTTCTTCTTCTGGTGCCTGAGAGCTGCTGTGTTCTGCCCGCAGCCTGGAGAGCATCCGTCAGTGTGGAGTGGCCCTCTGCATCGTGCTGGGATTCTCCATCCTGTCTGCATCCATCGGCAGCTCCGTGGTGAGGGACAGAGTGATTGGAGCCAAAAGGTTGCAGCACATAAGTGGCCTTGGCTACAGAATGTACTGGTTCACAAACTTCCTATATGACATGGTATGATTTGGGAATGAGATTCTGTGCGCTTCCACAATAGTGATCTAAATCGTGTGTGTGTATGGAGGGATGGAGGGGAGTGTGGGGCCCTGGCTGCCTCGGAGTGTCCACAAAAAGGGGTCATGTTATTGATAAGAGCATTTCAGATTAAGTTACCTTTACTGATCACCATAGAATTGGTTCCTAATGGGAAGACTGACAAGCTTCAGGCTGGAGAACTCGGAAATTATAGAACTTCACAAAGATGCAAAGTTTCTTCCTGAGGAGATGAGGAGATAATCACCTTTACTATGCTTTTTTCAACGGGTTAGTAGGTGAGATGATAAAAATCACTAGAAATGATCTTTCATCTGCATGCCTAACACCCGCTTCTGTGAGACCTGTGCCTCATTGCCTAATAGGTACGGCAGGTATTACTAGCATTTCTGGAATGCACTCAGTTCCCCAGTGGAAACCCTCCAGATCAGCGTCTCTAGTCCTTAGGGACAATAATGGATGCTTTGTCTAGGTGTTCCCTATTCTTCAGGACATTTATCTTAACTAAAAAAAAATGCATCTTATATGATAAGTTGTTCTTAGTGGTCAATATCTACTGTTATTGTTATCTGGTGGAGCTGTCTTTATTTTGTAGGAAAGTGATGTCCTTGCCCTCATACATATGATTCATCCTGTGATACAGAAAGTCATATGTAAGTCAGTGGAAGGCTGGAGGGCTACCATTTACTGAGCACCTTCCACACACCAGGTGCTGTCCCAGCTGTGCTACACTCTGCACAAAATTCCACATATTAACATGTTGCTTTCCTGTAAGGTTTATTTCTTTGAGCTGGCTTAGAATTTAGCTAATTTATTTCCTTTTGATGGTGTAACTTGGATTTTTGTTTTGTTTTGTTTTGAAAGTACACTTTATAGGGATCACACCTAAGTTACCGAACATTTCAGGAGTTCATTTAATTTAATCAGAAGTTTCCCTGAACCTGCCTGGTGATAGATATCACCTGGGACATTTGGTAACAATAAGGATTCCCAAGGGCCTATCCTTCAAGATTCTATTCAATAGGACTAGGGGGACTTGGAGGTCTGTGTTTTACTAGGTGCTCAAGGTGATTTATGAATCTTAACCAAGATTGACAAATTATGGGTCTTTAAATCCTTATATTTACTGAGGGACACTTGAAGGCAGGTAAGTGGAAGTGACTTGTACGAGGTTTTACTTCTAGTTGGTACAGAGATGGCTTCTCAGTGCCAGCCTCTGTCTCCTGGTCCAGTTTTGTTCACAACGCTACACACTGCTGCTGGCTACTTGACTCTCTTCCATCTGTCATTTAACAGTGTCTAAGGGCCACAACTTTCCCAGGGAACAGGGAAGAAGGGTGTGGCAAGAGAGAATCACAACACACAGGGGGCCATGCTTATAGGACACCATGGGGCTTTCCAAGTCTCCAAAACCCCAGGATCTTGCTTCCTTTCTGCATCCTTAGTTTATTATCTCTTTATGCCTCCCAGTCAGTCTGGCTTTTCTTTACTCTGTGATGTTTGACCTTGGGGATTAAGGACAGAGAGAGTTCTTTGCTTCTTGTTTGGATGGTTTCCATCTTCATCCAATCATTCTCTGCTTATTCTATTCAATCATTGATTTAATAAAATTTTTGAGGATCTGTTGTAGGTCAAGGTGTGTACAAGGTTGCTATGGACTAAATGATTATGTCCCCCCAAATTTCATATGTTGATCACCCCAGTGTGATGGTATTTGGAGGTGGGATCTTGGAGAGGTAATTAGGTTCTGAGGGTGGAGCCCTCCTGAATGGGATTAGTGCCCTTGTAAAAAAGGCCTCAGAGAGTTCTGTGTGAGAACACAGTGAGAAGTCACAGTCTGAACCAGGAAACCAGCCTTTGCCAGACACTGAATCTGCCAACATCTTCATTCTGGTCTTTCCAGCCTCCAGAACTGTGAGTAATAAAGTTGTGTGGTTTATAAGACACTTGGTCTATGTTATTCTATCACAGCCCCACAAACGGTGTTGGGCATAAAACCATGCATAAAACAGAGAAGATTGCTTCCCTCAAAGAGATTTTCATGAGAGGAAGCAGAAAACAAGCAAGTAAACAAACAAATAAATAAATGCACAAGATACAGTTGGCCCATGACTGGGTCTATTGATAGAATGAAAGAGAATGATGGGATGGAGAATGACTTCAAATGTGGAGGTCAAAGAAGACAGTGAAACTTAAGCTGAGATCTGTGAGGTAAGAAGGGGCCCTCCCCATGGATGACATGCAGGAAGAGCTCTGCAACTTGAGGCTCTAAGAGAAGAAGGAGCCAGTTGTGTGACAGCCCCAAAGAAAGCCATGGCTGTTGTTGGTCTGTAGGGAGCACCTTAAGGTGAGGCTGGATAGAGAGGTAGTGTGAGGAGTCTGTCCTTGGTTCTACATGTGTGGGAGGAGGCTGTGTTTCCTGAAAGCTGATTGGATTCCTTGACCCTCCTCAAATGAGATGGGTATGCATGACAGTAGTAGTCTCCTCAGGCTGTCATAACAAAATACCACAGGCTGGGTGCCTTCACCAGGGAAACTTGATTCTCTCGTTGTCCTGGAGGCTGGAAGTCTGAGATCAAGGTGTTGGCAGGGTTGGTTTCTTCTGAGGCTTCTCTCCTTGGCTTGTAGACAGCCATCCTCTCCCTGTGTCCTCACATGGTCAGCCCTCTGTGAGTGACTGCATCCTGATCTCTTCTAGGGACACCAGTCATGTTGGATGAGGGCTCACCCAATTGACTTAATTTTACCTTAATCACTTGTTTAAAGCCCTGTCTCCAAATACAGTCACATCTCGAAATACTGGGGGTTCAACATATGAATTTTGGGGGGATACAACTCAGGTTATAACAAGTGACTTTCCAGGACTAATTCCATGGCTACAGAACTCCTAATGTGCAAAATAGGAAATATATTTGTGAAGTTGAAAGGAAACTTCAGGATAAGCATATGATAATCAATATGACCATCTGATGTAACAGCTCTCCCTTATTTCTTTTTATTTTCTCAGCTCTTTTACTTGGTTTCCGTCTGCCTGTGTGTTGCTGTTATTGTCGCCTTCCAGTTAACAGCTTTTACTTTCCGCGAGAACTTGGCAGCCACCGCCCTCCTGCTGTCACTTTTCGGGTATGTGATGAGAAACGCTGCTGCAGAATTACGGTTTGTTTTCTGAAAAAGAAAACCCTCAGGATGGCTTTGAACCTGCTGTCGACTTCATGATTTCCTCTCTTTTGAAGCAATTATGTTGCTTCTGCAAGGGACACGGAGCAAACAAGCCTGAGTAGGATGATGAATGCCCTGTGGAGGAAGGAAGGGCTGACCTGGTCGTGATGAAGATAGCTCTGCCCTGTCTCAGACAGACCCTCAAGCTGTTTGACAAACTTGTGCAGCTGGAAATGGATTCTCTATTATTCTCACTTTGACATTAATCAGGGGCTCAAATACATAATCCAGTTAGCTGGGAGATTGCATTTGTGGAGGTTCTCTCAGTAAGCTGTCTGGCGTTTTTTTCTCCTCTCCTATAATATTAGTAGTTTGAAAATGTTTTGTCTAATTTCTATCACTTTTTTTCTCAGATGAAAAAATAGCAAATGGAGAAAAGTCATTTTATGAATTTCTGATTTATGCATACTAGTCAGGATCATTGCTAGTGGCCTCAAAATTATATCTACCTGGTATCAGGATATATACGTCTTCTTATGTGTCATGCATGTGTGCTTATATACAGGCTAACTACATAAGAGATACTTAGTAGGGAAAATAATTATCATACTAATTTATTATAATTCAAGGCTATTTTAAAAGATAAAACAACTTGCTTTTATTTAAGAGGATTGCAAATAAAATGATATTTACAGTTTGTATTTATATAAGTGGCCTAGTTATTCAAAACGTCTAATTAGAGACAGAGTTTTACTTAAACAAATATGTACTATTACTAGATGAATGTGTAGGTGGATGGGTGGATGGATGGAAGTAGGTAGATAAGAGAGAGAGAGAAAGAGAGAGAGAGGGAGAAAGATTAAGAGAGAGAAAGAGAGATTAAGAGAGAGAGGGAAAGAGAGATTAAGAGAGAGAGGGAGAGAGAGATTGAGAGAGAGAGAAACAAGACAGACAGACAAACTTTTGGGGGAACATTGATATTACTACTCACTAACCCCAATTCTATGGCTTTGGTAATACTAATTATTCTGTCTAATGCTCAGTTTTTTCTCTATAAAACTTCATGTCTTTTGCTATAAAGATTAAATTAAATAGTTTATGCAAATATCATGGACAATGACTGGTACAAATTAAATAATCATTAAATTAATTTTAGCCATTATTGTTACTCTTTAGAATTATTTTACTCTTTAGAAGATATAATATCCTAAGCTATAAAGCATGCTTATAGTAGACATATGTTTATTATATTTAACTAGAAATTTATGGACTTGTGTATAAAGATCTATATGTGTGTGTACCCAGCTCTAAGAACACAGTTTGATTTCAGTTTATTGATCCAATTGAATGGATAGTGTTGTCATGTCTCCCTCTAGTTCGAGTAAAATAAACTTTGCTATAAAATTATTTTTTGAATTTTAGGAGAGTATATCTCAAAAACTGAGTTAAAACTTAGATGAAATGGTTAGAAAGCCTTAAAAACATGCTTTTAGAATTTTTTATTAATGTTGTTTTGATTTTGAAACCCTTTACGAATTTGAATTTGAATACCTTCATTTAAAAAAAAAGAATTTGAATTAAACTAAGAATTCTCTTCACATACATAACTACCACATTTTTCAAAGAATTTCTGGAGATTCACAGGTCTGTTAAAGCACAATCATAGGCAATAGGGGTTACACACTTCTGGTTAAGAACTCTTAGGTTGCAGGGACTGGAAAGATGTCAAAGATACCTCAGACTGTATTTGTGGTCATAGCTAATTCCAGGGAAGAAGAGCCCCCAAGGGAAGTCAATCAGGGTCACCGGGTGACATCCATGGGGATGCAGATTTAGAAGGTAGCTCTTTCTTCATGGAGCACAGCCAGTGGAACTGGTGACCCCCCACTGTAACAGGAGGGGCAGTGAGAGACCTGGTCTGGGGAACCACTGTCTCCTGTGTGCCTGGCAATCTCTGGGTGAGGACAGCAGAAATGGCTCACGCCTGTTGTCCCTCTAAGGATCTGTGGGTACAGGGAGCCCAAAGGCAAACTCAGGAAAGCCGAATCCCGAACTGAAACCTAAGAGCAAGTCCAGGCATTAATGGCTGCCTAAAGGCAGGAATCTGAAAATCTACTCATCTGACAAAGGGCTAATATCCAGAACCTACAAAGAACTCAAACAAATTTACAAGAAAAAAACAAACAACCCCATCACAAAGTGGGTAAAGGATATGAACAGACATTTCTCAAAAGAAGACATGCATACAGCCAACAGACACATGAAAAAATGCTCGTCATCACTGGCCATCAGAGAAATGCAAATCAAAACCACAATGAGATACCATCTCACACCAGTTAGAATGGCAATCTTTAAAAAATCAGGAAACAACAGGTGCTGGAGAGGATGTGGAGAAATAGGAACACTTTTACACTGTTGGTGGGATTGTAAACTAGTTCAGTCATTGTGGAAAACAGTATGGCAATTCCTCAAGGATCTAGAACTAGAAATACCATATGACCCAGCCATCCCATTACTGGGTATATACCCAAAGGATTATAAATCATGCTGCTATAAAGACACATGCACACGTATGTTCATTGCAGCACTATTCACAATAGCAAAGACTTGGAATCAACCCAAATGTCCATCAGTGACAGACTGGATTAAGAAAATGTGGCACATATACACCATGGAATACTATGCAGCCATAAAAAAGGATGAGTTTGTGTCCTTTGTAGGGACATGGATGCAGCTGGAAACCATCATTCTCAGCAAACTATCGCAAGAACAGAAAACCAAATACCACATGTTTTCACTCATAGGTGGAACTGAACAATGAGATCACTTGGACTCGGGAAGGGGAACATCACACACCGGGGCCTATCATGGGGAGGGGGGAGGGGGGAGGGATTGCACTGGGAGTTATACCTGATGTAAATGACGAGTTGATGGGTGCTGACGAGTTGATAGGTGCAGCACACCAACATGGCACAAGTATACATATGAAACAAACCTGCACGTTATGAACATGTACCCTAGAACTTAAAGTATGATAATAATAATAAAAAAAAAAAGAATAAGGGATAGTATACATGAATTGATTCTTTTAAGAGATAACAAGACAAATATGCCCAATAGCAGTTTTATTGTTTTTCTTCTTTCTATCAAGGACAGTTTGTTATTTAAACTACAAAAGGGAGAGTCAGAGATAATTAGCATCCAAAAGAGGGAAGTAACATCTGAAATGAATGAAAGAAAACAGAGCCTAGCTTACATAAAAATTGAAACCTTAAGAACACATTTGATGTATATTTAGTGCCAAAAGATGAGATTACAGAATCCTGTTTGGTCTCTTGGGAAATTCACAGAGCATGGGGAAGTGGCTGGTTTTCAAAAGGGGAATTTTCTTCCCACATAAATTCCATGATGTTGTGAAGAGTAGGTCAATCTCTAGCAAATTTTAAAATCATTAAAATGATATTATATTTTAATAAAAGCCTGGAGATTATTGAAATTCACTGTAATTTTCACAAAAAAATAAATTATGCTCTCTAAGCCAATTTCATTTTTTCTTATAAGAAAGGAGACTGGAACTGCGAATATGTTCATTTGAGCCAAGCATTTGAAAGATAACTAATGAAAATGTAGTAAAAAAAGTGATGGAATCGTAGCCAGTTGAAAACCACACTGAAAGACTCTTCATTCATCTAGCAACAGGAACTCTTGTGTGACTTCATTTAGGACTATGTCTCTGATTCTTTGTTTTTCTTAAATAACGCTTTGATCCACTTGTCAAATATTTAAATGACATAACCCAGCATGGAAACCTTATGTAATAAATAACAAAGTACAGATGCCGAACCATCTCAAAGGAAGTAGAGCCTAGTGTTGAGGTGCAATAGTCCCTCAAGTGCAGATCGGGTATGCGGGCTCCACAGCAAGACAGGGAGGCTGCTGCACCCTTAGATTGTATTGCTGAATGTGGAGATGCTGATCAAAGCAGATGATAATCTTGCTGTGTGTTGTGCCAGGCCAACCACATCATGTTCTCTGTGAGGTGGCCTTACCTAAACTCCCCTAAGTTCCACAATGCAAAATTTAACAGAGAGAACTGGTTGAATATCGTGTTGTTAAAGGAGCAGAGAAAGACCCAGTCTTTTGTAGTGGAGGTTTAAGCGGAATAACATGGCTATCCTCAGCTATTTAAAGGACTGTCACATGGAAAAGAAAAGCAATTTGTCACATGTTGTTCCAGAATGTAGAGTTAGAATCGGTAGTTATAAGTTGGAGAGGGTTTTCATTCACTCTTAGAATGAATTTTATGGCAGTTACAGCTGCCCCGAAATTTGGCTCACAAACTTCTACTACTGCTTATGTTTTCATTGCAAAATTACTTGCAATTCTATGATTTCATTTGATTCTCAAAACAGTCGCATGACAGAGTGTAGCACTTGATTTTTGTCTCAGAAGGGACAATAAAGGAAAGAGGGGAGGTGTGTGGCGTGGGTGAATATGTGTTGGGTTTTGAATTCTGTCTGTGGTAGTTTATTTCAGACAGAGGTGTTGATAATGTACAGCCCTAAGAAGTCATGACTTACCTCTCTGGTAATTATTTTGATTTAATTAGTTGATTATCTTATGCAGCAACTGCTTTAGAACAGCTCTTGCCTCCATTTTGTGCTTTGAAAGAATTATCTTCATGCCCACATTTTGAAGCAGATTGCTATTGAGTGTCTAAAACACTATATGATTTTATATATCATATTATATATATCTAATGAACTATGAGAATATATCTTTTAACCCAGGAAAGCATTCCAATATCATAGATATCATATGAAAGGGAGTGTATACTAGACTAAGAGTTAACTTGAAGGCCTGGAATCTCTCTTTTTTTTTTTTTTTTTTGAGACGGAGTCTCGCTCTGTCGCCCAGGCTGGAGTGCAGTGGCGCGATCTCGGCTCACTGCAAGCTCCGCCTCCCGGGTTCACGCCATTCTCCTGCCTCAGCCTCCCGAGTAGCTGGGACTACAGGCGCCCACAACCGCGCCCGGCTAATTTTTTGTATTTTTAGTAGAGACGGGGTTTCACCGTGGTCTCGATTTCCTGACCTTGTGATCCGCCCGCCTCGGCCTCCCAAAGTGCTGGGATTACAGGCGTGAGCCACCGCGCCCGGCGGGCCTGGAATCTCTTATATCATTTTGAAGTCTCATGCTTTTCAGAACTTGTTAACATATTAAGAAAATCTCAGACATTTTGCAGGCACTGAAATGTTTCATGTTAAGCCAATTATTCACCATAAGAAAACAGTGATACATTTACCTTGAGTGAGCAGAGAACTTGTTGGAGCTCCAGATACATGAGAATCCTTCGGGAAAGTTGTGATTCAAAATCAGTGACTTCTCTGCTGATATTAGAAACCATCATTCAAAGTGTGTTTCCTTTATTGGGTGCAGTGGTATTATTTCAGGAAGGAGCTGAGGGAAATTGCCATGAGTGAAACCTGGCTCTAGAATGGTGGAGACAGAATGAAGAAAATGAGATGTTTTCCTTTTAGGGACGTTTGGGTGGTATCTTAGATCCTGATGTCATCTGACACATGTGGGGACTGCTTCTAGGGTTCAATATTTAGCAATGCTTCTTACTCCCCGGTTTTGTGGCCACATGGAAATGAACCCCATGTTCAGCTTCACCTACTTGTCACCTGCAAAGCTCGATCAAGTGTCTGAACTCTGCAAATCCCCATTATTTTGCCTGTGAGATGATGGTTACAGTGCTGTCTCCTGGGTTGCTGGGGGCTAAAGGAAGAATAGGGCACTCTGAGGAGTTACAGATGGTACCTCTGTGCAATGGATGCTGGAAGAAGGCTTTCAGTGTTTATTTTTAGGCCTTATTTTTTTATGTAGCTCTGCAGCTTTTTATATTCTTGGTATCT
This sequence comes from Macaca nemestrina, assembly GCF_043159975.1. NCBI lineage: Eukaryota > Metazoa > Chordata > Mammalia > Primates > Cercopithecidae > Macaca > Macaca nemestrina. The sequence goes on from NC_092128.1 coordinate 118,852,868, forward strand.
TTTAATTCTCAATATAACAACTGAGTATTATTCCTGCCTTCCTGATGAGAAGCAGAGCAAAGAAGCTCCTTTTGGGGAAGAAAAGTTGGAGAAGTCAGCTGACTTTCTCCAGGCCACAGAGCCAACGAGTTCAGGCCCATGTACAGCCCGTGTGTTGTGACCCCATCCTGTGTTCTTTCTATTGCATTGCAGAGTCCTCTGAAGCCCCAGGAAGAGTGTGTTGTCTTCGAAAATTACCATGGAATGTATTTATGTAAAGTTCATTTCTGTTCACCAAGTGAGGAAAAATTGCTGGGCCAATAAAATTGCATCTATAATTCAGTCTTATGGCTGTCCCCTTATCTGCATTTTTGTTTTCAGAGAATTCAGTCACCCACAGTCAACTTGGTCTCAAGATATTAAATGGAAAATTCCAGAAATAAACAATTAATCGGTTTTAAAGGGCACAATGCTCTGAGTAGCATGATGAAATCTTGTACTGTCCTGCTCTGTCCTGGCAGGGACGTGAATTTCCCCTTTGTCCAGCACATCCTCACTTCAGATCTGGGAGTCAGTGAGTTACCAAATTGACTGTCGCAGCCTGGCAGTGCTTGTGTTCAGGAGACCCTTGTTTTACTAGATGGCCCCAAAGTGCTAGAGTAGGCATGCTGGCATATTACTGTAATTGTTCTATTTTATATTAGTCATTGTTCTTACTCTCTCACTGTGCCTAATTTATAAATCAAACTTTATCATAGGTTGCATGTATGGGGAAAAGCATAGTGTATAAGGTTCAGTAATATCTGCATTTTCAGGGATTCACCCCAAGGTCTTAAAATGTATCTGCCATAGATAAGATAAAACTACTATAAATATTACAGTAAAACAAACATGACTTTTTACTTTACTTTTCAGATATGCAACTCTTCCGTGGATGTACCTGATGTCCAGAATCTTCTCCAGTTCAGACGTGGCTTTCATTTCCTATGTCTCACTAAACTTCATCTTTGGCCTTTGTACCATGCTCATAACCGTCATGCCCCGGTTGCTAGCCATCATCTCCAAAGCTAAGGTCAGTAGCTTTGTAGCATCACCTCTACACTTCTGCACCTCTAGTGCAAAGACGGTGTTAACTCATGTCTCTTGTTGCTTTTCCAACTGGAATTCAATGGAAATGCATTGGTATCCACTGTCTTTAAACTCCAGAAAGATAAATTGATTCTAATGAACAAAAAACATGTTGCCATTATAAAAGCCATTATAAAAAGGCTTAGCAACAATTGGTTAAAAGATGTGCTGTTTCAGCCACTCCATTCTTGAAGGTAGAGTCATGAAGATGTTCACTGCCATATCCCCAGCATTTTCATCAGAGACTGTTGATGAATTACTGATGAATGGCGGAACAGTGAGTCATTGAAACACGCCCTCTCAATGTTCACTATTGTTAGGGTCAGACTCTACAAGGTAGGATGGGCCATACCACAGCTGATCATGCTCTCAGGGGACAGCATGTCTGAATGATGATCTGGGGTATTCTGCCCTCTTCTCTGTGATTTCTGGAACAAATTTAATTTTGCTATTTTCCAAGTGTGGCAGCCAAGGGCTTTCCTGAGCATAAGGCCCATGGTCAGGAAGAATTTCTCCTTGTGAGATCAGCGCCACTCTCCAATAGGCCGTTCTGATTGGCAAGTCATTTTTTAAGTGTCATCTCCAGCAGGTGTCTAGGTCAAGCTGAACCCATTCGTCCTGCCACATTCCTTTCACTCCTGTCTCCTCCCTTAGTGAGGCCTACCTGGGTCTTTGCCTCTGCTTTAATACATCTTTCAGCCCCTCAGCATCCCCGGTGCTACCTGGAGGTAAGGACTTCAGATTTTGCACTTTCCTCTGCCCCCCTTATTGCAATCCTTTTCATTCTGTTTTCTTTTCTCAGCTCTGGCCACACTGTTCTCTCCTGATTCCTTGCTGTTTATATGGAGTCTGATTCCTCAGTAGTTCCCAAATGTTTGGCCAACTCAGAGGCTGAGAAAATGACCTGGAAAAGCTACTGAGCTCCTAGTTTTGAAGCATGTGCTGCAGTTCTCATTTAAAATCAAACAGGGGCTGATGCCTGTTTAATTGGGATGAGTCTACTTCCTCATGGCTGCACTTTCAGAGACTTAGTAGATTTGCCAATGATAGCTAACATTAGTTTTTATTATTGTGCTTCCTATTTTGATAGAAGCGGTGAACTCTGTAAACATCGATTATGCATTCAGTGAAGGTAATAATCTATTTTGGTGATTTTTTACAAATTTATTATTGACACTGATTTATATTAATATGTCTACACTTTAAAGAGAAAACTTGCAGAACAATTAATTGGCTTTAGCTTGAGAAGAAAATTGAAATCAGTAGAGATAGTGTACAATTTTCCTCCTCCCTCATCGGATCTCTAACATGATATGAACCATGAGAATGTCAACCATGAACCATGGTGAAACTGAAAAGAGACTCATAGTAGATAATCCTAGTGCTGAGGAACTTGGAAGCAGAGAGCTGCCCTGGGGAGTGGAGTCACAGAAGTGAGATTTAGCTCCAAAAGAAAAAGGAAGGAGAATTGTCCATATCCAAAGAGGAAGCGGACCAGGAACCTTTCCACTCATGAGGTTCTACCTGTGTGGCAAGTGGAAAGGCATTGTTACTTTTATTTATAAACAGTATTGCTTACTTGTAAAAAAAAATCAACAGCAATGAGGTGTTTGCCGAAAATGGATGTACATCAGTTGGTAAAAAATAATAAAAAGCAGCTTATTGCTTTTGTTTGGGTCTTTCTTTTCCTTTGCTCTTTTATTTTGATATTATTTGCTTAGGAAGCAACATTATTCAAATGTTTATTTCAAATAATTTCAAATTTTCATTTGTAGGTTATGGAGCTTTGTGACATTAATTCTTATAGAATTAATGAAGGAAACCAAGGAAGGTGACTGGATTCTCAGATCAGTCTTTTGTTTAAAAAAAATAAAAATATTTTAAGTTCTGGGGTACATGTGCAGCATGTGCAGTTTTATTACATAGATAAACATGTGTGATGGTGGTTTGCTGCACCTATCAACCCATCACTTAGGTATTAAGCCCAGCATGCATTAGCTATTTTTTGTAATGCTCTCTGTCTCCCACCCCATCCCCCAACAGGCTCCAATGTGTGTTGTTCCCGTCCTTGTGTTCATGCGTTCTCATTGTTCAGCTCCCACTTGTAAGTGGCAGTGTTTGGTTTTCTGTTCCTGCATTAGTTTTCTGAGGATAATGGCTTCTAGCTCCATCCATGTCCCTGCAAAGGACATGATCTCCTTCGTTTTTATGGCTGCATAGTATTCTATGGTGTATCCATCTATCCAGTCCATCATTGATGGGCATTTGGGTTGATTCCATGTTTTTGCTATTGTGAATAGTGCTGCAGTGAACATATGCCTGCATGTATCTTTGGAATAGAATGATTTATATTCCTTTGGGTTTATACCCAGTAATGGGATTGCTGGGTCAAATTGTATTTCTGGTTCTAGATCTTTGAGGAATTGCCACTGCATCTTCCACAAAGGTCAACAGTAAGTCTTAATATCTAGTGTAACCAGTATTTAACCATTGTGTTTACAAACTATAGTGTTAATGAAATCATTTTCATTGTTACCAAATCACAGTTTATATGATGACACATTTTAAGTTCAAACACAAGATCTGGAACATCTCTCTTTCCCACTGGTGAGGCTTCCTGTTGGAGTGAGGGGGATGTAGGGCGAGCAAACACTTGTGTTTCCTAATTTATTTCTTTGTATAATTATCATTTGCAAAATTTTCACATAATCCTAAATCGAACACTTATGGATGGTTATTCTGTGAGTTTGTGCAGCTGCATCCCCCTTTTATGTATGGATTATTTGTTAACGCAGTGTTCATATATTGCTAACACTTTTGTTCATACTTGTGTAGAGATCATTGTGATTTCCTTAAAAATAGATGTAAAAATCATCACTGTTCTCAAGCAAGGAAAACTTTGAAAGGTAAATACCAGTAGATCTAATATCTCAAGAAGGATCTGCTTTGTTTTGATGGCTGTCTGAGAATATCAGTGAGTAGTTGGGATAGGGAAGACTTGGAACACAGAGTAACTAAGGAGAAAAAGAAGTTATTGGTATATGTTATGAAAAAGGGAATAGCTTTTAATTGGATTTTTTTCTTTTTTTCACTGTACAGAATTTACAAAATATCTATGATGTCCTCAAGTGGGTCTTTACTATTTTTCCTCAATTCTGCCTTGGTCAAGGACTGATAGAACTCTGCTATAATCAGATCAAATATGACCTGACCCACAGCTTCGGCATTGATTCCTATGTGAGTCCCTTTAAGATGGACTTTCTGGGCTGGATCTTTGTGGAACTGGCCACGCAGGGCACAATACTTCTCCTCTTGAGAGTTCTGCTACACTGGGACCTTCTGCAATGGCCAAGGTGGGTTCCTAAGGGCTCATTCTCAGCTGCACTTACTCCTACAAAAAGAGAGGAAGAGAAAAATTCATCCTGGAGGTTGTAAAATAAAAACTGTATCTGATCAGCATTATACATAGTTCTAATGCGTTAAGATTTTATTATTTTTTACATGTTGATTGGTGTGAGTTACTGACACCAGGAAAGAAAATTTCAAAAGATCAGGGGCCAAGCTGTGAGATAATGTTTCCAGTTATTTGTCTCAGTGTATTTTCACTTTGAAATGGCTGAATTTCTCTGTTACGTTGAAGCAGCTAAGGTAAATTTGGTTGATACCGCAATGATTATTTTTGCGACTAAATGCCAAGAACTCTGGGAGCAGGAAGATAGGAAAATTCAGTACAGATTTCTGTATGTCCTTTGCTGGATCTTGTTGCTTATGCTGCTGTGTTCTCATCTTTGTCAGGTGAGGTCGAAAGTCAGTAGCACGGGGCATATGTAGACATGTAGATGTATAATGTGGTTTATACGCATGCATGCACACACATGCACACACATGCATTCCTACTACTATAAATAGGTTTTAATGTGGCCTTGCAAGAATATCTGAAATATTGTCAGATAAGACATTTGAACTACATAAGGAAGCAATGTGTTTTCCTGTGTAGGGTCCACAATGGTATGGCTTCCCCTCCATACCCAAGTGTCTGGGTTCATTGGCCTGCTCTTTCCAAGAGCTATGTATTTCCTTCTGACCTCTACTTGAGGGAGGGATCCTTTTTGGAGAAATTACCAATTAAGACCATGTCACTAGAAAATCTATTAAGGATTATAAAGACACATGATTAATGATTTATGGTGATCCCCTCATAGAATTATTTTTCCTTTCAGCCATTTCCTGACATATTTTGTTACATAACCCCTTTTAATAAAGGAAAGTAGGCACAATTTTGAATATAAATCCCAATGTGCTTTTGAATTGGCCACGTCACCCGGGAGTCTGCAGATTTCCAATAGCTGAATGAACCTGGAGTAAAATACGGAGTGTCTTTTAAACATAATTTGTTCTTTGATGTCCCTTACTAGTTTAGTCTATTTTAAAAACCTAGAATGTAGGATCCCCCTTGGCAGATTTCAGGGTACTCCATTTTCCTATAGTATCAAAAGATTTTTCTTTAAAGAAAAAAATCTGTATTACCTTTACTTTCTGGAGTTGTAAGTATAAGTTGAATTGTATTTTAGAATAATGTCCTTGTTATCCACAGTAAAGAGTCAGTTTTTTTCTCTACATGAAAGTTACAGAGCAAAGAAATTTAAGTGAATTTAGACACTAGTTGCTTACTACCGTTTTATGGATAACTGTCATAATGACTGCATGACCCAGTCAATTCACTTTTAAAACCCAGATCTAACTAAACCACTAATCATTGTTTGAAAGGTAAAGCCCAAGGTTCTTAGCAAGCTCCCCACCCCCCTGTCAAGTGTGGTGCCTTCTGCTCAGTGAAGGTGTTTGTGATCCCCCTGCCATCCCCACAGGGATATTTGTTGCCCTGACTCTGGGGCTGGGCTGATGCCTTCTCAGTGTTTCTGTTACGCCCTCTTTCTCTATTAGGGCACATCTATGTTGCTTTATAGTATTGATATGCGACTCATAATTGAATCTTGGAAGAAAATAGGAAGACCCTGCCCTGTGCAACTGGGAATGGATAGATCCTGCCTTCCCAGCCTAAGCAGGGCCCCTGTCACCTGCACCCACTGCTGGACGTGAGTGCTGAGATCCCACTTCCTTGCTGTCCTTCCCTAACCTGCGCTGGCTCCTGTCCAGCTGTCCCACTGTCCTGCTGCTGGCCTTGGGTTGTTTGCCAAGAATTCAGGTTTCCATTAGGACCTGGACCCTAGTTCCTGCCTTTTCTGTCTCCTGCCTGGAGCTGCACTTTTGCTCTCTATACCCTACGTGCTGGCTGGGTTGGAACAGCCACACGGTTCAGATGTGAGATATACTGCATATCTGGAAAATCCTACTATACCTAGGTCCCATCTGAATTCTTCCTATTTAATATAGAGATCATTGGTTAGTCATTTTCAATTAGAGGATACCTAAGTGGCACATTGCTGGGCATAGTTGGATTCCTGTATTAGGACACTGGATTGTTGTGAGTGGGTGGATCAGAAGTAACCTCAGTCAATTGTCTCCACCAGCCAGAATGCCTTGAGGAGATGTAAATGAATGTGCACACCTGGGCCCCTTCCTGGAACTCTGCCATGAAAAGCTCTGGGGATGAGACCCAGGAGCTGTTCATAAAGCTTCCCCGGTAATCCTCCTGAGGAGAGGATGAGCAAGCTAATGTGGGTTGCTGTGAGTACTGCTCTGCCAGGCAGGAGGGAATACAGGTGGCACAGCTTCCTGTTGGAGTGTGAAGACCTCTGGAAGTCCAGGACAGGGGGAAGGTCAATAAACACACCATCATCTGGGGAAGGGAAATAACATTCAAGCAGAAAAGTGTAAAATTCAATGAATTTTCACAAATTGACCACACTCATGTAACCCCCTCTCACTAATAAACTGAATACTACCAACACTTCAGATGGCCTGTTGTAAACTTCTCTATCAATAGCTGCACCCTAGGTAACTGTAATCCTTATTTTTATTTTTATTGATTCATTTTTCATGCCTTTGAACGTTATATAAATGAGGTCATATAAGATAGAATTCTGAGTGTCTAGCTATTTTTCTCATCATCTATGTTCTGTGTAGAATAAATTATATATTTGTCAAATGGTGATTTCAGGTGTGGAAAAATAATAAAGAAAAGTTGCCAGGGATACTGGGAGCTTGCCATGAATATTGGATTTTTGATACCTTTTTTATTTTACAATAATTTAATAATCAGAAGAAGTTATAAAATTATTATCGAACGTTGCTAATGTACCTTACACCTAGCTTCTCCCAATGATAATATAATGATATACTACATGGCAATTTACATTGTCAAAGCCAGGTAGCTGATTTTGGTTATGATACTAACTCAGTGGTTATCATTAAAATATAATCATCAAATATATTTTAAATGATTAATATTTTAAATATATTTTAATAGTTAAAATGGCGTATTATAGTTTGCAGGGGAAATTGAAATTTATCTGAAAGTTAAATGTGTCAGATTGAAAATTATAAAGATTAAAAAGTGAGCAGCTCAGATTTACAGAAAATAAGAGTTGAAAATGAAATTTGCATTACTCTGATAGATACTTATTGAATACTTTTTGCAAAGTATTGTGCAAGTGCTGGTTACATAATCCTTTTATATGATTCAACATATACTATAAACTTACAATGTTTGAGTACTTTTATATGCAGTCTAATTTATTAAATGGCTCTTTTAGTAAAAGTGCTTATTAGGTAAATGCCTTATAATAATTTTGTGATAAGCTATTTTGACATTTAGTATAAAAGTCTGGCATGACTTTATTATTCATAAAATTCAAAACTAGCTGTAGTTTAGTGTCAATCCATTTCAATATCTTTTAGGAACATGTATATTTCATTTATGTTAGACAATAAAAATGGATTCTTGCCTGATAATCAGGATGGCAGAACTGGGGTGCTCTGGACAAAGTTGATTGTGCAGAAGTCCAAAGGCAGTATCTTCCATTATTTACAAATCTCTGACCCTTTTCCCTCTTCTAGACTATTCCGGTATCATTTGCCAGGTGTGAATTCACTCTGATTTCATCTTCCCAGGGGTCAATCTACTCTCCAAGGCATAGTCAAATCTTCCAAGGATATAGATGTTGAAAAAGAGGAAATGAGGGTGTTTGAAGGAAGGACCAGTGGAGACATTCTTGTGTTATACAACCTTAGTAAACACTATCGACGCTCTTTCCAGAAGATTATTGCTGTGCAAGATATTAGTTTGGGCATACCAAAAGGAGAGGTAATGAAGCTTCTATTTTTAATCTTCTTCTGTTGTGAACCTGTGCAACTCTAATTGCTGATCTGCTTGTGTTATTCTCAGAATATTTGAAATCAGAGCCAAAAATAGCCTTCAAATTTTGGAAATTCCTACAAAATCAGTAGGAGCAGAACCAAAAGAAGGTCTGTTGACTATTTCATGGTAAAAGCTTGGCTGATTGATAGGATTTATTTCATTTTATAATTTTAAAAATTTCATGTGATTGCATAGTTTTAATTATGACTTGGGCTATGGGATAACTTTTGCTGAGGAAATTTTTCTTTTAATCTAATTAAGGACCACTTTTATCTCTTACTGGGACATCAATACTCTAAGTGTCCAATTAAGCCAATCTGGCAAAATGCTACTCTGAAAAGGTAAAGAGCACTCACCCACCATAGCAATAGCTCAGGAAGTTTTTTCTCACAGGTAAGACATTAATTCTAGTTATAATGTTCAATCAGAACTGACAGAAGTCATATAAATTGTTCCTGATTTGAGCTTAATGTGTAAAGGGAAATCAGTTCTGGAAGTGATTGCCTTCAATTAACTGTTAAAAATAAAAAAGCACCTTGCATTCATATTGTTCCCAGGTCCTGAGAAATTCAAAATAGGTTATATTGTTATCTGATTGGTATTTATGTTCTACTTGTGATCTGACAGTAGGTGTCTCAGATATGACTATTCTGAGGTAAAGAGAAGCCAAGAAACCAATCTGAAGTAATGCAGGCGTATTCTTACTCTCTGAACTATGATTTCTGGTAGATGAGGACAAAATGTTAAGAAAGAATTTTTTTTTTTTAGTAGTTGTTAGCTTCTGCTCTAAGACTGGCTATTCAATCTTACCCATCTTATTGAACTATTTTTTTTAACCCTTCCTTTAAAATTCATGATTATTTAGAGTTTTGCCAGTACCTTTCCATAGTAGTTTGAAGCAAAGTAGTGTGGGGGGGCCAAAGTTCACTGGAAATCAACTGACAAAAGGCAGATTAACAGGAAAAAAAACCTATGAATTTATTTGATTATAGTTTTACATGCTACAAGAGCAGCTCAGATTTAGAGAAAATAAGAGTTGAAATGAAGATCGAAAGATACAGGGAAACTGTCTATATTTATGCTTAGGTTCAACCAAATATGGACAGCCATGTAGAAATATGGCTGGACAAAAATAGTATGACCCAATTAATGCTCTTAGACTGAGAGGGGAAGCCCAGCAAGGCCTCTCTGTTTAGATGTTTTGTTTTGTTTTGTTTTTTGAGATACTATCTAGATATTTTATTTTTATTTTTTAAAATTTTATTTTAAGTTCTGGGATACACATGCAGCACATGCAGTTTTGTTACATAGTTATAAACGTGTGCCAAGGTGGTTTGCTGCACCTGTCAACCCATCACCTAGGTATTAAGCTCCACGTGCATTAGCTGTTTATCCTGATGCTCTCCCTTCCCCCATCCTCCTGACAGGCCCCAGTGTGTGTTGTTCTCTGTTCTTTGTGCCCACGTGTTCTCACTGTTCGGCTCCCACTTATAAGTGAGAACAGGTGGTGTGTGGTTTTCTGCTGCTTCCTTCTGGGTGTGGGGCAGGACCCTCTCTGGAATGCAGGTCTGTCTTATGACCTACAGTCAAACAAGGTAGGTCAAATAACTTCTTTAGGGCTAATTTTTGCACTGAAAAATACGTCAGGGGGGAGAAGTTAGGGTAATATTTTTAGGTTTTATGGCTGGCTTTGAGGAAAAGAGATTCTAGTTTCTATGACCGCCTCAGGGGAGAAAGAGGGGCCGGAGACTGCAGGGCAGGGAAGGTCAGAGAAAAACTTTTGATTCTGAGGCTGCCTTTGAGGCCTTCACTTTGGGGTATTATTTTCTGAGTCCCAACAGGGCTAAGAGAGAAACTTGTAAAACATTGATAAGAATGATGCTCCAGGTATCTTAAATGATCCAAGATGCCATTTAAAGTTGGATTTTATTCTCTTAAGCTCTTATAAGCGTTACAGTTTAATGACCTAGATGGAGAGTGCTATGCAAGAGTCTGTGGAAAATACAGAAATGACTGAGATACAGTCCTGTGTTGTTTAACAATGGGGATATAGTCTGAGAAATGTGTCATTGGGTGATTTCATTGTATAATATACTTTCACAAACCTACATGGCATAGCCTATGATACGCCTAGGCTGTATGGTGTAGCCCATTCCTCCTATGCTACAAATCTATATAGCATGTGCTGAATACTGTAGGCAATTGCAACATAATGGCAAGTATTTGTGTATCTAAACATAGACGAGGTATAGTTAAAATATGGTATTGTCATCTTGTAAGATGACCATTGTGTATGCAGTTCGTCATTACCTGAACTGTCATCGACTATATGTCCTTCTCCATTTAGAAATTAATAATCAATTAGGAAACAAAATATCATAAGCATATACTATGTTACATGGGAGCATGAGCATTGTCCCAAGGCGGGGACAATGATACAATAATATAGTATTTTTTGGAAGCACAGCATCATAATAATTATTATCTTCCCAATTTCATTTTTGTATATATTAAAGTATTTTCTAAAAATAACTGAAAGGTACGTGAGTGGTATTGTCTTCAGTGCTGTCAGTCCAGAGACGGTGGCTGGGTAGGCAGGGAAGGAAAGGTGGGAGGACAGGGTACGTGGGGAGAACTTTATTAAAAAGGTGGTTTATAGCTAAGCCTTAAAGCATTGGTAGAATTTGGATAGCTGATGGTGGGTACCCTGGGACATGGACAGGGTAGGCCTGGAGGGAGACGGACTCACCTTGCAGATGGTGGGAGAGATGCAGGGCAAGTGGGGAAAACATGGTAATTGAAGCAGGTAGCAACTCAGGGGAGTTGTGAAATCCAGAGGTCCAAAACAGGGTTATGTGATGGTTAGGTGATGCTTGGTGGCAGAAAATCCAGAAGCAGTCACTTTCCAAGATTTGAGAAGCCAGGAAGCCAGTTTGTATCCGTAGATCGCAGCTCCTAGCCATCAGAAAACACCTGTCTTGGCAGGAGATTGACAGAACCAGAGAGACACAGTCACCAAGGCGGACTCTCAGGCACAGTATATGATGAGGCACATGATAGAGACAAAGTGTAGAAAAGACAGCAAGAAGGCCATTTTTCACGCTGGCTGTAAGGCGAGATTGGATCAAGAACTGAGTTAACTCTATGCTCAATGTCAGAATATAGAATTAATATCAGAATTAGCCTAGACTCTGAGTTAGGAGTGAATTTACAGGAATTTACAGCCTCTTCAATGGAAAAAGAAGATACATAAGAAAGCTATGAGCACTACACACACACACACACACACACACACACACACACGCGTATATACAGTAGAAGATGGAATCTTTTAAGAAAATACTTTAGGCTGGGCGTGGTGGCTCAAGCCTGTAATCCCAGCACTTTGGGAGGCCGAGACGGGCGGATCACGAGGTCAGGAGATCGAGACCATCCTGGCTAACACGGTGAAACCCCGTCTCTAATAAAAAGTACAAAAAACTAGCCGGGCGAGGTGGTGGGTGCCTGTAGTCCCAGCTACTCGGGAGGCTGAGGCAGGAGAATGGCGTGAACCCAGGAGGCAGAGCTTGCAGTGAGCTGAGATCCGGCCACTGCACTCCAGCCTGGGCGACAGAGCAAGACTCCGTCTCAAAAAAAAAAAAACAAAAACAAAAACAAAACTTTAAAATATACAAAAATGAAATCAGAGTAATAATTATAATGATGTGACTTCCAAAGAATATTATATTATCTCTGCATAATTTGGGATAGTTGGCATTTCCTCTCATCCTCTTGAGTTTTCCACACATGAATTTATTGTCTGTAAATTACTGCTGAAATTCTTATACCACTCAAGTGCCATGATGATTTTGAGAGGACTTTGTGATCTATACAGTGTTTTATACGATATTGTCATTTTAAAACTCCACAAATAACACAAACCAACAAAGTCAACCCAGAGTTGGCTAAAAGCAAGTGCTGTTTCTAATATAATTTTGATTTTATTTAACTTGTTCTATTTATTTAGCTTGTTTGATTGAGTGTGCTTTACTTAACTTTATTTCCTCTTAGTGCTTTGGACTTCTAGGGGTGAATGGAGCCGGGAAGAGCACGACTTTCAAAATGCTGAATGGTGAAGTTTCTCCAACTTCAGGACATGCTATCCTCAGGACTCCCATGGGGTAAGATCCAGATTTCATCACGGTTGCTGCTTAAAGAGATAACAAGCCCAGAGAACCCCCAGCATTCCCTCAGTCCTGTGGAATAAAATTTGAAAACATCATTTTCCTCCAAATTTACCTTCCAATTTCTTTGAAGGGGGGGAAAGTTTCCAAATATGAATGAACTGAGCTCAGTACTTCCAGCTGGAGTAAAGGGTCAAGGAGGTCTTATCACAGAGCAGCCACAGGCAGACCTCCCTGGGACGTATCAGAGTGGATTGGAAGTGCCTAGCTCCTCTCTGCACATGGAACTAAGGGGAGCAGGAAATGGCAAAGGGGTGGTTCTTCTTTATTATCCTCTGGATAAAGCTTCAAATGTGCCCATCAGCCTAAGCGGCCAGATGGTTTCCCTCTTTTTACCACCCAGACTTCCTCTTTCAGGTGATCATGACTCCTTCAGGGTGGGACAGTGAACACATTAAAAACCAAGAAAGCCGCCTCTAGAGGAGTAGGCAAGATGTTTATTCCCCTTGCTCTAACATACGTGAGGTCCCTGGGCACCCTGCACACTCAGAGGCTGCCTGAGGCCAGATGATCCCTACAGCCTCTGTGGGTAACATGCACTCATGCACTCCTGTATGTCACTCTTACCTCAGTCCCGTTTCACAGGGATTCTTCATCTCCTTCTAAACTGTGCGCTTGGTTGGGAACATTCAGGGCATGGTGCCTTCATGCCCCTTTCTGCACCTGTATGGTAGCGTGTCTTCCCTTTTCCCCTGCTCTGATCAGGACTAATGTTAATGATTTTTCTCTCTACTGCAAGAAGTAATCACCTGCTCTAAACCTCTCTGTGCTCAATTTGCTCTTTGATTTGTGTGCTGTCAAGTTTACCCTAACAGCAAACTGGGCTCAATATCACAAACTAAAATCTTAGATCTTTAATTTCCCAGCCAGTTTCTGGCGATTTGTTCTCCACACACCGCTCCTGTGCTGTGCCTCCTTATATGGATGTCCTCATATCCCATTCTGTTTTCAGTACTCTGTTAAAAGGCCCCAGGCATCTATTTTTCTTTTTTCCCACTACAGCAAACTCATTGTAACTTGATGGGTAGTCAAATTCACAGCTGTATTTATGAATTTAAACCCAGCACCCACCAGCCAACAGGTTGAGACCCGACCTCCAGCTTTCTGTTCAGTTTCTGATCCAGAGAGATATTTATTTTTAAGAGTGGTTAGATGTTCTCGACACTAGTTTTGCAGCAATGAATATGGCACATAAAAATCGATTAAACACTGTTCTGTGGATGTAAAGAAAGAACTGTAAAGCATTGTGTCTACAATTTCTCACTGGAATTTTAATTGACTTTATGTTGCATTTATGAATTTATTTGGAAAGAACTAACATTTAACATTTTTTTTTACAATAACTTGCTAAAATAAATAGAATTCTTTTGTAAAAGTATTTTAATTAATCCTTATATTCTATTGGAAGAGAATGTGCTTATCAGTAATTAATGAAATATTTTTCTACACTTTATAGTAATGTCTCTTTTTTAAATTTTATTTTTTATTTCAATAGGTTTTTGGGGAACAGGTGATGCTTGGTTACATGAATAAGTTCTTTAGTGGTGATTTCTGAGATTTTTGTGCACCCATCACCCAAGCAGTGTACATAGTACCCAATGTGTAATCTTTTATCCCTCACTCCCCTCCCAGCCTTTCTCCCGAAGTCCCCAAAATTAATTGTATCATACTTAAAATGCATTGTATCATTCTTATGCCTTTGTGTGTTAATAGCTTAACTCACAATTATGAGTGAGAATATAAGAATGTTTGGTTTTTCATTCCTGAGTTACTTCACTTAGAATAATAGTCTCCAGTTCCATCCAGGTTGCTGTGAATGCCATTATTTAGTTCCTTTTTGTGGCTGAGTAGTATTTCATGGTGTATATATATGTATATATACACATACTTACATATATATCACATTTTCTTTATCCACTTGTTGATTGATGGGCATTTGGGCTGATTTCATATTTTTGCAATTGCAAATTATGCTGCTATAAACATGTGTGTGCAAATATCTTTTTCATATAATGAATTTTTTTCCTCTCATTAGATACCTAGTAGTGGGATTGCTGGATCAAACAATAGATCTACTTTTAGTACTTTAAGGAATCTCCACACTGTTTTCTATAGTGGTTGTACTAGTTTACATTCCCACCAATAGTGTAAAAGTGTTCCCTTTTTACCACATCCATGCCAACATCTATTATTTTGATTTTTTCATTATGGCCATTCTTGCAGGAGTGAAGTGGTATGACATTGTGTTTTGATTTGCATTTGCCTGATAGTTAGTGATGTTGAGCATTTTTCGTATGCTTGTTAGTCATTTGTCTGTCTTCTTTTGAGAATTGTCTATTCATGTCCTTAGCCCACTTTTTGATGGTATTTGTTGTTTCTTTCCTGCTGATTTGTTTGAGTTCTTTGTAGATTCTGGATCTTAGTCTTTTGTCAGATGTATAGGTTGTGAAGATTTTCTCCTGCTCTGTAGATTGGCTGTTAACTCTGCTGATTGCTTATTCGGCTGTGCAGAAGCTTTTTAGTTTAATTAAGTCCCATCTGTTTATCTTTGTTTTTGTTGTATTTGCTTTTTGGTTCTTGGTCATGAAGTCTTTGCCTAAGCCAATGTTTAGAAAGGTTTTTCTGATCATATATTCTAGAATAATTATGGTTCCAGGTGTTAGATTTAAGTCTTTGGCCGGGCGCGGTGGCTCAAGCCTGTAATCCCAGCACTTTGGGAGGCCGAGATGGGCAGATCACGAGGTCAGGAGATCGAGACCATCCTGGCTAACACAGTGAAACCCCGTCTCTACTAAAAATACAAAAAAAAAAAAACTAGCCAGGCGAGGTGGCGGGCGCCTGTAGTCCCAGCTACTCCGGAGGCTGAGGCAGGAGAATGGCGTAAACCGGGGAGGCGGAGCTTGCAGTGAGCTGAGATCCGGCCACTGCACTCCAGCCCGGGCTACAGAGCAAGACTCCGTCTCAAAAAAAAAAAAAAAAGTCTTTGATCCACCTTGAGTTGATTTTTGCATAAGGGGAGAGATGAGGATCCAGTTTCATTCTTCAACATGTGGCTTGCTAATTATCCCTGCACCATTTGTTGAATGGTGTCCTTTCCCCCTTTATGTTTTTGTTTGTTTGTTTGTTTGTTTGCTTTGTCAAAGATCAGTTGGCTGTAAGTGTTTGGCTTTATTTCTGGGTTATTGATTCTGTTTCATTCATGTTCCTATTTTTATACAAGTACCATTCTGTTTTGGTGTCTATGGCCTGATAGGATAGTTTGAAATTAGGTAATGTGATGCCTCCAGGTTTGTTCTTTTTGCTTAATAATTGCTTTGGCTATGTGGGCTTCTTTTTGGTTCCATATGAATTTTAGGATTTTTTTTCTAGTTATGTGAAGAATGATGGTGGTATTTTGATGGAATTCCATTGAAATTGTAGATTGCTTTTGACAATATGATAATTTTCACAATATTGATTCTGCCCATCCATGAGCATGGGATGTGTTTCCCTTTGTTTGTGTCATCTATGGTTTTTTTCAGCAGTGTTTTTTACTTTTCCTTGTAGAGGTCTTTCACCTCCGTGTTTAGGTATATTCCTTCCTTTTTTTTTTTTTTTTTGCAGCTATTATAAAAGGAGTTGAGCTCTTGATTTGATTCTCCATTTGGTTGCTCTTGGTGTACAGCAGAGCTACTGTTTGTGAACATTAATTTTGTGTCCTGAAACCTTGCTGAATTTATTTACTAGTTGTAGGAGTTTCTTTGGATGAGTCTTTAGGGGTTTCTACATACACAATCATATCATCAGCAAATAGCGACAGTTTGACTTCCTCTT